>NC_135906.1:4166942-4606448 GCF_964194155.1 Cetorhinus maximus
ACCCTGTGGGATGGTTCCCCGAGCAGACTGTCAAAGTCATTTGGCAGAATGCCTCATCGCCAGAACTTTCCAACAAGCACCAAGACGTAGCTTGGCTGGTGGTGAGAAAGGCCCTCCCCGTCAGATCCTTCCTACACGTCAGGAGTCTCACCCCCTCTGCACGTTGCCCTCGAGGTGGCTGTGGTGGGGAAGAGACCGTTGTTCACCTCCTTGTGGATTGTGCCTTTGCAAAGAAAGTCTGGAGAGAGATGCAGTGGTTGCTGTTGAGGTTCATCCCGAGCAGTTCTGTGACACGGGACTCTGTGCTCTACGGGCTGTTCCCAGGGACACACACCGAGACAAACATCAACTGCAGCTGGAGGATCATCAACTCGGTGAAAGAGGCGCTTTGGTCTGCCCGAAACTTGTTGGTCTTCCAGCACAAAGAGTTGTCCCCAACCGATTGTTGCGGACTGGCACAATCCAAAGTCCAGGACTACGTGTTGTGGGATGCACTAAATCTTGGAGCAGCTGCCGCAAAGGCGCAATGGGGAAGGGTCGCTGTCTAAGACCTTTCTACCACAGCGCACCGAGGGACTGGGAACTGTTTAAATCCCCTCGGGCTGTACAGCTCAAAATGAAAGGCTGTAAATGATTGTAATATTGTTTGTACTGATGCACCTGGTGATACATTTTGTAAAAGTTTAACCTGGATTGTACCCTTGTAATGTTGTTATTGAAATGGTTTGGAATGTGATTGAAGATATTTTATGAATAAAGTATATTTTTGCAAAAAAAAGAAAAAAAAGGTTCTCCCAGGACGAGGCTAGCCCATTGCACTTCGGGTGTGCTAACGCCTGCGATGTCCCCAAATGCGGGATACTCGACTGCAAAATTTGTGGTAGTGGGGGACTGCGTTCGCGCTCTCCCCTGATTCACAATTCAAAAAATAGATTTCATCATATCTTTCATTTTCTCTTCTATTTCCTGTCAGCAACCTTTTCTGAAAAAAGAAATATATAACCCCCAATGTGTGCTCTTCAAAATCTATACTGGACTGGTTATTTAGTTTTTTCTTTCCTCCTCGCAAATATTATCCAACCCCCATTCTTTTCCTCCCTGTCATTATCAGCCGGCAATTATTCCATCTCTGCATCATTTTCGCCAGACCGTTTGTTTTGTGGCCGCCAAATTACTCACGCCATTTTTAACCCCGCGTTTGCCCACTCAAAAATCTCTCCCAAACAACCCCCATCTAACACCCAACCCACCATCACAACAGTCCCCACACTCCCAGCACCGCCCCACCCCCTATCTCTCTGGACGTCTGTATAAATACAAACTCATATCAGTCAGCTATTAACTCATATGCATTCACCATTTTAAACATGTAGCAGCGACCCCTCACTATTTCAAACATGAACAAGCACCCTGTCCCCATGTTCATTCAAATTACCCCCCTCCGAAACGAACAGCAGCCTCCCACCTCCTCTGTATAATCTCCCCCTTAATCAGCCCCCTGTGTGACTCCTACCTTCTGAAACTCCTGCCTCCTCTCCCCATGTGTAAAGTCTTTCCCTGCCCCTTCTGCAGCTCACTTCCCCTGCTGTGGGTCCATCAATTCACCTGTGATTATTCCTTGAAGGCTTAAATAGCGCAAAGCGAAGAAATAAACAGAAAGAAAACTGGAGAAAGGCAGATAGAAACCTAAACCCTCAGTAAAATGACCACCGGGAATCCCGTTTAACCGTCAGAATGATCGCGCAGCCCAAATTACACGCATTATCCCTGAATTATAACAAGATTTTAGGCAGCTTCACTTTAGGACTTTTCATTTCCTCTTGTGGGGCTCCTGTTCCTCACACACTGGAGGCTAACATGTAAGTTTTAGATTGCAAGGCTAGGCTACTTTAACCCCAAGATTTTCTTTTTGAAACTCCAGGCCCACAGTCCAACAGGAACTGGTTAACCGGAGCCACCGAAAACCAGGGTCCCGGAGAGGAATTGAAATCTCGGGGTAAGAAACGGACACAAACTCACGTGGGCCCATGGAGCACGGCCTTGGAGAAGGTCTCAGGAAACTCCTGAAGAAGAAGAGTCCTTGTCCCAGTCTGGATCTTCAGATTGCAGGTTTCAAAATAAAAATTCTTTGAGGGGTGGGGGAGAAAATTAATTCCATTAAAACAGAGAGCAAAGAACATTTTCAAACAAAATAACGCAAGAGCCAATGAATCACTCTCAGTTACAACTCAGCAACATCCAAATACAAACAAGTCAAAGAGTTATAAAGCAGATTGAGACAGAGGGAACACACACGCACATTAAGCCAGAGTGGGGACTAGCTCCGCACTCTGGAGGCGGTTTTCGGATTGGGTTCCTAGCCAGGTATATCCTGAACGAGCAGTTTGCAGACTCCACCCCTGGCATGTTGGGATGTCTCTCAATCTGCTCCCCAGGAGGCCTGTCCATTGATATGTTAATCCCAGGGCAGGACAACTTTCTGATTCTTCCTGTCCTTTGATGTGTTCACCCCAGGAAAACAATGTTTCAGCCATTTTCTGGTTAATGTTAAAACTTTAACTCATCTTGTCGGGAATGTCACTGCAGTTTGAAATATCAAACACTAAACCCCCAACACAAGACTGTGCAAAGCATGTGGATTGTTACTGAGATTCCGTCTGTGATTTTTAGTGATGTCAGTGTGGATTGTGTAATCTGTGTGTGTGTGAGTGTTGCTGGTCCCATAATGTAACGCAAATGTCTCCTTGCAGCCTCTCAGTACGCCACTCATGGTCCCCTGGTACTTTTTGGATTGTCTGGAGAAGACATTGAAAGAATTAGAGTTAAACAATGCTAACACTAGCTGCACTGCGACGAGTATATGAGAGCTTATTCTTATCCAGGGGTGTATGTCCACATTCAGCCCCCATTCCCACACTTGCTCCCACCGTCGGATCTCTCAAGTGCTCTTCCGTATCATTGATTAGCCTTTTAAACACCGCCTGTAACACGTAATGCTGATTCCTCACCTTTCGTAAGTCACCTTTAAACTTTGTCAGACTTTCGGGAAGGTGGGGAATTGGGGCCTGCTTAGGTTCCTCATAGTGTTCCAGGGCATGGTGGAGTGTGTCGGAGGCGTTGACTGAGACCTGACCCCTTTGTTGGACGTACATTATTCACGCTGTGTCTGATAGTAACTGGGAGCCGGGGTTCCCTTGTATCCTGAGCGGGTGTGATGGTTTTCTCTGTGGGTAATTTCTAATATACAACCCTCCGTTCGGTTGTACCCGCATTTGTCCAGCACCCCCCCCCCGTTCCAACTGGATGGGAGCAAATTGTGAGGCTACCTTTCCATCTGCAGCCGCTCAGTGATACCCTGTGTATGCCCTCATTCTTGCGTATGGCATGCATATCTATGGGGTAGTACCGGAGGGAGTCATTGTCTCGGATTAACCCAATGTTCTCCACTCGGTACTGAGGGTGTGGGCCCGTGTCTGCTGTGACTGAGGGGATTGCCCATACCTAACACGTTCATTTGGTTTGAGGTGCACTTCTGAATCACCGCATACACCCTGGTCACTCCTTTCAATGTACATGCGTCGATGACGCCTGGGTTCTTGGCCATCCCCCACAACCGGGCACTGTTGATCCAGCCCGGTACCTCCCCACTTTGGATCTGGCCCAGATTTTGTCTTAATTGCCCGATCAGCCACTGGCCGTAAGCTGGCTTTTTTAGGTGCTGCCCTCTTGTCGTTCCTCCCTTTCTATTAATTGGCTGGTGGCTTTAGCATGGGTCTCTATAACGTGTACGCTTTCCAATACAGATGCCACACTCTTGCCCCCTAGGGCCGCTGCCGTTTCACCACCCCTCGCTACTCTTATGAGCAAGCTGCCTCATGATCCCTTTAAGATTCGTGACCTCGGAGTTGATTCCTTGAATGTCGAGAGAGTTTACCAGGGAAGTCCCTGTGTTCACCCCTGTCAGTACATTGTTAACTAACTCTCTCTTCTGGCGGTGGAAAGCAGGATGTCCCCTGAATCTAGTGGCACCCGTGGCGTCGGCCGGCTGATTAATCACAGCCTTACTCAGTAATTTGTACAGTTTTCGTAGGGGCGCTTGGTTACTGCAATACTCAGGCAGTTGCATACCTGCCAGGTTCACAATTACCTGTACAATTTCATGTTTAACATTATCATACAAGAGTTCATCGTCCGTATACAGTACCAGTCCATTCTGTGGCCCAGGGGTCATGTCTGGGCAAGATAGTCTCTGTGGTGTCGTCGTGTCCTGTGATAGCAGGGTGGTGTCGGTCCGGGGGTCCGCCGTTGCAGTCAACTCTCCGTGTTTGGCCCTCAAGATCCAATGCCAGGTATCTGTCATTCCCAAGTCTTCCTCCCCGGGACAGTGACCCCAGTTGTTGTTCTCCTGGGGTGTGAAGGTAAATTGCGAAAAATCTCTCACACACTGTATCTCTCACACACTGTAGCTTTCTCCTTTACGTCCCTCCTTGTGCACAGCCCACGGTGACCCTCCCCGTAGTTGAGGATTCCCCCTTTTCTCTTTCAGATGGCCAGTCCTCCAGATCGGGAATGAATCCTAAACCACTTGGCTAACACAGTACGGACTGCTCGTTGCCCGTTTTCCTCCCACTGCCTGGTAATTTAGTCTTTCTTACTTACATCATACCTTTTCAGTTGTGACCAGTGTTTCCACCTAGCTTTTCCCTTCATATCGGCGCAGGCACGTGAATAATTCCGTACGGTCCAGTCCATTTTGGGGCAAAACCTGGTTGGCTAGGGGTGATTTGAACAAACACCATGTCTCCGACCTCAGCCGGTGGTGACGGGGGTCCCCCTTTTGTCCTCTCTTCTAAATCCCTGATAGCCTGTTGGTCCTTCACTTCCTGTTGTAATTCCTTTAGCTGTCCATCCAATTGCTTAATATCATTTTTAATTTTATCTCTGATGGGTCCCATATCCTCACTTCCGGTGGCTCTGCCCTCTGGCAAGCGCATCGCCCTCCCGGTCAGCAACTCATAAAGGGGTTTATCTTAAATCCAGCATTTTTCAGCGTCCTTATGACTATCAGGAGAGCTCCGATGTGGCCCCTTTCCGATTCTGACGCTATTAGGATATCATCTGCATATTATAAGATTGTACTGTTGTTAGACTCTACGTCGCACGGACTCAGCTTCTCACTCGTGACCCGATGGAGGATGTTGGGGCTGTTGTGGAATCCCTGTGGGAGCCTCGCCCATGTACACCGTCTCCCTCCCACTGTGAAAGCGAATTTATCTTGGGATTCCTGGTCCAGTGGTATCGACCAAAATCCATTGGCTACATCGAACACTGTAAATATTTTATGTTCGGGTTTTTACAATTAAAGCACACCTCGGGTTTAGGAACGGCTGCTGCAGTGGCCACCATTTCAGTGGGGTCTGTAACCTCACTGCCGACACCTTTATCTTAGTTTTCCCTATGTGGTTATCTACCCCGGTGGCCCATCTTCCTCGATCATATGTGTTCTTGTCTACTAGCCCGGTGTCTAGGATTGACTGGTGGGCCCGGGCCCGGTGTCTAGGATGGCCTGGTGGGCCCGGGCCTGGTGTCTAGGATGGCCTGGTGGGCCCGGGCCCGGTGTCTAGGATGGCCTGGTGGGCCCAGTGTCTAGGATGGCCTGGTGGGCCCGGGCCCGGTGTCTAGGATCGCCTGGTGGGCCCGGGCCCGGTGTCTAGGATTGCCTGGTGGGCCCGGGCCCGGTGTCTAGGATTGCCTGGTGGGCCAGGCTAAGGCCATCCTTGTACAATTGCATAAACTGTACATCGTCTCGGTTCAGCGCAGCACCTACACCCCCGTAGTTACAATATGCCTCAAACTTCCGATTGCCATATTCATGGGCACTCTCGCCCTTTTCTTGTTTTATGGGGCTTGCCCTAAGTCTTGTGCCATTTCTGCTCTAAAGGCTCGGAAATCAGCTTGCTGCTGTGCCTGGTCTGCCTGGTTGTCCGGGCACCGGGGGCACAAGCTCTATCTTAATTGGGGCCACGGGTTATGGTGGTGGTGATTCCCAACCCGCTTCCCGTTGTTCCTCATATCCTGCCGCCTGTTCCACCAGCCCGTTCCAATCTATATTATCTGCGTATTGTGCAGCTACTGGTGGCTGTGGTAAAGCTGCCGAAACTGACATGAGATTTTTTGCCTGGACCAGCTCTTCATTTTGGGATTTGTTGGCCAACATTCGATTTACTTTCTTACTTAACTCTATGTGTTGTCTTAACATTAGGATCCAGGCTTCATCATCTTTGTCTTTTTTCTGATTATCCCACCATTTTCTCTGATCAGCGGGTGAGTCAAATGGGTTCCAATTGTTCTTTCTCATTTTGCCTATCGATTTCTTATTTTTGTCAGCTCAATGCTGTGTCAAGGATCCCTCTGGTCCCCACTCGAGTTTGTCACCACTGGCCATCTCTGGGTAAGACGGTCGGGGTATAGTTGTTGTCAGCGGTACGGTTCTTACCCTGGATCCTTTCTGACCGAACTCGTTACTTGCGGCTAATACCGGATGTAATTATAACAATCTATAAGACAAGCGAACTACCCCACCCTTACCACCCCTTGAACTATTGCCTGGAGCCCAGGTTTCTGATACGCGGGGTGCCTGACACTTCCTGGATCGGGACGGAGTCGGATTTAGTATGAATAAAAATGAATTCACACTGTGACTCATCCCATTTCCCCGTCGGTGTCCTGCATCCTTCGGGCCCTGCTCGCAGCACCAATTGAAAGGTCCGAGGAATACTCTGGGACAAAATTTCAACACTCGGAGTCCAGATACAATATTCAAGTGGTTCCTTTACTACACTTTTTTTTTTGCAAAAATAAACTTTATTCATAAAATATCTTCAACCACATTCCAAACCATTTCAAAAACACCATTACAAGGGTACAATCCGGTTCAACTTTTACAAAATGTATCACCAGGTGCATCAGTACAAACAATATTACAATCATTTACAGCCTTTCATTTTGAGCTGTACAGCCCGAGGGGATTTAAACAGTTCCCAGCCCCTCGGTGCGCTGTGGTAGAAAGGTCTTAGACAGCGGCCCTTCCCCATTGCGCCTTTGCGGCAACTGCCCCAAGCTTTAGTGCGTCCCTCAGCACGTAGTCCTGGACTTTGGATTGTGCCAGTCCGCAACACTCGGTCGGGGACAACTCTTTGCGCTGGAAGACCAACAAGTTTCGGGCAGACCAAAGCGCGTCTTTCACCGAGTTGATGATCCTCCAGCTGCAGTTGATGTTTGTCTCGGTGTGTGTCCCTGGGAACAGCCCGTAGAGCACAGAGTCCTGTGTCACAGAACTGCTCGGGATGAACCTCGACAGAAACCACTGCATCTCTCTCTAGACCTTCTTTGCAAAGGCACAATCCACAAGGAGGTGAACAACGGTCTCTTCCCCACCACAGCCACCTCGAGGGCAACGTGCAGAGGGGGTGAGACTCCTGACGTGTAGGAAGGATCTGACGGGGAGGGCCTTTCTCACCACCAGCCAAGCTACGTCTTGGTGCTTGTTGGAAAGTTCTGGCGATGAGGCATTCTGCCAAATGACTTTGACAGTCTGCTCGGGGAACCATCCCACAGGATCCACCCTCTCCTTTTCCCTCAGGGCCTCTAAGACGTTACGTGCTGACCACTGCGTGATGGACTTGTGGTCAAAGGTGTTTTTCTGCATAAATTTTTCCACCAGGGACAGGTGGTAGGGCACGGTCCAACTACTTGGAGCGTTCAGCGGCAGCGTGGCCAGACCCATCCTTCGCAACACCGGGGACAGGTAGAACCTCAGCACATAGTGACACTTGGTGTTTGTATACTGAGGGACTACACACCGCTTGATGCAGCCACACAAAGGTGGCCATCGGTATGAGGGCGATGTTGGGCACGTTTTTTCCCCCTTTATCTAGAGGCTTGTACATCGCGTCCATGCGGACACGATCCATTTTTGACCTCCAGATAAAGCGGAAGATGGCTCGAGTGATCGCCACCACGCAGGAGAGTGGAATGGGCTAGACCTGCGCCACGTACAGCAACAGCGAGAGTGCCTCACACCTGATGACCAGGTTCTTACCCGCACTGGAGAGGGAGCTTCGCTCCCACATGCCCAGTTTCCTTTTCACCATAGACACTCGCTCCTTCCAGTTTCTAACGCATGCCCTGGTCCCTCCGAACCATATCCCCAGCACCTTCAGGCCGTCAGCCCTGACAGTGAAGGGGACAAAGGATCGGTCAGCCCAGTTCCCAAAGAACATGGCCTCACTCTTGCCACGATTTACCTTGGTACCCGAGGCCAGTTCGAACTGGTCGCAGATGTGGATCAGTCTGCGCACCGACAGCGGATCCGAGCAGAAGACGGCGACGTCGTCCATGTACAGGGAGGCTTTGACCTGAGTGCCTCCACTGCCTGGGATCGTCACTCCTCTTATGCCCGGATCCTTCCTGATGGACTCAGAAAAGGGTACTATGCAACACACGAACAGGACAGGGGAGAGAGGACAGCCCTGCCTGACTCCAGATTTAATCGGAAAGCTATCAGATTCCCACCCATTGATTGAGAGTGCGCTAGTAATGTTAGTGTAGAGCAGTTGGATCCAATTGCAAATTCCCTCCCCAAACCCCATTTTGGAGAGCACATCCACCATGTAGGTGTGCGATAATCTGTCAAAGGCCTTCTCCTGATCCAAGCTGATGAGGCAGGTGTCCACACCCCTGTCCTGCACATAGGCAATCGTATCCCTGAGCAGCGCGAGGCAGTCAGAGATCTTCCTGCCCGGCACAGTGCAGGTCTGGTCAGGGTGGATCACCAATTCCAGAGCGGATTTGACCCGATTGGCGATGACCTTGGACAGAATCTTATAGTCCACATTCAACAGTGAAATGGGTCGCCAATTTCTAATTTCCTCCCCTTCCCCCCTTGTGCTTGTAGATGAGGGTGATGATGCCTTTCCTCATGGATTCTGACATACTACCGGCCAGGAGCATACTCTCGTACACTCCTAGCAGGTCTGGGCCGATCAAGTCCCACAGAGCCGAATACTACTCCGCCGGCTAGCCGTCGCTTCCGGGAGTTTTACTCTTCTCCAAGGACTCAAGGGCCTTAGTCAGTTCATCAGGAATTAGCGGTTTGTCCAGGCTCTCCCGTGTACTGTGGTCTAAGACCTCCGTGATAGAGGACAGGAAGGACTGGGAGGCCGTGCTGTCCGTGGGCTTCACGTCATACAATCCGGAATAAAAGGATTTGCTGATCCTCAAAATGTCGGAGGGCGATGACTTTACTGAGCCGTCTTCTTCCTTCGGGCTGCTGATCACAGAGTGTACCTTTTGGAAGAAGAAACGTGAGCACGTCTCATCCTGCTCCATGTAACGGACTCTGGACCGGAAGATGATCTTGGAGGCCTCCGAGGCAAAGGGCGAGGCTTGCTGGCTCTTCACCTCTTGGAGTTCCTCCTTGACATCGACCCCCATCGACTGCAGCCGGAGCAGATCCTGCATGTTTTTCTGGAGTCGGGACATTTCCCTCTGTTCCTTTCTAGCTTTCTGGGTGCCTTTGAGGATGAAAAACCTCTTGATGTTTCCCTTGATCGCTTCCCACCAGTGTATCAGGGACTCAAAGAGGGGTTTCACGGTTCTCCAACCTTTGTAATCCCTCTTGAGCTCCTCAATGTTCTCTGGGGTCAGCAGTTGCAGGTTCAGCTTCCATGCCCCTCGGCCAAGCCTCTGGTCTTCTTGAACCACTGCAGTCCATGTAGTGTAGGTACACCCACAGTGTTTTTAGAGTGGGAGTTTCAGGATTTTGACCCAGCGACAGCGAAGGAAAGGTGATATGTTTCCAAATCAGGATGGTGCGTGATTTGGAGGGGGACTTCCAGGCGCTGGTGTTCCCATGTATCTGCTGCCCTTGTCCTTCTAGATGGTAGTGGTCATGGGTTTGGAAGGTGCTGTCTAAGGAGCCTTGGTGAGTTCCCGCAGTGTATCTTGTAAATGATACACACTGCTGTTACTGAGCGTTGGTGGTGGAGGGAGCGAATGTTTGTGGATGGGGTGCCAATCAGCGCGCTGCTCTGTCCTGGATGGTGTTGAGCTTTTTGAGTGTTGTGGCAGCTGCACTCATCCAGGCAAGTGGGGAGTATTCCATCACATTCCTGACTTGTGCCTTGTAGGTGGTGGACAGGCTTCGGGGAGTCAGGTGGTGAGTTACTCTCCACAGGATTCCTAGCCTGTGGTCAGCTCTTGTAGCCACAGTATTTATACAGCTAGTCCAGTTCAGTTTCTGGTCAATGGCACCCTCAGGATGTTAATAGTGGGGGATTCAGTGATGGCAATGCCATTGAATGTCAAGGGGCGATGGTTGGATTCTCTCTTGTTGGAGATGGTCATTGCCTGACACTTGTCTGGCACCAATGTTACTTGCCACTTGTCAGCCCAAGCCTGGATATTGTCCAGGTCTTGCTGCATTTGGACATGGACTGCTTCAGTATCTTCAACCATCAGCAAACATCCCCACTTCTGACCTTATGATGGAAGGAAGGTCATTGATGAAGCAGCTGAAGATGGTTGTGCCGAGGACACGACGCTGAGGAACTCCTGCACTGATGTCCTGAACCAAGATGACTGACCTCCAACAACCACAACCATTTTCCTTTGTGCTAGGTACGCCTCCAACCAGTGGAAGGTTTTCTCCCGATTCCCATTAACTCCAGTTTTGCTAGGGCTCCTTGATGCCACACTCAGTCAAAAACAGCCTTGATGTCAAGGGCAGTCAATCTCACCTCACCTCTGGAGTTCAGCTCTTTTATCCGTGTTTGAACCAAGGCTGTAATGAGGTCAGGAGCTGAGTGACCCTGGCGGAGTCCAAACTGGGCATCAGTGAGCAGGTTATTGCTAAGCAAGTGCTGCTTGGCAACACTGTTGATGACCCCTTCCATCACTTTACTGATGACCAAGAGTAGGCTGATGGGGCGGTAATTGGCCAGATGGGATTTTTCCTGCTTTTTGTGTACAGGACAAATCCGGGCAATTTTCCACATAGCCGGGTAGATGTCAGTGTTGTAGCTGTACTGGAACAGCTTGGCTAGGGGCGTGGCAATTACTAAAGCACAAGTCTTCAGTAGCATTGCCGGAATATTGTCAGGGCTGATAAAGACCTGTACTGATATACATAGAAGACAGAGGGTAGCAGTGGAAGGGTGCTTTTCTGAATGGAGAGCTGTGACTAGTGGAGTTCCACAGGGATCAGTGCTGGGACCATTGCTGTTTGTAGTATACATAAATGATTTGGAGGAAAATGTAACTGGACTAATTAGTAAGTTTGCAGACGAGACCAAGGTTGGAGGAGTTGCAGATAGTGAAGAGGATTGTCAAAGGATACAACGGGACATAGATCGGTTGGAGACTTGGGCGGAGAAATGGCAGATGGAGTTTAATCCGGACAAATGCGAGGTAATGCATTTTGGAAGGTCTAATACAGGCAGGAATTACACAGTAAATGGCAGAACCATTAGTGCATCAACGGGCAGAGGGATCTGGGTGTACAGGTCACTGAAAGTGGCAACGCAGGTGGATAAGGTAGTCAGGAAGGCATATGGCATGCTTGCCTTCATCGGCAGGGGTATTGAGTATAAAAGCTGGAAAGTCATGCTGCAGCTGTATAGAACCTTGGTTAGGCCACACTTGGAATATTGCGTGCAATTCTGGTCACCACATTACCAGAAGGATATGGAGGCGTTGGAGAGGGTGCAGAGGAGGTTTACCAGGATGCTGCCTGGTCTGGAGGTTATTAGCTATGAGGAGAGGTTGGAGAAACTCGGATTGTTCTCACTAGAGCGACGGAGATTGAGGGGCGACTTGATCGAAGTTTACAAAATTATGAGTGGCATGGACAGAGGAGATAGTCAGAAGCTTTTTCCCTGGGTGAAAGAGTCAATTACTAGGGGACATAGATTTAAGGTGAGAGGAGGAAACTATAGAGGAGATGTGTGGGGCAAGTTTTCTACGCAAAGGGTAGTGAGTGTCTGGAATTCGCTGCCAGAGGAGGTGGTGGAAGCAGGTACGATAGTGGTGTTTAAGAGGCAGCTTGACAAATACATGAATAGGATGGGAATAGAGGGATACGGACCCCGGAAGTGCAAAATGTTTTAGCTGACGGGCAATATGATTGGCACAGGCTTGGAGGGCCAAAGGGCCTGTTCCTGTGCTGTACTTTTCTTTGTTCTTTGATAAAGACCTGTGTGTGTGTTAATACTCATGTATTCTCTCGATGATTTATCCAGTTCTAATTGTTGGATGGTTGGCTCATATCCCCTATTGTATAGGACTTGCCTCCAGCCAGCTTTGCATACAATTGGTCTATCCTTGGAATGGGGCAGTTGTCTGGTTTTGCTGCCTTATTCACTGTCAACTTATACTTCCCACCAATTCCTATGGTTTGGTCAGGCTTAACCACTGGAACTATGAGTGCTGCCCACTCTGAGAATTGGACAGCTTGGGCGATGCCCAGTTTTTCTAACTGGCACAGTTCTGCATCCGCCTTCTCCTTCAATGCATAAGGCACAGGTCCGGTCTTAAAGAAACGTGGTGTCACCTGTGGATCCACATATATCGTGGGCTTTTAACTTCCCTGATTAATCCCAAAATACCATGGCGTATTTCCTTAGCAGTTCAGGAACTCCTGTTTTCAGGTGAAATATCTCAGACCAGTCAAGCTTGATCTTCTGTAACCAGTCTCGGCCTAACAGACTGGGTCCTTCTCCAGTCACTATTATCACAGGCAGCTGGGCTGTCTGTTGCCTGTAAGACACTGGTGCTGTGGCGATCCCCTTTACCTGAATAGATTCTCCAGTGCAATATCTTTAATTTAGCGCTTCTCTGCTCCAGGTTTACTAACTTTCTACCTTTAGTCAGGGATCTGAAAGTGTGCTCTCCCACCACTGTAGTTGAGGCCTCCATATCCACCTCCATTATTAATGGCTTCTCATTAACTTGGATTGTGACAGTGATGGATTCGGTTTTTACAGCTGTTTCATTACACAGGCTCGGTTTTTACAGCTGTTACATTACACAGGCTTGGTTTTTACAGCTGTTACATTACACAGGCTCGGTTTTTACAGCTGTTTCATTACACAGGCTCGGTTTTTACAGCTGTTACATTACACAGGCTTGGTTTTTACAGCTGTTACATTACACAGGCTCGGTTTTTACAGCTGTTACATTACACAGGCTCGGTTTTTACAGCTGTTTCATTACACAGGCTCGGTTTTTACAGCTGTTACATTATACAGGCTTGGTTTTTACAGCTGTTACATTACACAGGCTCGGTTTTTACAGCTGTTACATTACACAGGCTCGGTTTTTACAGCTGTTACATTACACAGGCTCGGTTTTTACAGCTGTTTCATTACACAGGCTCGGTTTTTACAGCTGTTACATTACACAGGCTCGGTTTTTACAGCTGTTACATTACACAGGCTCGGTTTTTACAGCTGTTACATTACACAGGCTCGGTTTTTACAGCTGTTACTTTATACAGGCTCGGTTTTTACAGCTGTTACATTACACAGGCTTGGTTTTTACAGCTGTTACTTTATACAGGCTTGGTTTTTACAGCTGTTACATTACACAGGCTTGGTTTTTACAGCTGTTACATTACACAGGCTCGGTTTTTACAGCTGTTACTTTATACAGGCTCAGTTTTTACAGCTGTTACATTACACAGGCTCAGTTTTTACAGCTGTTACATTACACAGGCTCGGTTTTTACAGCTGTTACATTACACAGGCTCGGTTTTTACAGCTGTTACATTACACAGGCTCGGTTTTTACAGCTGTTACATTACACAGGCTCGGTTTTTACAGCTGTTACTTTACACAGGCTCGGTTTTTACAGCTGTTACTTTATACAGGATCGGGTTTTACAGCTGTTACATTACACAGGATCGGTTTTTACAGCTGTTACTTTACACAGGCTCAGTTTTTACAGCTGTTACTTTATACAGGCTCAGTTTTTACAGCTGTTACATTATACAGGATCGGGTTTTACAGCTGTTACATTACACAGGCTCGGTTTTTACAGCTGTTACTTTATACAGGCTCAGTTTTTACAGCTGTTACATTATACAGGATCGGGTTTTACAGCTGTTACATTACACAGGCTCGGTTTTTACAGCTGTTACATTACACAGGCTCGGTTTTTACAGCTGTTACATTACACAGGCTCGGTTTTTACAGCTGTTTCATTACACAGGCTCGGTTTTTACAGCTGTTACTTTATACAGTGAATAGATGTCGGTGTCAGCAGCTTCAGGTTCTGCTGTATTCTTTAATTCAATCTTCTTGGTTTGATGCTTTGTGGGCTGTTTCGACCCTTCTTATGGCAATAATGACATTCTGCCTCCTTGAATTTACAGCTGTCTGGCACATGGTCACCTCCACATCTATAACAACTTAATCTTGGAGCCGCTGATGAATTCTTTCTTTTGATAAAGGACTTTTCATGGTTTTAACAGCAGACATTGCATCTCCCCTCGATGCTGTGGGTCTGGTTTCCACGCCACACTCAGCAGCAGGTTCCTGCCCCACATGAAGAACAGCGCCATGTTGTATGTGTACAAAGCCTGCCAGTCTCTCACTGCACTTTCCATGGCGAGGGAGATTCCTTGGGTACGCTTAAAGACGATGTTTACCTCGGTGAGTGAAAGGCGCTCTGTGGCATCGTCTTGAACTCCACAAACTAATCGGTCCTGCAGCAAATCATTTACCGTGTTCCCGATGTCAGTGTTCTGTCAGTGCACCCCATCTCTGGGAAGCAGCAACGCCCCTGAGGGGGAATGGATCAGAGAGATTTCTCCAGCAGAGAACAATCCAAACCTCGCTCCTTGCACGAACCCCCCGTTGTCACCTGAGCGGAACATTTCCAACGGGGCGGTTCTGGGCTGTTTCCTCAGCCCGTCAAAAGCGAGACAATTTGCAAACACTATGGGTTTGTAGGAGCAAACCAAAGGACTGGAACTGACAAAAACAACAGGACTGGTAAGTGAGAAAATGCATTAAAATGGGGATCAAGATTGAGTCCATCAACGTGTGTAGCGTTAAATCTGCTACGCGATGTGTTGCAACCTTGGATTACCTTGCCAAGGTCAAAGCTGACCTGTTGTTTCTGCAGGAGTGTGCAATACTGCACCTCAGCTCCTACAGGCAATGGGCACGATGGTGGTCCCAAGGGGCATCACTCTGGTCGGGAGGAAACGACTCTCGTTCCTCCGGCCTGGGTATTCAGCTGCAGGGAGGCAATGTCACCATGTCCGAGGTTGAGGAGGTGGTGGGCGGGCCCCTCCTCGTAGCGGACATTATTGTACAAGAATGCGCCACTCTAGTTAATTAACATGTATGCCCCGGATCAAAACAGCGAGTGGCTGGTTGTCCTTCAGCAGCTCCCACTTCTGCTGGCGACTTCCAGGCTGGCCATTCTGGGCGGTGACTTCAGCCGCATCATCGATGGAGCTGGACAATCTGGCAGGGCCGACAGCAGACTGGACACCACGTCCAGATCCCTGATGGAAATAGTAAAGGATGGCAAGCTGCACAACGTCTTCAGCAACCCTGCAGATGAAGCGCAGCAGAGATACACCTGGTCGCGGCCAGAGTGGTCCACCCACTCAAGGATAGACTTCCTGTTTGTGTCCCGAGCGTTCACAGTCAGGTCCACGGACATCAAGCCAGTGTTCTTCTCTGACCACTGCCTCCTACCGGTCAAATGTCACTTACAGGAAGACCAGAGGCTTGGCCGGGGGACATGGAAGCTGAACGTGAAACTGCTGACCCCAGAGAACTCAAGAAGGATTACAAAGGCTGGGGAACTGTGAAACACTCTTTGATTCCCTGACACACTGGTGGGAAGCGATCAAGGAGGATATCAAGAAGGTACTCATCCAGAAAGCGAGAAAGGAACAGAGGGAAATGTCCTGACTCCAGCGAAACATGCAGAATCTGCTCCGGCTGCAGTCGATGGGGTTGATGTCAAGGAGGAACTCCAAGAGATGAAGCCCACAGACAGCACGGTCTCCCAGTCCTTCCTGTCCTCTATCACAGAGGTATTAGACGACAGTACACGGGAGAGCCTGGACAAACCGCTAACTCATGACGAACTGACTAAGGCCCTTGAGTCCTTCGAGAAGAGTAAAACTCCCGGAAGCGACGCCTTGCCGTTGGAGTTGTATTCGGCTCTGTGGGACTGGATGGGCCCAGACCTGCTGGAAGTGTACGAGAGTATGCTCCTGGCCGGCAGCATGTCAGAATCCATGAGGAAAGGCAACACCCTCATCTACAAGTGGAAGTGGAAAGGGGAGGAAATTAGAAATTGGCGACCCATCTCACTGTTGAATATGGATTATAAGATTCTGTCCAACGTCAATGACAATTGGGTGAAGTCTGCTCTAGCGTTGGTGATCCACCCTGACCAGACCTGCACTGTGCCGGGCAGGAAGATCTCTGACAGCCTCGCGCTGCTCAGGGATACGATTGCCTATGTGCAGGACAGGGGTGTGGACACCTCCCTCATCAGCCTGGATCAGGAGAAGGCCTTTGACAGAATATCGCACACCTACATGGTGGATGTGATCTCCAAAATGGGGTTTGGGGAGGGAATCTGCAATTGGATCCAACTGCTCAACACTAACATCAGTAGCGCAGTTTCAATCAATGGGTGGGAATCAGATAGCTTTCCCATTAAATCTGGAGCCAGGCAGGGCTGCTCTCTCTCCCCTGTCCTGTTCGGATGTTACACTGAACCCTTTGCTGAGTCCATCAGGAAGAATTAGGGCATAAGAGGAGTGACGATCCCAGGCAGTGGAGGCACTCAGGTCAAAGCCTCCCTGTAGATGGACGATGTCGCCATCTTCTGCTCGGATCCGCTGTCGGTGCGCAGACTAATCAGCATCTGCGATCAGTTCAAACTGGCCTCGGGAGCCAAGGTAAATCATGACAAGTGCGAGGCCATGTTCTTTGGGAACTAGGCTGACCGATCCTTTGTCCCGTTCGTCACCAGGTGAGACTGCCTGAAGGTGTTGGGGATATGGTTTGGAGGGACCAGGGCATGCGTTAGAAACTGGAAGGAGCGAGTGGCTATGGTGGAAAGAAAACTGGGCATGTGGGAGCGACGCTCCCTCTCCATTGCGGGTAAGAACCTGGTCATCAGGTGTGAGGCACTCTCGCTGTTGCTGTACGTGGCGCAGGTCTGGCCCATTCCTCACTCCTGCGTGGTGGCGATCACTCGAGCCATCTTCCGCTTTATCTGGAGGTCAAAAATGGATTGTGTTCGCAGGGACGCGATGTACAAGCCTCTAGAAGAAATGTGCTTAACATCACCCTCATCCTGATGGCCACCTTTGTGTGTGGCTGCATCAAGCTGTCTGTAGACCCTCGGTACGCAAACACCAAGTGTCACTATGTGCTGAGGTTCTACCTGTGCCCGGTGTTGCGAAGGATGGGTCTGGCCACGCTGCCGCAGAACGCTCCAGGTAGTTGGACCGTGCCGTACCACCTGTCCCTGGTGGAAAGATTTATGCAGAGAAACAACTTTGACCACAAGTCCACCAGGCAGTAACGTCCAAGAGGCCCTGAGGGAAAAGGAGAGGGTGGATCCTGTGGGATGGTTCCCCGAGCAGACTGTCAAAGTCATTTGGCAGAATACCTCATCACCAGAACTTTCCAACAAGCACAAAGACATAGCTTAACGGGTGGTGAGAAAGGTCCTCCCCGTCAGTTCCTTCCTACACACCAGGAGTCTCACCCTCTCTGCACGTTGCCCTCGAGGTGGCTGTGGTAGGGAAGAGACCATTGTTCACCTCCTTGTAGATTGTGCCTTTGCAAAGAAGGTCTGGAGAGAGATGCAGTGGTTTATGCCGTGGTTCATCCCGAGCAGTTCTGTGACACAGGACTCTGTGCTCTACGGGCTGATCCCAGGGACAGGGACGCACATCGAGACAAACATCAGCTGCAGCTGGAGGATCATCTACTCAGTGAAAGACGCTCTTTGGTCTGCCCGAAACTTGTTGGTCTTCCAGCGCAAAGAGTTGTCCCTGACCAAGTGTTGCAGACTGGCACATTCCAACGCCCAGGACTATGTGCTGAGGGACGCACTAAAGCTTGGGGCAGCCGCTGCACAGGGGAAAGGTCGCTGTCTAAGACCTTTCAGCCGTAGTGCACCGAGGTGCTGGGAATCGTATTGACCCTTCAGGCTGTGTGACTCACATTGAATGTATGCAGTGAATATTACATGTATCACAATTGTACTGAAGCACCTCAGAGTGCAACATGATCTGCAAGGAAAAGCTGAATATTATTACTCTTTTTGTGAAGGCCATTTTGAAATGTCTTGTCATCTTCTATGTTCATAAAATATCTGAAAGTACAGTTTTGCACAAAAAAATCATTTTTCACTCCTCACTGGATACAGGCGAGGTACCAGAGCACTGGAGGTCTGTGAATGTTGTGCCATTGTACAGATAGGCCAAATAATTATAGACCAGTCAGTCTTACTTAGGTAGTATTCAGATTATTAGAATCAATTCTCAGACACAGAGAAAACTGTCAATTAGAAAGGCACAGATTAATCGGGGACAGTCAGCATGGTTTTCTTAAGGGAAAGCTGTGCCTTATTAACTTAACTGAATTTTTTGAGTAAATAACGAGGATTGATGAGGGTAGTGCAGTGAATGTTGTCTACATGGATTTTAGTAAGGTATCTGACAAAGTTCCATATGGCAGACTGGTCAGAAAAGTCAAAGCCACAGGGGACACAGGGGAATGTGGTGGGTTGGATCCAAAATTGGCTCAATGACAAGAAACGAATGGTAATGGTCGACAAATGTTTTAGCGAAAGGAAAGCTCTTTCCAGCGGTGTTCCACAGGGCTCAGTATTGGGCCCCTTGCTGTTTGTGGTGTGTATTAATGATTTGGACTTAAATGTGGGAGGCATAGTTGGGAAATTTGCCCATGTCACAAAAATTGTCCATGTCATGATTTGTGAAGATATCAATGGTTTGGCCGAGTGCGCAGAAAAGTAGCAAATGGGGTTCGATCGGAAATGTCTGAGGTAATGCATTTGGGGAGAGCAAACAAAGCAAGGGAATACTCAATAAATGGGAGGATATTGAGAGGGGTTGAGGAATTGAGAGTCCTTGGAATGCATGTCCAGAGGTCCCTGAAGGTGGCAGGACAGGTGGATAAGGTGCTCAAGAAAGCATATGGAATGCTGTCTTTTATTTGACAAGGTATTGAATATAAAAGCAGGGATGTAATGAGGGAACTGTATATAGCGCTGGTTAGGCCACAGCTGGAATTTTGTGCACAGTTCTGGTCACCAGATTACAGGAAGGACATAATTGCTCTGGAGAAAGTGCAGAGGTGATTTACAAGAATGCTGCCCGGGCATGAAAATTGCAGCTATGAGGAGAGACCGGGTAGGCTGGGGTTGTTTTCCTTAGAAC
Source organism: Cetorhinus maximus (assembly GCF_964194155.1). NCBI lineage: Eukaryota > Metazoa > Chordata > Chondrichthyes > Lamniformes > Cetorhinidae > Cetorhinus > Cetorhinus maximus. The sequence continues at coordinate 4,186,453 of NC_135906.1, forward strand.
AGAGGAGGCTAAGGGGTGACCTAATTGAGGTGTACAAAATTATGAGGGGCCGAGATAGAGAGGACAAGATGCCCTGTTTACCCCAGTGGAGAGGTCAATTAGCAGGAGGCACAGATTTAAGATGCTTGGAAGAAGGGTTCGAAGGGATATTAGGAATAACTGTGTCACCCAGAGGGTGGTGGGCATTTGGAATTTGTAGCCCAGATTGGTATCGAAGCAGGAACCCTAAAACCATCGGTTGCACACCGCGATTTTACGTGGGCGGGCCAATTACAGCCCGCCCAGCGTAATTCGTGCCTCCTGATATCTGCAGCAAGGGGCGGGCAGCGGCAGGAGGCCAATGACTGCCGGGTCCAATGGCGACCCGGCGGCCTATTCAAAAACGGTGCAGGCAGCCACTGAGTTCGGTCATCTGCTATGTATTGATTTCAGCCTCCAACATGGGATTCCCATTGATAATGGAAAGACGAGCGCATCCTGATCCGGGTGCCAGGCATGCACATTAACAGTGTAACTACTTCAACTAATCAAATGTCCTGGTTTTCCCTTTCAGCCTCACCAGAGCACGCCCGGTCTCAGGAGCCTGAGGGACCGCCGCTGACCCCTGAGACACAGATGATATGAACGTACCAGCGCCACACCCTCTCAGCCAGGCAGGCACCAGCGCCACACCCTCTCAGCCAGGCAGGCACCAGCGCCACACCCTCTCAGCCAGGCAGGCACCAGCGCCACACCCTCTCAGCCAGGCAGGCACCAGCGCCACACCCTCTCAGCCAGGCAGGCACCAGCGCCACACCCTCTCAGCCAGGCAGGCACCAGCGCCACACCCTCTCAGCCAGGCAGGCACCAGCGCCACACCCTCTCAGCCAGGCAGGCACCAGCGCCACACCCTCTCAGCCAGGCAGGCACCAGCGCCACACCCTCTCAGCCAGGCAGGCACCAGCGCCACACCCTCTCAGCCAGGCAGGCACCAGCGCCACACCCTCTCAGCCAGGCAGGCACCAGCGCAGATACCAGCACCTCAGTGAGAATAAGATTGTCAGCTAGAAACTCGGTGCACAGCGGTGAGGGCACTTCATACTTGCTTGAGGTGTAGGCGGAGGCAGAGCACGTCCAGGGTGCTGGCAGTTGGAGGACGGCTGGGGACCAGAAACATGCTCAGTCAGTGGCTGCTGATGAGCCTCTGGTGTCGTCCCTGAGACAGCAGATGCTGGAAGTCCAGCAGGTTGTGTGGGAGGATCTGACGGAGATACATGAGGGAATGCGTGCCATGGTCTACGTTGTGGAGGAGTCCATACGGAGCATGAGCAATGCAACGACCCTCATGGCCGAGTGCGCTGCCTCCTCCATAGAGAGAGTGGCAGCTCTCATGGAGAGGCTCCTCCAGGAGAACAACCAGGGCTTCCTGGGGATGCGCTCAGACCTGCAAGCCCTCAATGACCGGCAATGACCTCAGGTGGTCACCGTCAGTGTGGGAGATGGATTGGTACCCAGTATCCCAGCTAGGCGACTATCCATCAGTGGTGAGCAGGGAGGTCCAAAGTGACCTGACGGTGGCGCACCAACTGCCTGTCGTCTCTGCGAGCTCCTCTCAGGCCGCTCTGGGAGACTCCGTGAGCAGCAGCTCCTCTACCCCTCTGCCAGTGACCGTGGCGTCTGGTGAGGCTACGGCAACTGGGGAGATGCCAGCCATGGCACTGGCCACTCCCTCCCAGGCAGGGACAGCATAGGCTCCATGGCCAGAGGATGCCCACCAAGGTCATCAAGGCCAACAGGACAGCAGAGTGAGCAGGCTGTCTGCAATGCCAGTGTCAACGAGGGGGGAGCACCAAGACGTAGCACCCGCCAGTGTAAATGTAAAGCACTTTATGCACAACACGGGCTTAACACTAGTCGTTTTCTTTTGTCCCGCTTTTAAGTTCCTGTTAAGTTGGTGCTGGTGTGGAACACATTTTCATTTAGTTTAATTTCTGTATGCCAAGCTGTAAAGCATTAAATGGGTTGGTTCTCAACAAGCCTCTGGGTGCTTCATTAGTTCTGCAGGTGAAGGGGAATCCATGATGTTATGAGTGACTGTTTGTCACTGAGCTTTATTGAAATGGCACATAGTGCATGTTGCTGACCAAGCAACTATTGCTCTCAGGTATTGAGTATGGAGCCTCCAGCCCTGCCATGTGCTGGTGGTTCATGTGTGGTAGGCGAGCTGAAGGAACAGTAGATCAAAGCCTCCCGAGTGTCCCTGCTTCCCTGGAGGTTGCCCAGGTCGGCATCTATCTCTTCAGCGTTCTCCTGACCGTGTTCGTCCTCGGACTCACGACTGGACTCACTGTCTGCTGCCAGAGCAGCTGTGGCAACATCATCCTCCACTGATTCCCCCCTTTCCGATGCCAGGTTGTGGAGAGTCCAGCATGCAACCACTATCAGTGACACACGATCTGGGGGGTACTGGAGTGTGCCCCCTGGACGGTCCAGGCATCGGAAGTGCATCTTGAGAAGACCGATGGTTGTCTCTATCACCGCCCTTGTGGTGCCATGACTCCTATTGTACTGCTGCTCAGCCTCTCTTCCTGGATGGCGGAGAGGCGTCATGAGCCACCTTCTGAGGGGATAGCCCTTGTCACCCAGCAGCCATCCATCCAGCCGGGCTGGAGCACTGAAGAGCTGCGGCGCCTGGGAGAGTCTCGGGGTGTACGGGTCATGGGAGCCTCCTGGGTACCTTGCACAGACTTGCAGAATCTGCATCCTATGGTCACACACTATCTGCACGTTCATGGAGTGGAATCCCTTCCTGTTGACGAAGGCTCCCGGCTCACCCACTGGTGCCTTGATGGCCACTCGTGTGCAGTCGATTGCACCCTGGACGTGGGGGAACTCAACAATCACTGCAAAGCCTCTGGCTCGCTCTGCCTGACTGGCCTCGTCCGTACGGTAGTGAATAAAGTACAGTACCCGCCTGAACAGAGCATCCACCAGCTTGACACAACTGTGGACAGCTGACTGGGGGACTCCACATAGATCACCCACTGACCCCTTCTATACCGGAGGGCATAGAAGTTGAGGGCCACAGTGACCTTCAGTGCCACTGGCATGGGGTGTCCACCCACACAGTTGGAACGGATCTCAGGGCCGATCATCTGACAGGTGGAGGTCACTGTCTCCCTTGAGACACGGAGCCTCCTTTGGCATTGCACCTCAGGCATATTGAGTAGCTGCATCGCCGTCTTTAAACCCTGGCAGCAGGTTAGTGGCATCTTCTGCGGTCCCTTCTGCCTCGGACGTCCTGTTGGCCCCGCACCCATGTGCCTGTGCCTCTCCTCCCACAGGTCAGCCTGGAGGCTGAATAGGGACACTTGGTCTCCTCCCTCTTCTACCCCTCTCTTCCTCTTCAGAATAGGGGCCTCCAGCGGAGATCACAATCCCTTTTCGCAGGGTAAGCCAAGGCTGTCTGATACCTGGAAGGCCTCAAATGTTATGAATCCTCCGGGAGCCTGGAAAACAAAACTGAGTCCTGAACTGAAGCCTCTTATTTCTGTCAAAGCACTTCTGAAGCGAAATGAAGATGCCTTATTCACACAAGCAACCAGCAGCAAGTTATATCCTAAACTACAAACTACTCACATTTACAAGCTCTCTGACCCCTCTTACCCCACTCGTGGATGAGGTTTTTGTCAATGTGGCCTGCACGCCAGCACATTTAGCCCATGCGGTAGCCTGAAAATCGCACGGGCTACGTAAAGTCCGGGACACTCAGTGTCTCAAGGGCCTTAACTGGCCAGTTAATTAATGGACGGTGCGCCTCCAACCCCATCGTGCACCCACCTAGCAAAATATGCTGAGAGTGCGCTCGGCTGAGGTCAACTCGCTTTATATCACAGTCGGGCATGTCGGGCGGGCGCCTGCACACCGAGCTCAAAATTCTGGCCTGGGAGTTTTGCTCACCTTATACCTGGGCCTGTTGGAGACAAATTGATAAGAGTTTGATCGCTGTGATTAGTGAACAACTCCATCAACATCCTATCATGCAACTACCACAGGTGGTGAACTGGATGAACCTTAAGGGCAGAATTTTGCCCACGTTGGGCAGGATTTGCAGGGTGAGCGGGAGCGGCTGGGAAATGGACCACTGCCCACGAGTGGGCTGTGACCACGATTTCACACTGTGCGGACCAATTAAGGCCTTAACTGTCCCCCCAGCGTGAACGCCAGCTGCAGAAATGTTTGAGAAGGGGCAGGCGGGGGCCTGTTGGCCGCTGGGTCCAATGGCGACCCGGCAGCCAGTTCAAGAACGACGCAGGCAGCGCCAGGGAGGCTGCCCGGGTCAGAGTTGCTGCAAGGACATGGCTGCAAACGAGGATGCAGAGACCAGGCGGGAGAGGAGGTCGGCTGGTCACTCGGTACCCTGTTTTTCGGACGAGTGCCTCGTCGTCCTCCTGGAGGGGGTGGCTGCCAGGAGGGACACCCTTATCCCCAGAGATAGGAGGAGGAGGCCACTGCACCTCAGCAAGAGGGCATGGGAGGAGGTGGCAGCCCGGGTGAGCAGCCACGATGTGGTTTAATGACCTGCTGCGCTCAGGAAGGGCGAGTACCATGTTGGCATGGGTCAGTGTGGTGAAATGTTAAGGGCTGGCCGTCTCCTCGTGGAGCTCAGGGGTTTTACAGTGTGACTGCCAACTGTCTACGACACCGGAGCTGTCCCAGGGGCTGAGTCCTGGCTGCTTGGACTGAGTGCCTTGCGGCATGAGGCCCCCAACTCGGATGAGCCCTGTGAGGTGCTCCTCAGGTGGGGTTGGCCAGGCTGCAATGGTGCTGCAGGGAGAGAGTGGACCAATCAATGCTCCTCTGTCCTTTCAGGAAAAGATATCCTATAACAATATTGAGAGGTCACGGACAGGCGGAGGACCCCCACACCTTCTCAGCCTCTCCCACAATGAGCAGGAGGACTTGGAGCTTGAGAGGTGCCACGCATCTCAATTAACCAGCCATGGAGAGGCTGGGAGTGCCAGGTGAAGGTAAGAGTGCAGTGCACTGAGGTGAGAGTGTCGGATGGTGCAAACATGTAGTCTCATTATTCATGGTAGCCTCCAGACTGGAGTCTCCATAGGCCACTGAATGATGATGGCACCATGATGCACATCGCCATTGTCTCACCAGGGTGCCTGGCATGCATTAAACTAATGACTTGTCCTCATTCTCCCCTAGGTCTGCCACCAAGCAGCGAAGCACACAACCCCCAGGAGCTATACCTGACCCCAGAGGACCACCATGCTCCCCAAGCACATCCGCCACACCCACTCTCTGAACCAGACACCAGCGCAGATACCAGCACCTCGGTGGGCATCAGTTCGGCAGATAGTATCTCAGTGCACATTGGTGAAGGCACTTCACACTCGCTTGAGGTGTAGGCAGAGGCAGAGAGTGCTCAGGGCTGATGATGAGTCTCTGGAGTTGTCCATTAGGCGACAGATGCTGGATGTCCAACGGGATGTGCGGGAGGATCTGGCGGAGATACACGAGGGTATTCGTGCCATGGTCTCCAGTATGGAGGAGTCCCTGTGGAGCATCAGCACTGTGTTGACCCTCATGGCCGAACGCACTTCCTCCTCCATTGAGAGAGTGGCGACTCTCATGGAGAGGCTGCTCCAGGGACAGAATCAGGGGTTCCTGGGGTTGCGCTCAGGCCTGCAAGCCCTCACACAGACGCTAACCTCAAGTGGTCAGTGTCAGTGTGGGAAGTGGATGAGGCACCCAGTATCCCAGCTAGCTGCCCATCCATCAGCAGCAAGCAGGGAGGTGCACAGCGACCTCACGTTGGATCACGACCTTCTTGTTGTCTCTGCGGGCTCCTCTCAGGGCGCTCTGGATGATGGCAGCAGCTCCTCCATCCCTCTGCCAGTGACTGTCACATTTGATGAGGCTGCGATGACTGGGACGATGCCAGCCGTGGCACTGGCCGCTCCCTCCCAGGCGGGGCCAGCACAGGCTCCACTGGCCAGAGGATGACACCAAGATCATCAAGGCCAACAGGACAGCAGAGTCAGCAGGCTGTCTCCAATGTCGGTGCCAGCGAGTGGGGAGCACCTAGGCATAGCAGCTGTAAACATTAGTTTAAAGCACCTTAAGCACAAGAGGGACTGGTCATGGGTGATCTTTTGTTTCTCTTTTTGTTTTTCTTTACTTAATGGTGTGACCACCAACAGCGGATATTGTTCCCTTCAAAGCCATGTGAGTTCCAACATCAGACTAGATTTGCTTTTGTGTTATTGGCGTGAGTCTGTTTCATTTATTTTGTAGGTGCAGGGTACGCCGGTATGTAATGCTGGATGTGGGTGGCTCGAAACTTTATTGCACAGGCACTGAGTGTATCTTGGGGACCAGGGAAAGGGTGATTTCTGTGATCCAGGATGGAGGTGGCAGCCCTGGCATGTGGTGGTAGTTCTTATTTGGCAGCCTAGCTGAAGGAGCGTTGGATCAAGGCATCCCTGGTGTGCCTGCCACACCGGAGATTAGAGAGGTCTCCCTCCACACCCTCAGCGTTCTCCTCACTGCGCTCCTATTCTGACTCACTACGGGATTCATCATATGTGGCCTGTGGAGCTCCCTCAAGATCCTCTTCCTCCAGTGGGTCCCGCCTTGCCATTGCCAGATTGTGGAGGGTGCAGCGTGCAAGCACTCTCAGTGACACCCGCTCTAGTGGGGTTATTGTGGTACTCCCCCTGAACAGTCCAGGCATTGGAAGCGCATCTTCTGAAGATATGGTCTTCTCTATCCCCTCCACCCTTGTGGAAGTGTGGCTCCTGTTGTAATGCTGTTCGGCCTCTGTTCTTGGGTGACGGAGAGGAGTCATGAGCCACCTTTTCAACGGATAGCCCTTGTCACCCAGCAGCCATCTATCCAGCCGGGCTGGAGCACTGAAAAGCCGCGGCGCCTGGGAGAGTCTCAGGGTGTACGGGTCACGGGAGCTGCCTGGGTACCTTGCACAGACTTGCAGAATCTGCATCTTATGGTCACACACTATCTGCACGTTCATGGAGTGAGATCCCTTCCTGTTGACGAAGGCTCCCGGCTTACCCACTGGCACCTTGATGGCCACATGTGTGTCAGTGGATGGCACCCTGGACATGGGGGCATCCACCAATCACTGCGAAGCCTCTGCCTCACTCAGCCTGGCTACCCTCATCCATACAGAAATGAATGACAGTCAATACCCGCCTGAACAGAGCTTCTGTCACTAGCTTGACACAACTGTGGACAGCTGATTGGGAGGCTCCACATAGATCTCCCACTGAGCCCTGGAAAGAGCCAATGGATAGAAGTTGAGGGCCACAGTGACCTTCAGAGACACTGGCATGGGGTGTCCACCCACAGTCAGATCTGCAGGTCCTTCAGCATTGCACCTTGGATATATTGAGGTAGCTGCATCGCAGCCTGTAAACCCTGGCAGCAGGATAGTGGCGGCACCTGCAGCCCCTTCTGCCTTGGACTACCTGCTGGCCCTGCGCCCCTTGTGCCTGCAACTCTCCTCCCGCAGGTCACTCCCCTGGAAGCTGCATTGGGACACCTGGCCTCCTCCCCCTTCTGCCCCTCTCTTCCTCCTCAGAGGAGATGCTGCCCAGCGGAGACCACAATCCCCATGACCAAGGTAACAGGAGGCTGTCTGATACCTAGAAGGGGCCACACGATCAAAATCGTCAGGGGGCCTGGGAGACACCAGTGAGTCCTGAAATGAAGCCCTGAACAGAGATGAAGCTGCCAAGTACCGATAAGCAACCAGCAACAAACTATTGCCAAAACCCCTCATTACTCACACTGGAAATGCTGCTGACCCTTATTATCCCGCCCGTGGATGAGGTTTGCGAATGGTCGGCTGCCCGAGCGATGAGCGCAAACTTGCACTGGCAACGTTAAATCGGTGTCACTTGGCTTAAGGGCCTTAACTGGCCTCTTAATTAATGGCGGGAGCGGCTCTGACTCCCATGCGTGCCCGCTGACTGAACTATCCGTGAGTGTGCGATGACGTTGGGACGCTCGCCCAAGGTCTTCGCGCGTCACCTTACGCTCGAGCGTGTTGGGCATGCGCCCGAACGCCGGTGCAAAAAATTCTGCCCCAAGTCTTCTTTCCATCCAGTAATTCCAATGTTCGTTTCTCACCAGTGATTGGAAAGATCATGGTGATTCTTTTGGTAAAAGGCAAATATCTTTACTTTTTATCTCCAAAATTATTATTAGTGTTGTTAGAAACAAGATTTGAGGTGATATTCAAAACACAGTGAACAGTGATGTGAAATAAACAACATGCATTTTAATTTCCAAATCTATGATTGTCCACCAGTGGGAACAGACTTTGGCCTTTTGTTAACTTTAACTGGTTTGAATTGGAATATAAAAGATATTGTTTGGTTTAATAAAGTTTCAGTCTAACAGGAGCCCCAGAGTCAACCCCGAGCAACACCCACCCACCACCTCCTGTTACTGGGCAGCGCGATGTAACCTCCCCTTCACCCACTGTCCTTATCACTTTAATATGTCACATTCAAGCCCAGATGGGCAGCCGATCATAAAATGATTGGGAGTAAAAAATGAAAATGCTGGAGAAACTGAGCAAGTCCTTCGGGCTGATACCTGGCAGGGAGAGACCATGATCATGTTGCTTCTGCATATGTGCAAATGTAGTTTTTGTGGGTATCATTTCTTTTCAGCAAAGCTTTTGGCCTTTTTGCCCTTTGGTATTGGAGGCTCTTCTGTGGTTGTTTGTCCTCCTTTGAAGAGGCTTCAGTGCCGAACAGGAGTGATGGCTGCAACCAGTCAAGCCCCAAACCAGCGTTAGGGAGGCAGTGAAGGACAGCGAAGGAGGGACACCCATTGGCTGAGCCTTCTTCATTAAAAGAGTCCTTTTGGAATCCTGTGGAATTGAAGCTGCTGAGACCTACTGTCTGCAGGACTTGCCCAGCGCTGGATACTTCAATGTGACCTTCAAGAATGTTGCTGCCTGTGCCCAGTTCCTGAAGGTGTTTGAGGAGAAGGGAGACCAGCCACAGTTGAGAATCCTCACGGTGGAGCCACTCTTTACTCGGACTCCGCAATGGGACCATGTGGTGACTGTGCTTCACACTCGCTTGAGGTGCAGGCAGAGGCAGAGAGTGGGATATGCGGAAGGATCTGGCGGGGATAAATGAGGGAATGTGTGCCGTGGTCTCCATTGTGGAAGAGTTCCGGTGCAGCAGCGGCACTGCGTTGACCCTCATGGTTGAGCGCACTGCCGCCTCCATGAGGAGAGTGGTGAGTCTCATGGAGAGGCTGCTCCAGGGACAGAATCAGGGGTTCCTGGGGTTGCGCTCAGGCCTGCAAGCCCTCACACAGACGCTAACCTCAAGTGGTCAGTGTCAGTGTGGGAAGTGGATGGGGCACCCAGTATCCCAGCTAGCTGCCCATCCATCAGCAGCAAGCAGGGAGGTGCACAGCGACCTCACGTTGGATCACGACCTTCTTGTTGTCTCTGTGGGCTCCTCTCAGGGCGCTCTGGATGATGGCAGCAGCTCCTCCATCCCTCTGCCAGTGACTGTCACATTTGATGAGGCTGCGATGACTGGGACGATGCCAGCCGTGGCACTGGCCGCTCCCTCCCAGGCGGGGCCAGCACAGGCTCCACTGGCCAGAGGATGACACCAAGATCATCAAGGCCAACAGGACAGCAGAGTCAGCAGGCTGTCTCCAATGTCGGTGCCAGTGAGGGGAGAGCACCCGTAAACGCAAGTTTAAAGCACCTTAAGAACAAGAGGGACTGGTCACCGGTCATCTATTGTTCCCTGTTTTGTTTATCTTGTTTTAATGGTGTGACCACCAACAGCGGATATTGTTCCCTTCAATACTATGTGACTTCCAACATTAAATTATATTTGCTTTTGTGTTATTGGCGTGTGTCTGTTTCATTTATTTTGTAGGTGCAGGGTACGCCGGTATGTAATGCTGGATGTGGGTGGCTCAAAACTTTATTGCACAGGCACTGCGTCTATCTTGGGGCCCAAGGAAAGGGTGATTTCTGTGATCCAGGATGGAGGTGGCAGCCCTGGCATGAGGTGGTAGTTCTTATTTGGCAGCCTAGCTGAAGGAGCGTTGGATCAAGGCATCCCTGCCTCCATAGACGTTACTGAGTCTCCCTCCACACCCTCAGCATTTTCCTCACTGTGCTCCTCTTCGGACTCACTCCGGGATTCATCATCTGTGGCCTATGGAGCTGTGTCAAGATCCTCTTCCTCCAGTGGGTCCCCCTTTGCCATTGCCAGATTGTGGAGAGCGTAGCATGCAAGCACTATCAGTGACACCCGCTCTGGGGGGTTATTGTAGTGCTCCCCCGAACGGTCCAGGCATCGGAAGCGCATCTTCTGAAGTCTTTTGGTCCTCTCTTACCACCCCCCTTTGGAGGCTTGGCTCCTGTTGTATTGCTGCTCTTGGATGACGGAGAGGCATCATGAGCCACCTTTTCAGGGGATAGCACTAGTCTCCCAGGAGCCATCAATCCAGATGGGCTGTAGCACTGAATAGCCTTGACGCCTGGGAGTGTCTCAGGATGTAAGTGACATGGGGTCTGCCTGGGTACCTTGCATAGACTTGCAGAATCTGCATCCTATGGTCACACACTATCTGCACGTTCATGGAGGGGAATCCCTTCCTGTTGACGAAGGCATCCGGCTTACCCACTTGCACCCAGGATGGGAGGGCATCCCAGTAATCGCTGCAAAGCCTCTGGCTCGCTCAGCCTGGCTGGCCTCGTCTTACGGAAATGAGTGAAGTCAATACCCGCCTGAACAGAGCTTCTGTCACCAGCTTGACACAACTGTGGACAGCTGATTGGGAGGCTCCACACAGATGCTCCACTGAGCCCTGGAAAGAGCCAGAGGCATAGACATTGAAGGCCACAGTGACCTTCAGAGCCACTGGCATGAAGTGTCCATCCACGCAGTCGGAGGTCATCTCAGGCCCGATCATCTGACAAATGGAGGTCACAGTCTCGCTGGAACGATGGAGCCACCTTCAGCATTGCACCTCAGACATATTGAAGTAGCTACATCACTGCCTGTAAACCCTGGCAGCAGGATAGTGGCATCTTCTGCGGCCCCTTGTGCCTTGGACTACCTGCTGGCCCTGCGCCCCTTGTGCCTGCAACTCTCCTCCCGCAGGTCACTCCCCTGGACCTGCATTGGGACACTTGGCCTCCTCCCCCTTCTGCCCCTCCCTCCTCAGAGGAGGTGCCTCCAGCAGAGACCACAAGGCTGTCTGATACCTGGAAGGGTCCACACGATCCGAATCCTCAGGGGGCCTGGAAGACACCAACGAGTCCTGGAATGACGTGTGGAAATGCTCTGAATGAAGCCCCGATCAGAGATTCAGCTGACAAGTACCAATAAGCCACCAGCAGCAAGTTATCTCCAAAACTCCTCACTACTCACATCGACAATGCTGCTGACCCTTCTTATGCCGCACGTGGATGAGGTTTAGCGAATTGTGGGCTGCCCACCTGCCTGTGCAAGGACTGACAAGTCGCACGGGGAACATTCAATCAGCATCAGCTGAGTTGCTAAGGGCCTTAACTGGCCTCTTTATCAATGGCAGGCGCGGCTCCGACTTCTGCGTGGGTCCGCCGAGCGAAATATCGCACGAGTGCGCGATGACACCAGGACACTCGCCCGCCGCCATCGCCCGTCATTTTACACTTGTTCAAGTCGGGCGCACGCCCGCCCAGGTGAAAAGTCTGGCCTATATGTATTTCTGTAGACTGTATGTACCTTCTGTAACTTTGTAATTTCTGTAAGGCAACGTGTCACTCTGTACTTTCACCATTTTTTAAAATTAACTTGTACCAAGCACAGGCAGATAAGAATTCTAGAAGACATCTAGACATCAATTAAACAGTTAAGTTAGTGAGCCTCATACCGCTACCTGCACGTTGGTAGAGGAGAATATTGGCATCTTGAAGATGCGATTCTGAAGCCTCGACAGATCTGGCAGAACGCTCCAGTCCAATCCCCAGAGGGTCTCACAGATCATCGTAGCTCAGTGAATGCGGCCTAACCTGGCACTACAAAGGGGTGAAGACTTATTCGTGGGTGTGGACATCACTGCCTAGACCAGCATCTATTGCCCATCCCTAGTTACCCTTGAGAAGGTGATGGTGAGCTGCCTTCTTGAACTGCTTCAGTCTATGTGGTGTAGGTGCATCCATAGCACTGTTAGGGAGGGAGTTCCAGGGTTTTGACCCAGTGACAGTGAAGGAAAGGTGATATATTTCCCAGTCAGGATGGTGAGGGGCTTGAATGGGAGCTTCCAGGTGGTGGTGATTCCATGTGTCTGCTACCCTTCTCCTTCTAGGTGGTAGCGGTGGTGGGTTTGGAAGGTGCAGTACAAGGAGCCTTGGTGAATTTTTGCAGTGCATCTTGGGGATGGTACACACTGCTGCTACTGTGCATCGGTGGTGGAGGGAGTGAAGGTTTGTGAAAAGTCCAGCTAAACGCGATTAGGGATGGGCAATAAATGTTGGCCGAGCCAGCGACACCCACATCCCATCAATTAAAAAAACAAACACCTCACCCGGAGACTTCAGAGAGGCACAACTGATTTGAGCTGGGCTGCTCCAAAAAGCAGGGACAGAATTGTTATGTGAGCCATCAAATGCTGAAGCCTTTTATCCTCAGGGTGGGGATTTGTAGAAAGTTTAGCTTTAATAATTAGCTTGTAGTTCAGTTATGTTTAGTGATCAACCAATCGAAGTATGTTCATCAATTAACCCAACATGACTTTGCTGAATTGTAGTCAATACAGGACATTAGTGCATCACATGACTAGGCCCTTGTTAAAAGTCAGATCCACACTTGATCGAGTGGACACACCACACGGCCCCAAGCCAGTGCTCTGAAGTCAGTCAATGTTGATTCGATTAGAATGTAGCGTCATTGTGCTTCCTAGCAATTGAAATTCAGATTGCATTTCAAAATTTAAATGAAGAAATTTAAAAGGTTTATTGTGTGAAGTAAAACAACTGCAAGGTTCTAAACAATTAATCAGAACCAGCTTAGTCTTTTTAAACTGGGAGTGTTGTAAATATATAACCATCCTCGTCTCTGTAAATTTAGTGAAGTTCTGTAATCGGTTTTTGTAGCTGTGTAGTTCCTGTGACTTTTATTCTTTATGAACCTGTGATATATTAGTCTATATCTTGTACCTGTACCTTGTTACCTTAAGATAAAAGCAAAAAATTGCAGATGCTGGAAATCCAAAACAAAAACAAAAATACCTGGAGGAACTCAGCAGGTCTGACAGCATCTGCGGAGAGGAGCACAGTTAACGTTTCAAGTCTGTATGACTCTTCACCAGAACTAAGAAAAAATAGAAAAGAAGTGAAATATAAGCTGGTTTAAGGGGAGGTGGGACAGGTAGAGCTGGATAAAGGACCAGTGATAGGTGGAGATTGCCAAAAGATGTCATAGACAAAAGGCCAAAGAGGTGTTCACGGTGGTGATATTAGCTAAGAAATGTGCTAATGGTGACATTAAGGGTAGAAAGCAGGACGAGCAAGGTACAGATAGCCCTAGTGGGGGTGGGGTGGGGGGAAGGGATCGAAATAGGCTAAAAGGTAGAGATAAAACAATGGATGGAAATACATTGAAAAATAATAGAAATAGGTGGGAAAAGAAAAATACATATAAATTACTGGAAAAAGGGGAATCGGAAAGGGGGTGGGGATGGAGGAGAGAGTTCATGATCTAAAGTTGTTGAACTCAATATTCAGTCCGGAAGGCTGTAAAGTACCTGGTCGGAAGATGAGGTGCTGTTCCTCCAGTTTGCGTTGAGCTTCACTGGAACAATGCAGCAAGCCAAGGACGGGCATGAGAGCAGGGTGGAGTGTTGAAATGGCAAGCGACAGGGAGGTCTGGGTCATACTTGCAGACAGGCCGGAGGTGTTCCTCCAAGCTGTCACCCAGTCTGCGTTTGGTCTCTCCCATTGGGAGAAGTGAATGCAGTAGACTAAATTGAGGGAAGTGCAAGTGAAATGCTGCTTCACTTGAAAGGAGTGTATGGGCCCTTGGACGGTGAGGAGAGGGGAAGTAAAGGGACAGGTGTTGCACCTTCTGCGGATGCATGGGAAGGTGCTGTGGGAGGGGGTTGAGGTGTTGGGGCTGATGGAGGAGTGGATCAGGGTGTCTCGGAGGGAACGATCCCTGCGGAATGCCACCGGGGGGGTGAAGGGAAGATGTGTTTGGTGGTGGCATCATGCTGGAGTTGGCGGAAATGGCGGAGGATGATCCTTCGAATGCAGAGGCTGGTGGGGTGACCTCAAGGTAACCTTGTTACCTTAAGTTTAATACAGCAGTAATCTCTATGCACTGATATATGCATTTGTGTAGACTGTTTGTACTTTCTGTAACTTTGTAATTTCTATGACGCTATGTACCAATTTGCACTTTCACTATTTTAAAAATTAATTTGTAACATTTAGGTGAATGAGTCTAAATGTTAATCAGTAGTGTTGGGCACCACACTCTCCTAACATAATCCAAAAATAGAACTCATCGTGCACATGGGTTGTACTTTGGAAAGAGTTAAAAGCACCAGCTTTAAGCTGTCAGGCACTATGAATTTGAAGATTGAACTGGGAGCAGAAGACCACAGAACTGATAGAGAAAAGGTGGGGGGAGGGGGAGAGAGAGAGAGAGGGGGGGAGGGGGAGTGAGAGAGAGGGAGAGAGGGGGGAGGGGGAGAGAGACGGGAGAAAGAGAGAGGGGGGAGGGGGAGAGAGAGGGAGAGGGGGAAGGAGGGGGAGAGAGAGGGAGAGAGAGAGGGGGGAGGGGGAGAGAGAGGGAGAAAGAGAGAGAGAGGGGGGGGGAGGGGGAGAGAGAGGGAAAGGGGGAAGGAGGGGGAGAGAGAGGGAGAGAGAGAGGGGGGAGGGGGAGAGAGAGGGAGAAAGAGAGGGGGGAGGGGGAGAGAGACGGGAGAGAGAGAGAGCAAGTGAGCCTAGCTTGAATGGAGAAGTAAAAACTGTATTAAGTCAGTAAATTCACTGCCTAATTGGTTAATTCTTATTTTTGGTGCTTAATAAACGTTCCTGAGTTACATTACTAGATTGTGTTCTGTTGCCTGAATGGTTAAAGTCTCAAAAGAACAAACTAATATTGGGTGAGTGGATTTGGAGGTTAAAACCCTGAAAAAACTTAGTGGCCATGTACTGAACAACTCCACACAGACACACACAACAGGAAGAGACCAGCTGAGCTGCTACTTGGATACAAAGCAACAGCAAGATGCCAGAGCTGAGGGAGATCAGTGTAGATCAGGAGGTCTGAGATCATGATGCTGAAAAAATGCAGAGGCTGCTGCAAAGCTTTATGGAGACCACTGAAGGCGGGCGGTGGGGGGGCACGAGACAGTCTGATCAAATACTGCTGAGACAAAAGAATCTGAGGGAGAACGGATACACCATTTTACCCCAAGCTGTACACTGTCATTGCCGAGAAGGGAAACCGTGCGAATCTCCAGCTGCCAGAAGCAGTACTGTGTGGCACAAATTCTCCATGTGTCGAAAAGGATTCTGGTGACAAAGGCATAAGCAGCAGATGAACCAGATGTAGGAGCTGAGGCAAAGCTGACATCCAGTAATCCACAAGCCCAGGTCAGCAATGCTGACGGCAGGCACACAGCTAGCTATCCAGAGGGGAAAGCACCAGTTCCAGAGGGGAACCTAACCCTGACATGATGGCCAGAGTTCCCAAAACAGCAGGCAGGGCCACGATGCGACAGGTTTGGCTCAAAGAAGGGCAGGACTGGGCATTAAATATTCTCGGTGTTTGGGAGAGACAGGAAAGGGGGGAAACGGCCGGGGGTGGATGGGAGCGGCGATATTGGTTAAAGGTGGCTTTACAGTACTGGAAAGAGAGGATGTCCCAGAGGGGTCAAGGACAGGATCTCTCTGGCTAGAGCTAAGGAATGAAAAAGTTGCAATGACATTGATCAGTGTAGTATATAGATCGCCAACTAGTGGAAGGGATGTGGAGAGATAAATTTGCAAAGTAATTTCATAGAGGTGCAAGAATTATAGAGTAATCGTAATGGGGCACTTCAACTATTCAAATTCACACTGGGATAGGAATAGTGCAAAGGGACAAGAGGGGCCAGAGTTCCTGGAATGTGCTTAAGATCATTTTCGGCGGCAGCATCTTTCCAATCCAACCAGAGGGCAGGCACTGCTGGACCTGCTTCTGGGCAATGAGTTGGCCCAAGTGGTCAAATATCACTGGGAGAGCCTCGAGGGGACGGTGATCATTGTATCATAAGGTTTAGATTGCCCATGGAAAAGGACAGAGAACAATCCAGAGCAGGGATAATTAATTGGGGGAAAGACAACTTCGATGAGATGACAATGCACCTGAGTCAAGTGAGTTGGAATCGAATGTTGGCGGAAAAGACAGTGGCTGAACAATGGACCATGTTCAGAGAGAAAGTATTGTAGACAATGTCAAGGTATATTCCCTTGCAGGGAAAGGTCGGACAAATAAATCCAGAACGCCCCTGGATGATGAGAGATGGAGGTGAGGTTGAAATGGAAGGAGTGCACATATGTCAGGTGGAAACTACAATCGACAATCAGGCTAAATATAGAAAGACCAAAAGGGAAGTGAAGAAACTAATAAGAAAAGCAAGGAGAGAGCCTGAAAAGAAGCTTCCAGCGAACATAAAAGGGAATTTCAAGGTCTTCTATCAACATGTATATAAAAAGAAAGGTTGGTAAAAGAAAGGGTAGGGCGGATTAGGGACAACAAACGGGACTTGCACGTGGAGGCTGGAGAAATAGTGGAGGTATTGAACAAGTAACGTCTGTCTTTACAAAGGAAGACGATGCTACCCAGGCCGAGGTGAGAGAGGAGGTAACTGGTACAGTAGAAGAATTTACAATTGATAGGAAGGTGGTGTTGGAAAGGCTATCTTTACTTAAAACAGATAAGGTACCAGGACCGGATGAGATGCATCCGAGTCTTCCAGTCTTCCTTAGACACCGGCGAGGTGCCAGAGGACTGGAGAATTGTGAATGTTACACCCTTGTTCAAAAAGGGTTGCAAGGATAAAGCTGGCAACTACAGACCAGTCAGTTTGACCTCAGTGGTAGGGAAACTTCTGGAAACTATAGTACCGGATAAAATCAATAATCACCTAGACAAGTGCAGGATAATTAAGGAAAGTCAGCATGGCTTCATCAAGGGAAAATCATGTTGAACTAACTTGGAGTTTTGCGGAGGTAACAGAGAAGGCTGATGAAGGAAATGCTGTTGATGTGGTGTATATGGATTTTCAAAAGGCATTTGAGACAGTGCCACACAACAGACTTGTGAGCAAAATTCTAGCTCCTGGAATAAAAGGGAAAGTAGGCACTTGGATAAGAAATTGGTTGAGTGACAGGAAACAGTAGTGATAAATGGTTGTTTTCCAGATTGGAGGAAGGTTTGTAGTGGGGTTCCTCAGGGGTCAGTTGTGGGGCCCTTGCTCTTTCTGATATATATTAATGCTCTAGACTGTGGTTTGCAGGGCACGACTTCAACATTTGCAGTTGATACAAAGATTCAAAATGTTGTCAACTGTGATGAGCATAGTCTTGAACTTCAAAAGGACATCGACGTTGAAGATGCAGAAAATTTGGATTTATTTTAAAGTACTAGCCAGGACCAGCAGCTAAGGCACCAAAGCATACACAAACAGTCGCAGCCTTACATGAAAGCTATAAACTTGTACAAAGGGCTCAGCTGTAAATTTGCAGTTAGGAAATGGGAGACACACGGGCGGGGACACGGGATAACTCAATCAAGAGATGGGGAAGCCCATTTCGCACCGTCTGATAGCAATCTTCAAAAGGACAATGCCCAGTCCCTGCACTGCAATTACTGTACAAGAACACAATTATCAGCCCACCGGGGGGGTCATTGTGCTGTGGCCTTTGTCTAACGAATACCATTAAGTTGTAACTGATAGTAAAAGATATATAAACTGTGCTCATTTCAACCTCGGTGGAGAAGCGCCCGAATTTCCCAGCATTTTCTCCCTGCATGTGTAATAAAGGAACCACTTGAATATTGCATCTGGACTCCGAGTGTTGAAATTTTGTCCCAGAGTATTCCTCGGACCTTTCAATTGGTGCTGCGAGCAGGGCCCGAAGGATGCAGGACACCGACGGGGAAATGGGATGAGTCAGTGTGAATTCATTTTTATTCATACTAAATCCGACTCCGTCCCGATCCAGGAACCGTCAGGCGCCCCACGTATCAGAAACCTGGGCTCCAGGCAATAGTTCAAGGGGTGGTAAGGGTGGGGTAGTTCGCTTGTCTTATAGATTGTTATAATTACATCCGGTATTAGCCGCAAGTAACGAGTTCGGTCAGAAAGGACCCAGGGTAAGAACCATACCGCTGACAACAACTATACCCCGACCGTCTTACCCAGAGATGGCCAGTGGTGACAAACTCGAGTGGGGACCAGAGGGATCCTTGACACAGCATTGAGCTGACAAAAATAAGAAATCGATAGGCAAAATGAGAAAGAACAATTGGAACCCATTTGACTCACCCGCTGATCAGAGAAAATGGTGGGATAATCAGAAAAAAGACAAAGATGATGAAGCCTGGATCCTAATGTTAAGACAACACGTAGAGTTAAGTAAGAAAGTAAATCGAATGTTGGCCAACAAATCCCAAAATGAAGAGCTGGTCCAGGCAAAAAATCTCATGTCAGTTTCGGCAGCTTTACCACAGCCACCAGTAGCTGCACAATACGCAGATAATGTAGATTGGAACGGGCTGGTGGAACAAGCAGCAGGATATGAGGAACAACGGGAAGCGGGTTGGGAATCACCACCCCCGTAACCCGTGGCCCCAATTAAGATAGAGCATGTGCCCCTGGTGCCCGGACAACCAGGCAGACCAGGCACAGCAGCAAGCTGATTTCCGAGCCTTTAGAGCAGAAATGGCACAAGACTTAGGGCAAGCCCCAGTTAATTGGAATACAGTGACTGGAGTAAAACAAGAAAAGGGCGAGAGTGCCCATGAATATGGCAATCGGAGGTTTGAGGCATATTGTAACTACAGGGTTGTAGGTGCTGCGCTGAACCGAGACGATGTACAGATTATGCAATTGTACAAGGATGGCCTTAGCCTGGCCCACCAGGCAATCCTAAACACCAGGCCTGGGCCCACCAGGCGATCCTAAACACCGGGCCCACCAGGCGATCCTAGACACCGGGCCCACCAGGCGATCCTAGACACCGGGCCCGGGCTAGTAGACAAGAACACATATGATCGAGGAAGATGGGCCACCGGGGTAGATAACCACATAGGGAAAACTAAGATAAAGGTGTCGGCAGTGAGGTTACAGACCCCACTGAAATGGTGGCCACTGCAGCAGCCGTTCCTAAACCCGAGGTGTGCTTTAATTGTAAAAACCCGAACATAAAATATTTACAGTGTTAGATGTAGCCAATGGATTTTGGTCGATACCACTGGACCAGGAATCCCAAGATAAATTCGCTTTCACAGTGGGAGGGAGACGGTGAACATGGGCGAGGCTCCCACAGGGATTCCACAACAGCCCCAACATCTTCCATCGGGTCACGAGTGAGAAGCTGAGTCCGTGCGACGTAGAGTCTAACAACAGTACAATCTTATAATATGCAGATGATATCCTAATAGCGTCAGAATCGGAAAGGGGCCACATCGGAGCTCTCCTCTGATAGTCATAAGGACACTGAAAAATGCTGGATTTAAGATAAACCCCTTTATGAGTTGCTGACCGGGAGGGCGATGCGCTTGCCAGAGGGCAGAGCCACCGGAAGTGAGGATATGGGACCCATCAGAGATAAAATTAAAAACGATATTAAGCAATTGGATGGACAGCTAAAGGAATTACAACAGGAAGTGAAGGACCAACAGGCTATCAGGGATTTAGAAGAGAGGACAAAAGGGGGACCCCCGTCACCACCGGCTGAGGTCGGAGACATGGTGTTTGTTCAAATCACCCCTAGCCAACCAGGTTTTGCCCCAAAATGGACTGGACCGTACGGAATTATTCACGTGCCTGCGCCGATATGAAGGGAAAAGCTAGGTGGAAACACTGGTCGCAACTGAAAAGGTATGATGTAAGTAAGAAAGACTAAATTACCAGGCAGCGGGGGGAAAACGGGCAACGAGCAGTCCGTACTGTGTAGGCCAAGTGGTTTAGGATTCATTCCCGATCTGGAGGACCGGCCATCTGAAAGACAAAAGGGGGAATCCTCAACTACGGGGAGGGTCACCGTGGGCTGTGCACAAGGAGGGACGTAAAGGAGAAAGCTACAGTGTGTGAGAGATTTTTCGCAATTTACCTTCACACCCCAGGAGAACAACAACTGGGGTCACTGTCCCGGGGAGGAAGACTTGGGAATGACAGATACCTGGCATTGGATCTTGAGGGCCAAACACGGAGAGTTGACTGCAACGGCGGACCCCCGGACCGACACCACCCTGCTATCACAGGACACGACGACACCACAGAGACTATCTTGCCCAGACATGACCCCTGGGCCACAGAATGGACTGGTACTGTATACGGACGGTGAACTCTTGTATGATAATGTTAAACATGAAATTGTACAGGTAATTGTGAACCTGGCAGGTATGCGACTGCCAGAGTATTGCAGAAACCAAGCGCCCCTACGAAAACTGTACAAATTACTGAGTAAGGCTGTGATTAATCAGGCGGCCGACGCCACGGGAGCCACTAGATTCAGGGCACCACCAGAAGAGAGAGTTAGTTAACAATGTACTGACAAGGGTGAACACAGGGACTTCCCTGGTAAACTCTCTCGACATTCAAGGAATCAACTCCGAGGTCACGAATCTTAAAGGGATCATGAGGCAGCTTGCTCATAAGAGTAGCGAGGGGTGGTGAAACGGCAGCGGCCCTAGGGGGCAAGAGTGTGGCATCTGTATTGGAAAGCGTACACGTTATAGAGACCCATGCTAAAGCCACCAGCCAATTAACAGAAAGGGAGGAACGACAAGAGGACAGCACCCAAAAAAGCCAGCTTACGGCCGGTGGATGATCGGGCAATTAAGACACAATCTGGGCCAGATCCAAAGTGGGGAGGTACCGGGCTGGATCAACAGTGCCCGGTTGTGGGGGATGGACAAGAACCCAGGCGTCATCGACGCATGTACATTGAAAGGAGTGACCAGGGTGTATGCGGTGATTCAGAAGTGCACCTCAAACCAAATGAACGTGATAGGTATGGGCAATCCCCTCAGTCACAGCAGACACGGGCCCACACCCTCAGTACCAAGTGGAGAACATTGGGTTAATCTGAGACAATGACTCCCTCCGGTACTACCCCATAGATATGCATGCCATATGCAAGAATGAGGGCATACACGGGGAATCACTGAGCGGGTGCAGGAGGAAAGGTAGCCTCACAATTAGCTCCCATCCAGTTGGAACGGGGGGGGGGTGCTGGACAAATGCGGGTACAACCGAACGGAGGGTTGTATATTAGAAATTACCCACAGAGAAAACCATCACACCCGCTCAGGATACAAGGGAACCCCGGCTCCCAGTTACTATCAGACACGCGTGAATGATGTACGTCCAACAAAGGGGTCAGGTCTCAGTCAACCCCTCCGACACACTCCACCATGCCCTGGAACACTATGACGAACCTAAGCAGGCCCCAATTCCCAACCTTCCCGAAAGTCTGACAAAGTTGAAAAGTGTCTTACGAAAGGTGAGGAATCAGCATTACGTGTTACAGGCGGTGTGTAAAAGGCTAATCAATGATATGGAAGAGCACTTGAGAGATCCGACATGGTGGGAGCAAGTGTGGGAATGGGGGCTGAATGCGGACATACACCCCTGGATAAGAATAAGCTCTCATATACTCGTCGCAGTGCAGCTAGTGTTAGCATTGTTTAACTCTAATTCTTTCAATGTCTTCTCCAGACAATCCAAAAAGTACCAGGAGACCATGAGTGGCGTACTGAGAGGCTGCGAGGAGACATTTGCGTTACATTATGGGACCAGCAACACTCACACACACACAGATTACACAATCCACACTGACATCACTAAAAATCACAGACGGAATCTCAGTAACAATCCACATGCTTTGCACAGTCTTGTGTTGGGGGTTTAGTGTTTGATATTTCGAACTGCAGTGACATTCCCGACAAGATGAGTTAAAGTTTTAACCTTAACCAGAAAATGGCTGAAACATTGTTTTCCTGGGATGAACACGTCAAAGGACAGGAAGAATCAGAAAGTTGTCCTGCCCTGGGATTAACATATCAATGGACAGGCCTCCTGGGGAGCAGATTGAGAGACATCCCAACATGCCAGGGGTGGAGTCTGCAAACTGCTCATTCAGGATATACCTGGCTAGGAACCCAATCCGAAAACCGCCTCCAGAGTGCGGAGCTAGTCCCCACTCTGGTTTAATGTGCGTGTGTGTTCCCTCTGTCTCAATCTGCTTTATAACTCTTTGACTTGTTTGTATTTGGATGTTGCTGAGTTGTAACTGAGAGTGAATCATTGGCTCTTGCGTTATTTTGTTTGAAAATGTTCTTTGCTCTCTGTTTTAATGGAATTAATTTTCTCCCCCACCCCTCAAAGAATTTTTATTTTGAAACCTGCAATCTGAAGATCCAGACTGGGACAAGGACTCTTCTTCTTCAGGAGTTTCCTGAGACCTTCTCCAAGGCCGTGCCCCATGGGCCCACGTGAGTTTGTGTCCGTTTCTTACCCTGAGATTTAATTTCCTCTCCGGGACCCTGGTTTTCGGTGGCTCCGGTTAACCAGTTCCTGTTGGACTGTGGGCCTGGAGTTTCAAAAAGAAAATCCTGGGGTTAAAGTAGCCCAGCCTTGCAATCTAAAACTTACATGTTAGCCTCCAGTGTGTGAGGAACAGGAGCCCCACAAGAGGAAATGAAAAGTCCTAAAGTGAAGCTGCCTAAAATCTTGTTATAATTCAGGGACAATGCGTGTATTTTGGGCTGTGCGATCATTCTGACGGTTAAACGGGATTCCCGGTGGTCATTTTACTGAGGGTTTAGATTTCTATCTGCCTTTCTCCAGTTTTCTTTCTGTTTATTTCTTCGCTTTGCGCTATTTAAGCCTTCAAGGAATAATCACAGGTGAATTGATGGGCCTACAGCAGGGCAAGTGAGCTGCAGAAGGGGCAGGGAAAGACTTTTACACATGAGGAGAGGGGGCAGGAGTTTCAGAAGGTAGGAGTCACAGAGGGGGCTGATCAAGGGGGAGATTATACAGAGGGGGTGGGAGGCTGCTGTTCGTTTCGGAGGGGGATAATTAGAATGAACATGGGGACAGGGTGCTTGTTCATGTTTGAAATAGTGAGGGGTCGCTGCTACATGTTTAAAATGGTGAATGCATATGAGTTAATAGCTGATATGAGTTTGTATTTATACAGACGTCCAGATAGATAGGGGGTGGGGCGGTGCTGGGAGTGCGGGGACTGTTGTGATGGTGGGTTGGGTGTTAGATGGGGGTTGTTTGAGAGAGATTTTTGAGTGGGCAAACGCGGGGTTAAAAATGGCGCGAGTAATTTGGCGGCCACGAAACAAACGGTCTGGCGAAAATGATGCATAGATGGAATAATTGTCGGCTGATAATGACAGGGAGGAAAAGAATGGGGGTTGGATAATATTTGCGAGGAGGAAAGAAAAAGCTAAATAACCAGTCCAGTATAGATTTTGAAGAGCACACATTGGGGGTTATATATTTCTTTTTTCAGAAAAGGTTGCTGACAGGAAATAGAAGAGAAAATGAAAGATATGATGAAATCTATTTTTTGAATTGTGAATCGGGGAGAGCGCAAACGCAGTCCCCCACTACCACAAATTTTACAGTCGAGTATCCCGCATTTGGGGACATCGCAGGCGTCAGCACACCCGAAGTGCAATGGGCTAGCATCGTCCTGGGAGAACCTTTTTTTTTTGCAAAAATATACTTTATTCATAAAATATCTTCAACCACATTCCAAACCATTTCAAAAACACCATTACAAGGGTACAATCCGGTTCAACTTTAACAAAATGTATCACCAGGTGCATCAGTACAAACAATATTACAATCATTTACAGGCTTTCACTTTGAGCTGTACAGCCCGAGGGGCTCTAAACAGTTCCCAGTCTCTCGGTGCGCTGTGGCAGAAAGGTCTTAGACAGCGGCCCTTCCCCATTGCGCTTTTGCAGCAGCTGCCCCAAGCTTTAGTGCGTCCCTCAGCACGTAGTCCTCGGCCTTGGAATGTGCCAGTCCGCAACACTCGGTCGGGGACAACTCTTTGCGCTGGAAGACCAACAAGTTTCGGGCAGACCAAAGAGCGTCTTTCACCGAGTTGATGATCCTCCAGCTGCAGTTGATGTTTGTCTCGGTGTGTGTCCCTGGGAACAGCCCGTAAAGCACAGAGTCCTGTGTCACAGAACTGCTCGGGATGAACCTCGACAGAAACCACTGCATCTCTCTCCAGATCTTCTTTGCAAAGGCACCAACTACAAGGATGTGAACAACGGTCTCATACCGACCACAGCCACCTCGAGGGCAACATGCCAAGGGGGTGAGACTCCTGACTTTGACAGTCTGCTCGGGGAACCATCCCACAGGGTCCACCCTCTCCTTTTCCCTCAGG
The DNA here is from genome assembly GCF_964194155.1 of Cetorhinus maximus. NCBI lineage: Eukaryota > Metazoa > Chordata > Chondrichthyes > Lamniformes > Cetorhinidae > Cetorhinus > Cetorhinus maximus. The sequence continues at coordinate 4,211,153 of NC_135906.1, forward strand.
GCCTCTAGGACGTTACGTGCTGACCACTGCCTGATGGACTTGTGGTCAAAGGTGTTTTTCTGCATAAATTTTTCCACCAGGGACAGGTGGTACGGCACGGTCCAACTACTTGGAGCGTTCCGCGGCAGCGTGGCCAGACCCATCCTTCGCAACACCGGGGACAGGTAGAACCTCAGCACGTAGTGACACTTGGTGTTTGCGTACTGAGGGTCTACGCACCGCTTGATGCAGCCACACACAAAGGTGGCCATCAGTATGAGGGTGATGTTGGGCACGTTTTTTTCCCCTTTATCTAGAGGCTTGTACATCGCGTCTCTGCGGACACGATCCATTTTTGACCTCCAGATAAAGCGGAAGATGGCTCGAGTGATCGCCACCATGCAGGAGTGTGGAATGGGCCAGACCTGCGCCACGTACAGCAACAGCGAGAGTGCCTCACACCTGATGACCAGGTTCTTACCCGCAATGGAGAGGGAGCGTCGCTCCCACATGCCCAGTTTCCTTTTCACCATAGCCACTCGCTCCTTCCAGTTTCTAACGCATGCCCCGGTCCCTCCGAACCATATCCCCAGCACCTTCAGGCCGTCAGCCCTGACAGTGAAGGGGACAAAGGATCGGTCAGCCCAGTTCCCAAAGAACATGGCCTCGCTCTTCCCACGATTTACCTTGGCTCCCGAGGCCAGTTCGAACTGGTCGCAAATGTGGATCAGTCTGCGCACCGACAGCGGATCCGAGCAGAAGACGACGACATCGTCCATGTACAGGGAGGCTTTTACCTGAGTGCCTCCACTGCCTGGGATCGTCACTCCTCTTATGCCCGGATCCTTCCTGATGGACTCGGCAAAGGGTTCTATGCAACACACGAAAAGAACAGGCGAGAGAGGTCAGCCCTGCCTGACTCCAGATTTAATCGGAAAGCTATCTGTTTCCCACCCATTGATTGAGACTGCGCTACTGATGTTAGTGTAGAGCAGTTGGATCCAATATCGAATTCCCTCCCCAAACCCCATTTTGGAAAGCACATCCACCACGTAGGTGTGCGATATTCTGTGAAAGGCCTTCTCCTGATCCAGGCTGATGAGGCAAATGTCCACACCCCTATCCTGCACATAGGCAATCGTATCCCTGAGCAGCGCCAGGCTGTCAGAGATCTTCCTGCCCGGCACAGTGCAGGTCTGGTCATGGTGTATCACCAATTCCAGAGCGGATTCGACCCGATTGGCGATGACCTTGGACAGAGTCTTATAGTCCACATTCAACAGTGAAATGGGTCGCCAAATTCTAATTTCCTCCCTTTCTTCCTTGTGCTTGTAGATGAGGGTGATGATGCCTTTCCTCATGGATTCTGACATGCTGCCGGCCAGGAGCATACTCTCGTACACTTCTAGTAGGTCTGGGCCCTTCCAGTCCCACAGAGCCGAATACAACTCCACCGGCAAGCCGTCGCTTCTGGGGAGATTTACTCTTCTCGAAGGACTCAAGGGCCTAAGTCAGTTCGTCAGGAGTTCGCGGTTTGTCAAGCCTCTCCCGTGTACTGTCGACTACGACCTCCGTGATAGAGGACAAGAAGGACTGGGAGGCCGTGCTGCCCGTGGGCTTCACGTCATACAATCCGGCATAAAACGATTTGCTGATCCTCAAAATGTCGGACTGCGCTGACTTTACCGAGCCGTCTTCTTCCTTCAGGCTGCTGATCACAGAGCTCTCTCTCTGTACCTTTTCGAAGAAGAAACGTGAGCACGTCTCATCCTGCTCCACGGAGCGCGCTCCGGAATGGAAGATGTTCTTGGAGGCAAAGGGCTAGGCTTGCTGGCTCTTCACCTCTTAGAGTTCCTCCTTGACATCGACCCCCACCGACTGCAGCCGGAGCAGATTCTGCATGTATTTCAGGAGTCGGGACATTTCCCTCTGTTCCTTTCTAGCTTTCTGGGTGCCTTTGACGATGAAAAAACTCTTGATGTTTCCCTTGATCGCTTCCCACCAATGTGTCAGGGACTCAAAGAGGGGTTTCATGGTTCTCCAACCTTTGTAATCCCTCTTGAGCTCCTCAATGTTCTCTGGGGTCAGCAGTTGCACGTTTAGCTTCCATGCCCCCCTGCCCACCCTCTGGTCTTCCTCTAAGTGACAGTCAACCAGTAGGAGGCAGTGGTCAGAGAACACCGGCTTGACATCGGTGGATCTGACTGCGAATGCGCGGGACACAAACAGTAAGTCTATCCTGAAACGGATGGACCCGTCTGGTCGCGACCGGGTGTATCTATGCTGTGCTCAGTCTGCAGGGTTGCTGAAGACGTCGTGCAGCTTGGCATCCTTAACTGTTTCCATCGGGGATCTGGACGTAGCGTCCAACCTTCTGTCGGCCCTGCCGGATCGTCCAGCCGCATCGATGTTGCAGTTGAAGTCACCGCCCACAATGACCGGCCTGGACGTCACCAACAGCAGTGGGAGCTGCTGAAAATCCGCCAGCCGGGCGGTCTTTTGTGCCGGGGCATACACGTTAATTAACCGGAGTGGAGCATTCTTGTACATTACTTTTGCTACGAGGAGGCACCCACCCATGACCTCCTTAACCTCGGAGACAGTGAAGTTGCCTCCCCGCAGCAGAATACCCAGGCTGGAGGAACGAGAGTCGTATCCGTCCGATCAGATCGATGGCCCGTATGACCACCACCGTGACCATTGTCTGTAGTAGCTGAGGTGCGGTATCGCACACTCCTGCAGAAACAACAGGTCAGCTTTGACCTTGGCAAAGTAATCCAAGGTCGCCACACATCGCGTAGTTGATTTAATGCTATGCACATTTATGGATACCATCTTTACACCCATTTTAAAGCATTTAGTCTCTTACCAAACCTGTTGCCTCTGAGAGTCCCAGGCCTTTGGTCTGCTCCTGCATACCCATAGTGTTTACAAATTGCCTCACTTTGGATGGGCTGAGGAAACTGTCCTGAACATCCCCATTGGCAATGTTCTGCTCAGGTGGCATCTGGGGTTCGTGCAGAGAATGGGATTTGAAATGTCCTCTGTTGGAGAAGCTTCTCCAATCCTCTCCCTCTCTGGGGCGTTGCTACTCCCGGCTTCCCGGAGCTGGGGTGCGCTGAGCGCCTCACTGCTCCCAGATTCCTGGGGCTGGGATGCGCTGGCCTCTTCGGGTTGTGGGCAAAGTTGGGGTGCGCTGGTCTCCTCATTGTCTCCAATGTTCTGGAGCTCAGGTGTCTCGTCCTCCAACTCCCTAGAGCTTTGCCGCTTCTTCTGCAGGTGTCGCCCAGGCACTTCTTCGTCCGAAGAGCAGCTGCCCTTGTTATCCGTGTCGGATGGGAGACGCCTCTTGCCTCTTGTCTGGGAAGTGGCTTGGTCCCTTCTTCCTTTTGGCTCTCTTCACCAGCTGCCACTCCCCCTGCTGATTTTCCGCTGCTTCCTCCTCCTCCATTGATTCGCTCTCCTGAGGAGTGGGAGGTTCAGGGGGCAGTGCTGTTGATCGGTTGTCTGCTGCCTCAATCTTTTCCTCCACCTTGTCTCTCCCTGTGTCCTCCTTTGTCCCCTTGTTTTCACTGGGGGCCATGGTGGTTGGAGTGTTGCAAGTGTCCTTGGTAGTGGTGACTCGAAGCATTTCTGCTTCTTCCCCCTCTTTGGCTTTGGCTGCCTGTGCATAATTGAGGCAGCGTTTGGGGCAGGTCCTGTAGAGGTGAGCTGCCTCGCCACACAGGTTGCAGCACTTAGTCTGTTTGCAATCCTTTGTCTGGTGCCCTTCCTGTTTGCAGTTCTTGCAGAGGGCGCCGATGCAGTTGGCCGCCACATGACCAGACTTGCCGCATGAGCAACAAAGTTTGGGTTGCCCAGCGTAAACAAAGTAGCCATGGCTTCTCCCGATAGCGAAGCTGGAAGGAGGGTGGAAGATGGTTCCCTTACCGTCGGTCTTGAGCGTGACCTTAACCTGGCGTTTGCATGTCCAAATCCTGAAGGCGTCTCTATCCTCGCTGGAGCTCCCAACTTTGTTGACGTACCTGGCGAGGAAGGTGAACACGTCGGCGACAGGGTCGTAGGGGTTACAGAGACGCACCGTCACCACATGGTCCCGTTGCAACGGCGGAGCAAAGAGCGGCTCCACCGTCAGGATCTTCATCTCCGGCTGGTCTCTGTTCTCCTCGAACACCTTCAGGAACGTGACGCAAGCTGCCACTCGCTTGAAAGTCACATCGAAATGTCCAGCGCTTGGGAAGTCTTGCAGGGAGTAGATCTCCTCCGCTTCAAATCCACATGCCTTCAACAGGATCCGCTTGATGAAGAAGGCCCGATCCATGGGTGCTCCTCCTTCGCTGCCCTTCACCGTCACCCGAACAGTGTTACGTACCCCATCATATGGGGCTCGACTGGTTATAGCCATCGCTTCACGACTACACTTTATCTTAGCCAAAAGGCCGAGTCAATCGAATGTTGGCCAACAAATCCCAAAATGAAGAGCTGGTACCGGCAAAAAATCTCATGTCAGTTTCGGCAGCTTTACCACAGCCACCAGTAGCTGCACAATACGCAGATAATATAGATTGGAACGGGCTGGTGCAACAGGCAGCAGGATATGAGGAACAACGGGAAGCAGGTTGGGAATCACCACCCCCATAACCCGTGGCCCCAATTAAGATAGAGCATGTGCCCCCGGTGTCCAGACAACCAGGCAGACCAGCTCAAGCGGCCGTACCGGCACAAAATGGGCAGCCGGCCCAGGCGCCAATACACGGACAGAGAGCTATAACGGGGGGTTCCTGGCGCAACTGAGAACCACGTATGTGTCCCTGTCACCTAGCGACACTATGAAGCTATTGGAAATAAATTACCCCAACTAAAACCTAGACACGGAATGAGTCGTTTTGGCAAAAATTGAGGGAAATAAGGCAATGCCACCGTCTCCATAACAGGGACGTTCGCGGGTTAGTCCGGATAAAACTACCTGAGGCGTTTTGGGGACGGCTGCGGCGAGCGTATCAGGACGGAACCTGGTGTAATGATATCGCTGCAGACCAGGCACAGCAGCAAGCTGATTTCCGAGCCTTTAGAGCAGAAATGGCACAAGTCTTAGGGCATGCCCCAGTTAATTGGAATACAGTGACTGGAGTAAAACAAGAAAAGGGCGAGAGTGCCCATGAATATGGCAATTGGAAGTTTGAGGCATATTGTAACTACGGGGGTGTAGGTGCACTGGAGGTTCACTAGAGCTTTCCCCACCAGGGACTGCAACGCCACCACGGCCACAAAGATCCTCGCTTTTGAAGTAGTACCAAGGTGGGGAATCCCTTTACAGATAGATTCGGATCAAGGAGCGCATTTTACGGACAGTATTATGAAAAGGACGTGTGAGCTGCTCGGAGTAAAACAGAAATTTCACGTACCTTACCATCCACAAAGCTCAGGAATGGAAGAATGTATGAACCGCACGTTAAAAAATGCTATTGCAATGGCAAACACAGCAACTAGTAGGGGATGGGTGGATGTGCTCCCCCGCATATTGATGCGACTGAGGGCTACCCCCAACAGGACAACTGGTTTAACCCCTTATGAGTTGCTGACCGGGAGGGCGATGCGCTTGCCAGAGGGCAGAGCCACCGGAAGTGAGGATATGGGACCCATCAGAGATAAAATTAAAAACGATATTAAGCAATTGGATGGACAGCTAAAGGAATTACAACAGGAAGTGAAGGACCAACAGGCTATCAGGGATTTAGAAGAGAGGACAAAAGGGGGACCCCCGTCACCACCGGCTGAGGTCGGAGACATGGTGTTTGTTCAAATCACCCCTAGCCAACCAGGTTTTGCCCCAAAATGGACTGGACCGTACGGAATTATTCACGTGCCTGCGTCGATATGAAGGGAAAAGCTAGGTGGAAACACTGGTCGCAACTGAAAAGGTATGATGTAAGTAAGAGAGACTAAATTACCAGGCAGCGGGGGGAAAACGGGCAACGAGCAGTCCGTACTGTGTAGGCCAAGTGGTTTAGGATTCATTCCCGATCTGGAGGACTGGCCATCTGAAAGACAAAAGGGGGAATCCTCAACTACGGGCAGGGTCACCGTGGGCTGTGCACAAGGAGGGACGTAAAGGAGAAAGCTGCCTCTTATATCCAACCTAAACCCTGGTGATCACCAGCAGTGTGCTTCATTACAGAAATAACAATAACCGGGTAACCTCCACGCCAAGATGGAAAAAAGCTGGGTGTCCATGATCATTACCAGGGCCCTGGCTATCGCAGCCACCGGCATACAGAATGTAAACCGTGAAGCAGTGGCCGGTATGGGCTTATACTACAAGAATGTCAGCGACGGATATTGCGTGAAAGGTGTGAATGTCACAACGGAAAGGTCAATGCTCTTCAAGTGTGGCACCGGGCTTACGCAACTATCCATTGGAACGAGCGATGGTGAGAGCCTAGGGCAGAGCTCGCATTCGGGAACGGAACTCCGATGGAAAAATGAGGGTCCACTATGCTTCCAGATCAGCGATGGTTCGGACGGACCCTGGACATGTGCGAAGGGGGCACAGGTCCAGATACAGTGTGTGAGAGATTTTTCGCAATTTACCTTCACAAGGAGGACTTGGGAATGACAGATACCTGGCATTGGATCTTGAGGGCCAAACACGGAGAGTTGACTGCAACGGCGGATCCCCGGACCGACACCACCCCGCTATCACAGGACGCGACGACACCAAAGAGACTATCTTGCCCAGACATGACCCCTGGGCCACAGAATGGACTGCTACTGTATACGGACGGTGAACTCTTGTATAATAATTTTAAACATGAAATTGTACAAGTAATTGTGAACCTGGCAGGTATGCGACTGCCTGAGTATTGCAGTAACCAAGCACCTCTACGAAAACTATACAAATTACTGAGTAAGGCTGTGATTAATCAGGCGGCCGACGCCACGGGTGCCACTAGATTCAGGGGACATCCTGCTTTCCACCGCCAGAAGAGAGAGTTAGTGTGGAAGAATAAAATACATCTACAGGTCAACTAAGGGTTAAACAGTTAGCACCATCGTGGAATACTACAGCACTGTTCCCTCTCTCGTTAGCACCATCGTGGAATACTACAGCACTGTTCCCTCTCTCGTTAGTACCATCGTGGAATACTACAGCACTGTTCCCTCTCTCGTTAGCACCATCGTGGAATACTACAGCACAGTTCCCTCTTTTGTTCTAGCAGGTACACCTGCAGCTGCCAGCTAATTGAGCAGGAGGGGAGAAAGGGAGTGTCATGGGCAGGCTTCCTGGAGTCATTAAGACGGGGCTGGGATGTCTGCCCCCAACACAAGGAGACAGGATCAAGCAATGGTCATCTGTTCTCTAGAGTGTACACCGCCTAGCACTAAAGATAAGGTCAAGCATGGTTATCTATTCTCTGTCTCACTTTTTATTAGTACGTGAGCTTCCCCTAATATCCTGTATAGTCATAAACTTAGAATAGACTAATTGTGTGACAATGATTCTCAATGTAATTGATCATTGAAAGTTAGACAGTCTTATCACCTTCAAGCTCTTTGATATGTACAACCTCTACTATAAATATGTGTGTGCTCTGATGCTTCCTCAGAGTGTGCTTGTATGCTACTGGGCTCTCCGTGATATCACGATTAATAAAGGCTTCCGAGACAAACCTCCTGGGTCTGAGTGTTCACTCCGATTTCCGCGACAGTTAGTTAACAATGTACTGACAGGGGTGAACACAGGGACTTCCCTGGTAAACTCTCTCGACATTCAAGGAATCAACTCCGAGGTCACGAATCTTAAAGGGATCATGAGGCAGCTTGCTCATAAGAGTAGCGAGGGGTGGTGAAACGGCAGCGGCCCTAGGGGGCAAGAGTGTGGCATCTGTATTGGAAAGCGTACACGTTATAGAGACCCATGCTAAAGCCACCAGCCAATTAACAGAAAGGGAGGAACGACAAGAGGGCAGCACCTAAAAAAGCCAGCTTACGGCCAGTGGCTGATCGGGCAATTAAGACACAATCTGGGCCAGATCCAAAGGGGGGAGGTACCGGGCTGGATCAACAGTGCCCGGTTGTGGGGGATGGCCAAGAACCCAGGCATCATCGACGCATGTACATTGAAAGGAGTGACCAGGGTGTATGCGGTGATTCAGAAGTGCACCTTAAACCAAATGAACGTGATAGGTATGGGCAATCCCCTCAGTCACAGCAGACACGGGCCCACACCCTCAGTACCAAGTGGAGAACATTGGGTTAATCCGAGACAATGACTCCCTCCGGTACTACCCCATAGATATGCATGCCATACGCAAGAATGAGGGCATACACAGGGTATCACTGAGCGGGTGCAGGAGGAAAGGTAGCCTCACAATTTGCTCCCAACCAGTTGGAACGGGGGTGGTGCTGGACAAATGTGGGTACAACCGAACGGAGGGTTGTATATTAGAAATTACCCACAGAGGAAACCATCACACCCGCTCAGGATACAAGGGAACCCCGGCTCCCAGTTACTATCAGACACGCGTGAATGATGTACGTCCAACAAAGGGGTCAGGTCTCAGTCAACGCCTCCGACACACTCCACCATACCCTGGAACACTATGACGAACCTAAGCAGGCCCCAATTCCCCACCTTCCCAAAAGTCTGACAAAGTTTGAAGGTGACTTACGAAAGGTGAGGAATCAGCATTACGTGTTACAGGCGGTGTTTAAAAGGCTAATCAATGATACGGAAGAGCACTTGAGAGATCAAGGGGAATGTCCCCCCACCCACTCAGGGAATGGCTCAGGGAATCCCCCCCCCCACCACACAGGTAGCTCTCAGCGATTGCGAGCGAGCATCACGCTGCCCGGGCCTTAATTGGCCCACCCACATAAAATGGCAACTCGCCCTCGATTGGGGCGTCAATTGGGTTCACGCCGGCCCCTGCACAACTCCCCCCCCCCCGATGGGGGGAAGATTCAGCCCATGAATATATTTCAATCTGCGTCACTCGGCAGTGAGAGAAAAGCTGAAAGGATCAATGATATCCTCAGGCTCGGTGTTCATACTTGAATTGTTGGCCTTTGTGTCATCGCATATCACATTTAGACAAAATGCTTTATAGTAAGGTTGATATAAATTGGAACTATTTCTTCCCTTCTATCACTTTACAGATAAACTGCTTTATGCAATGTGCTGCTGACAGTGGAGAATGGCCTTGGCTGACCTCTTTCTCCGGACATGCTTATTCGTACTGTCCACTTTAACAGGCTTCTCGTGGAACCCGCTCAACAGCTACCACCCAGCAAAATAGATGTGGCTGACTTCTTACCTTCCCACTAACTTCCTCATTTTTAAATTAATCCACTGGCCGTCGACATTTTGTTCAAATCGATGGGATTTTACTTTGTCCGAAAGCCTTGCAGATCCGACTAATAATAATGGATCTTTCTGATGGTGATCAGAGAAACAATGAGCGGGACATCCATCGATGTTTGTCCCCCTGTTGGAGCCACTGTCCTGGGTCATGGGAGAAACTCCGTTTCCTGACCACTGTTTCCATCCCTGGCATCTGTCGAAATCTGAGCTCCTTTATTGACAAGAAATCTTGACCCCAAGATGAGCTTCTGAACACTGAGCTGGACCCGGATTTTCCTCCACTCGTTTCTTTCCGCCCACCCAGCCTTTTTCCAGCTCCCACAAACTCTAATTTTCCTAATGACGGTTTTCCTTTCATTCCCCAATAGCTTGTGACTCCAGCCCCCTCCCCGCCGCCGCCGCCCACCAACTTGCTCCCCCCCCTCCCCCACCCCCCAGTCTCCCGCCCCGGAGTTCTCTCTCCCCCCCCACCACACCCCCGTCTTCCCCTCCGAGCTCTCTTCCCCCAACCCCGAGCTCCCCTTCCCAGCCCCCTGCGCTCCCTCTCTCCCTCCACCCCCCAGAGTTCTCCTCCCCCCCCACCCCGAGCTCTCTCTCCCCCCCCGCCAACCACACCCCCCCCGAGCTCCCCTTCCCCCCGCCCCACCCAAGATCCCCTCCCCTCCACCCGAGCTCCCCTCCTCCCACACCCCCCAACAAGCTCCCCTCTTCCCACAACCCCCCGAGCTCTCCACCCCCCCGCCCCCTTCCCCCCGAGCTCACTCTCTCTCCTCCCCCCGCAGAGCTCTCTCTCCCCCTCCGAGCTCCCCTTCCCCCCCCAGCTCTCCTCCTCCCCCTACCCCCTGAGCTCCCCCTCCTCCCCTCCCCCTCTCCCCCGAGCTCTCCCCTCCCCCGCTCCCTCCTCCCCCCCAGCACTTCGCCACGCCCCCCCGAGCTCCCCTCCTCCCTCCCAGCTCCCCTCCTCCCCCTCCAGCTGTACCCCCCACCCGAGCTCCCCTTCTCCCCCACCAGCTCTCCCCACCCCCAGCTCCCCTCCTCTCCAGCTTTCTCCCTCCCCCCCAGCTCTCTCTCCCTCCCAGCTCTCTCTCTCTCCGCTCCCCCCAGCCCTCTCTCACCCCCCCAGCTCTCTTCCCGCCCCCCAGCTCTCTTCCCCCCCCCAGCTCTCTTCCCCCCCCAGCTCTCTTCCCCCCCCACCCCGAGTTCTCTCTCTCCCCCCACCCCCACCCCGAGTTCTCTCTCTCTTCCCCCCCTCCCCGAGTTCTCTCACTCTTCCCCCCCTCCCCCCCGAGTTCTCTCTCTCTTCCCCCCCCTCCCCAAGTTCTCTCTCTCTCCCCCCCAACCCCCGAGTTCTCTCCCCTCCCCCCCCACTCCCCCGAGTTCTCTCCCCTCCCCCCCCACTCCCCCGAGTTCTCTCCCCTCCCCCCCCACCCCCCCGAGTTCTCTCCCCTCCCCCCCCACCCCCGCCGCTATTTCTATATTTTGCCCTCGGTCCTTTTCTCTCCCGTTTGATTCTCCATCGCCGCGCGCGCCATTCAGTTTACCGCCAAAACCAACCGCCGCCTCCCGATCCCCGGCAACGGCCGCGTGACCCGGCTCAAACCTCGCGAGAGGGCCCCGGAGCGGCCGCCCGTCTCCCCGGCAACGGCCGCGTGACCCGGCTCAAACCTCGCGAGAGGGCCCCGGAGCGGCATCACGTGACAATGGGTATTTAAGGCGCCGCCGGAGCCCCTGTCTCTCCAGCGGGCAGGGTTTGGGAATTTATGTCTTTGGGAACTCTCATTGGGGGGAAACTCTCAGGGAGGGAAAAACGGGCCGAATGGGCTTTAGTCCGATGAGGCTGTGTGGAGAGCTCGGGCTCGGCCACTGACATTAACACTCGATGTCCGGCTCTCTCCGCTCTTTCCAAAGCTTCTTGTGACATTCAGGCTTTTTCTTCTCTTTCCATCCGGATGAAGCAAATGTGGCTGCAACAAAACAAGGCCAATGCGGTCAGACATTGTGGAGAATGTACTGCCTGGAAAGATGCTGGAAGCCCATGCAATGATTTCCCTAAAGGAATTGGACATCAGCTTGAATAGGAACAATGGCTGGGGTTGGGGGGAGAGCAGAGGAATGGGATCAATTGGATCTTTTAAAGAGCCAGCACAGCCTCAATGGTCGAATAGCTGCCTTTTTTAATGTATGATTTTAGACACTGAAGAATCAATGGGAATCTGCATTGGTGCAAGAATTCATCACATTAATCCTCATTAATTTAGCATTTAATTAGTTCCCTGATTCAAGAAGCTGCTGATCATTTCCAGAGAGTATTTATATTTTCCTGATGCTCTGGACATTGGTGAGAAGTTGTGTAAACATCAACAGCTTGTGTTTTTGTGCAGGCTCTCCCCATAAAAGGATGCCCCAAACTGCTGAATTGTTTAAGTGCTGTCACTTATTGTAAAGAGTCAACACTAAAATGGAGGCCCTTTGGCAAAACTGTTCACTGATTTTAAACTCCTCAGGAGTTCCCTCCCACTCTGAACTGTTTCCACCTGCCTGTATTTCTCTATTCCCCTCAGGCTCCCCTTAAATGTTTGCAATCTGTTCTACTACTCTGTGGTAGTAAGTTTCATCAGAGTATGCAAGTATTTTCTCTTTAAAATCTTGATTTGATTTTAGTGGTTCTTGTATTCATTTAAGCAAATGTGGGACCCCTTTCCCTCAGCAGACTGTCACTGACAGCAATGAGTGTTCATCTGTCCTTGTCGTGTAATTGATCTCCCTATATTTTCTGAACATCAACTTGAATAGGCAAACAAAGCACCCCTCTCAACATCTTTTGCTTTTGGGGGATTTCTGATAGTACAGTGGACACGTGTTGGGGAGTAAGAAGCTGGGGGAAGTCTGGAGGGTATTAAATAATAAAAAGGTACATGTCTTTATTACATCATCTGATTTCTGGATTGTTTAAAAGAATGCAGTCTATTGCATTGAGCTAAAATGAATTGGTGCCAATATTCTACTCTTATTAGGAAGTGAAAACAATTTGGGTACAGTTTCCAGAGATGCTCAACTTGATTTCCAAACCATTAGTATTTTGGCTGTCAACACTGGCAGGGCACCTACAATCATGGCCCTTAAGGGTGTCAAAAATCAATTTCCAGACTTTGTAAACAAACATCCAGCTCTTGGTGCATGAATGGTTTCTTCAGAAGAGCCATTGCAAATCGTTGTAAAGCCTTTTTTATGGTGAAGGAGGGGCAACAAAAGAGAAGGGGCAGCATAGGACGTGAACATGTCCCAACACCGTGCCCTACCCTGCATAGAATGCAATGTACAGGTAACAAAATCACAAGGGCCTTGGTGAGATGTGCATTAGAATTGTATACCTCAACATAGGGGGTATATGTCATCTCTGCCACCTACTGCATGAAGACCAGCAGCTTATCACCTGTCCAGTTTGAAGGTGTTGACCAAAGTACGTTTATAGCACAGACTCTGAAATGGGGGGGCCTCTGGGACATCTCTGTAATGCCTGAGTCTGTGGGACAGGAGAGCAGGGAAACTGGTCACATTTGTCACCTCAGCAAAGTGGTAGCAAGATGTGGCCATTCAGTCTCACGAGGTCACTGGCTTACTTATGGTCCAGGCTACGTAACTAATGCCATCAATGTTGTGTTTCATTCTCAAAGAGAAAAGCACCTCCAAAGGACTTTTACACCCAGAATATACATTGTGCGTGACAACACATGAGGTTTCGGTCAATGTGAAGGATGCTGGAAATTATGATGTGTTCCTTCCAAATTTCTCTTGATCTCATCTTCAAAACAAAATCATTTCAATGGATGGCTTGTGGTTGACCTAAGTTTAGCTCCTCTGCCATGGCTCTGACCTCCAGATGAGTGCTCCAAATGTTACCTGAGGTGTGCCAGTGACAAATTGTGTGTGTGCCTCTACAACAGGATTGGTCATTTACAGATTCTTTGGGATTTTAAAGGGGCCACTTTTGCTGCCTACACTAACCTGTAGAGGCTCTGCAGTATCTTTAGTTTGTGAATATGGGGATATTTGAAACCTACCGCATGCAGTACAAATTCATCATGCCAAAAAAAGGCCTGAGCTGCTTCATTTGAAGTGCTCGGTAGAACGCAGTTTACCTTGTTGTAGAAGGTGTTGAGCTTCTTGTGTTGTTGGAGCTGCACTCGTCCAGCCAAGTGGAGAGCATTTCATCACACTCCTGACTGGTGTCACAGAATTCCCTACACCCATTAGCAATAATGCCGGTAGTTGCAAACGTGTTACAAGAAATTAACAGCGAGTTGTCAACCCCCTGATCTTTCCTTCTAGTAGTTGACCCAGGCTGCTTGGCTAAGCACTTTTATTTTTATTTATTTATTTTTTTGCAACAATTTTTATACCATTGGATGGGCAGGATATTCCATTGACAAGGTCATTTTTTAAAAAATTCATTTATGGGATGTGGGCTTCGCTGGCTGGGCCAGCATTTATTGCCCATCCCTGAAGGAGGAGGAGGAGGAGGTGGTGGTGGTGGTGAGCTACCTTCTTGAACCACTGCAGTCCATGTGGTGAAGGTGTACCCATAGTGCTGTTAGGAAGGGAGTTCCAGGATTTTGACCCAGCTATGGTGAAGGAATAGCAATATATTTCCAAGCCAGGATAGTGAGTGGTTTGGAAGGGAACTTCTACGTGGTGGTTTTCTCATGTATCTGCCGCCCTTGTCCTTCAAGATGGTAGTAGTCGTGGGTTTGGAAGGTGCTGTCGAAGGAGCCTTGGCGAATTCCTGCAATGCATCTTGTAGATGGTACACGTTGCTACTGTGTGTTGATGGTTGAGGGAATGAATGTTTGTGGACAAGTGTAGCTTAAGCTCGATAGGACAACGTGCTCCTTCAGAGATCCAGCACTGATCTGATGGGTAGAATGTCCTCCAGTGCTGTAACCAATGATATTAGATACTCTGTCCATATCCTAGGCTTTCCCTGTCTATCATCCCAGCTGTGTATGATCTGATGGTGTTCCCTTCACAAGCCCCTGTCGAGGTGCTATGTGTTTGCCTTATTTCAATATTAACTGTGTGCAGTCTCTTTGACCTTATACTGTGACTGAGTGCTTGAGAAAGCAGTTCATACATCACCTTCCTCCCTCTTGAGACTTTGGCCTGCTCTGCAGAGCTCTTTCCATATCCAGAGTATTGATCTCAGTCAGACCTCCCACTCATACCATGCTAACTGGCACTAAGTCTCACTTTCTTATGCTGTGCTCAGCACTAAATTTCTTGGCGTTGTGGGTGTGTTTTCCATAGCCTGGCTCTTTCTTTTCCCAGGAAGCCTTCGTAAACGGCCTCAGCATACAATCTGGCAACGTGCTCTCTTTTCCCCAGCTGCTCTACAAAGGTGACAACTTTACACCCCTGGTGGCAGAAATGTTATTCTTGAATCTGCAGCCTTAGCTGAATGCAGCAATTTCTCAGTTGCAGGATCAACCTTTTTTTTTCCTGAGTGAGCTTGAGAATGAATGAAAATTTTTCAGAGCAAATGGATTTGCCATCCTCCTTCAAATTCCTCAGGAAGCGCACCCTTTTGTGAGCAGGGCTAGAAGGGGTGGAATGTACAGAAGAATGGGGAGAGAGCAGTCCCCTCGCGTGACTCAAGGGGTTCACACAGACTCGAGGGTCAAATGGCCTCCCTTTGCATTGTTACATTCCATGATGACTCCAAAGCAGGATGGTGTGTTACTCAGCAAGGCTTGCAGGCAATGCTATTGTGAACTGGGACAATCAAGATTGTCTGTCTGTACAATTTGTTGCAGCATCAACTACAGTTGTCATCTGAAGCTTCATATGGCAATGTTCATTTAGTGAAATGCTTCCTTAGAGTAGATCAGGCAGGCATCAATTTGCCCTAAAATCCTGGAGCTGTGTAAAGTCTGAACAAGTGCATGACCTAGATGTTAAGTGTTCTGAATGGGTGCATCACATTTACAACACTTGCATTTGGCAGGGCAGTGATGAGTTCATTTTTGTTTTAAAGAAAGGAAACATGGGCTAGGGCGAGTCCTGAGCTCTGGTAATTAGGACACAAGTGATGTGGTGGGCAGATGCTGATACTGGTCAGATGGAATATTGGAAGTGGAGATGGAGGTGAAATGGGTGCTGTGCCACCACCAATTTTAACATCATTTTAACTTCCCAGTGTTTAATGCAGTTTGTTCGTGTAATACAGGATTAAGTTTAAAAACAAACACTGGAATATGACCTTGGAAACTCAAAAAAAGCCCAAATTTTTAAAGAGCACTACTCTGGTTTGGTTTTCCCTTTTCTTTGACAGTAAGATATGGAGCTGTAACATGGGCCTTCTAAGCAGTGACTCTTGGCAGAATGTTTAGTGGCCAGTTTCTGCTGTGTGATTTCTAGCATTTCCAGCGACTTTCTGCCCTGGGGTTTCACCTCAGCATACGTATTGTGCACCTCTTGTGCACACTTCACAAGCTTGCTACTGCCAGGATTACTACTTTTGCTTTACTTTGCAAAGTAAGCTACACTTGACTGATCCTCTGCTCAGTGCTAATTTTGCTGTTTGGATGGCGCTGAATATGCTAAAGTTCATCCAGAGGCATCCAAGTCCATGATATTACCCTCGCTGCTTAAGCAACACTTGGCCATAGGCACATACCTGCTGCATAATCCATTTGGTCAGCATCAGCCCTGATAATTTTTGTGTGTTAAATAAACCAATATCATTAGAGGATGATGGTAATACTCAAAAGTATAGCACGCGTGCAATTTCCCTTGTTCTCCAGTCTGAAGTCGCTGGCCATTAGTGACTGATACTGATAAACATTTTGATTATTATCAATGACTCAGAATCCTTGCATTTGAAGAACACTCTTTTTTTCAATTTGTGTGATTACGTCTAATAATGACCCTGGAACAAATTCCAGGCAGATTCTGTGAATCTGCTTTTACAAGCTCCGCTCCTTCTTCCAATCACAGCACCTCTTGCAGATGGAGAGCTTCAAATGCAAAGGGGAATGAGCTGGTTGAGTGGGTGAACCTGCTGAAAGTAATGTCTGGGAAGAGTGGAATCAGATTAAAGCTTAACTGTTTTTATTGTTAATTCAACAATTTACAGACTTTATTATATCCTTTGGGAGGAAGGGACTTGCCTGAAGGTGGCAGCTCCAAGTTTTACTTCGCAGACTTTTTTTGTACAATTATCACATGAGAGATCTGGATTTTGCTCATCGTGTCCAGAGGTGAAATGAGAACTACCAGAATGTTGACTGAAGCTTTGCACTTTCACACCGATTTTAATTTGGCGGGGAGGTTTTCTTTCCGGGACAGAGATGAGCATTTTAGAAGATGCAGGCAGCAAATCAACTTGCAGATTCACACTGTCGGCATGAAGCTTAAATGACCAAATAGTGTCTATGGGGGAGAATTGTTGATACACGTACCTATAGGTCCTATAGGGTGTAATAGACAGAGATACCTTGATGTCAACTGACCCACAAGTTTCAGTTCCCAGCATGTGCACCTTTTGTATGGAAGCTCAGAGCTGGCAATGTGAATTCATAACTTGCACCTTTTATGGAGCCTGCTATTACATACTGACTCAGCTACAATTAACAATTAATGTTTTCAAAAGCACTTGAAGTTATTAAGCAATTAATTAATTGAGACATTAATTGCGTAAAAAGACAGACAATTAAGCACAGCTTGCTTTTGTGTCTGTCTGGGGGTTGAGTAACTGGAATTTTGATGTTGCTGAAATTGTCTGGAGTTGGATTCCAGACTTTGATTTTTCTTGCATCCCCTCCAAAACTTTCAAGAAAAGGATCATTAAAGGAAATTGCACGATGGTTCAAACCACAATGCAGGTGCTGTAGTGTCCGGACTGTCACATGACCGGCTGCGAGAGAAACACAGCTGGGAAGATGCTGGGTTAACAGCAGTGCAGTAATATTTTAACAGGAGCAATTACAGCACGAAGATATCGGGATTGGGAGGGTCCAAAATAACAGGCAACACTGAATTAACGCAAGAGTTATTTGAATTCATCTCTGAAAACAATACTGTTGTGACTTTCTTAATTCATTGGAGCACTTCTAATGCAGTAACTTTAAACTGGTGCTGAAAACTGACAGGTATGTTGGCTGTATATTTCTGCTCTGTTTCTCTGCAGCATCCTTCCTGCTGCACTAATACTGGTTTCAGGCTAGCTGAGCACTGATCAAACAATCAAACCATTACCAACTGAGGCAGGAGGGGATCTCCTAGAAAAGTTTCAGGTTCTCTTGACATATGAATGATTTCATATTTTGCAATTTACATTAACTAATGACGTGAATGTGTTCAATCCCAAGTACCAATACTTGATAGTAATGCAAAAGGGTTTCACCCTTACAGTAAACAGCTCTTAAACTGCTGTTGGAATTGATTTTTAGTTTCACCCTAGATGAAAGCCAATCCAGTAGATTCCAGATAAATTTTTCCATAAGCCCATTTTCATACTCATAGGTTGCTATATTATTCGATACGTAAACATTGCAAAGAATATGATCGAACCTCTCCAAAATATAGGATTGTGGGAGTGAACAAAGCATTTTGAGAAGCTCTTTGTCAGTATAAAAACTCGTGGTCTTAGATTGACAGGTGGCAATTAAACGGTGGAGTTATAATAGGCCCTGATATCTTGGAATGATTTAATAGTAAAAGACAGCCAAGAGTATAAACCGGTACCCAACACTTTCCCTTTCCATCCTCCTTTTTCACTGTCAGTGGTAAAGTAAGAGCTTTCAGCCCAGAGAGCAATTAGTGCAGAGGGATTACTGTACATTGAAAGACACGGCATGTCTAACCCAAGCAAACACTTTCAATGTTTCCTGTCATCCAGCCAGCAGTGATCTGCAGCTGGATATTATCATCTCCACACAGAATAGAATCATAGAAAGTTTATGGCACAAAGCGGCCACTTGGCCCATTGTGTCTGCTCGGGCTGAAAAACGAGCCACCCAGCCTAATCCCACTTTCCAGCATTTAGTCTGTAACCCTGCAGGTTCCGGCATTTTAAGGTGCATATCCAGACACGCTTTTAAATGAGTGTTTCTGCTTCTACTAATCTTCAAACTTCTTGATCATTCCCCCTACATTTACATCCAAATTATTAGATATACCTCAAAAAGCAGGGGATCTAATACACGTCAACCCACAAATGCAACTATTTATATGGAAGTATTTCTTCTAGAGCGGCTGAGGTGGGATGTGGTCGTGTTTTATGGAGAAGGTGATGGTTGGGACTGAGCACAAAAAGATCAGTTCTATTGATTTGAAATTTTCACTTGAAATAATAAAGTAATAACGAGCATCACTGCGGTCCTGCAGCTGAACCTTGTAGAGTTTAAAGACTTTCCATTCTGGAACTACCTCACTCATTAAAAATTGGTTCCAGTGTCATTATTAGACCTGCATGTTAAGGACTAGCTGACTACACCTTTTGTAGCCTTCATGTGTACTGTGTATGGAAAAGCCTCAAACCATCCTTGTTCCTGTGAAAGGTCTTTGCATTTTGGTGATGTTTCTTTAACAGGATGTGCACAGCAGCTTGACCAGCTCCAGCTCAAAGGATTTTCCCAGCAGTGGCTGCTCTCACTCCAGGCCTTTATCTGTACCTCAGATCAGCAGGAGCTGAATACAAGATTTGTGCCAGCAGGTACAGGCTAGGTTGGGAGTGGACAAAACTGCAGCATTTCAGGTTCTACTTGGAATTTACTCAGATATAAAGAGTCAAATGTTTCTCCTTTAGCAGCCACTACAAAAAGAGTACAGAGCACTGATCTATTACAGAGCATTGTAAACTGTGAGGAGGACAGTATAGAACTTCAAAAGAACATAGACAAGTTGGTAGAGTGGGCAGATAGGTGGCAGATGAAGCTCAATGCGGAGAAGCGTGAAGCGTGAGGGGATGCACTTTGGTACAAAGAACATGGAGAGACAATATAAAATAAGGGGTACAATTCTTAAGGACGTGGCGGAGCAGAGGGATCGGGGTGTTTATGTGCATAGGTCATTGAAGGTGGCAGGACAGTGGTGCGAGCAGTTAGTAAAGCATGCAGTATCCTGGGCTTTATTAAGAGGAGCATAGAGTACAAGAGTGGAGAGGTTATGCTGAGCTCATATAAGATGCTATTTAGCCCTCAGCTGGAGTATTGTGTCCAGCTCTGGGCACCACACTATAGAACGGATGTGAACACATTGGAGAGAGTGCAGAAGAGGTTTACAAATATGTCTCCGGGGTAAGAAACTTCAGTTACGAAGATAGATTGGAAACGTTGGGACTGTTCTCCTTGGAGAAGAGAAGGCTAAGAGGAGATTTGATAGAGGTGTTCAAAATCATGAGGGGGCTGGATAGAGTAGATAGGAAGAATCTGTTCCCGCTCTGAAAAGGATCGAGACCGAGAGAGCACAGGTTTAAAGTGATTTACAAAAGAAGCAAACGTGATGTGAGAAAAATCTTTTTCACACAGCGAGTGGTTCGAGTCTGGAATGCACTGCCTGGAAGTGTGGTGGAGGCAGGTTCAATCGAGGCATTCAAGAGGATTATCACTAGATGATTATTTGAATAGAAACAATGTGCAAGGGTAAGGGGAAAAGGGAGGAGAATGGTGCTAAGTCATAATGCTCATTCGGAGAGCTGGTGTAAATATGATGGGCCAAATGGTCTCCTTCTGAACCCTAACAATTCTGTGATTCTGTGACATTATCTGATTGGTTTTCCTTGTGGGAACTTTTATGTTTTTCATTCTAATGGTTCAGTTTCTGCTGTGTTTCTCAACCAAGAGGCAATCATTTCTATTCCTGCTCGCTACTGGATGGTGCAAAATACTTCAATCAATTAAATATTTTTGAAGTGCTGATATCTGTTGTGATGCTGGAAATGTGTCAGTTAATTTACTCACAGCAAAGTCCCACATACAGAAATGACATCATGACAAATAATGTTTTCAGTAATGTTGGTTGAAGGAGAAATATTGGCCAGGAGACCAGGGAGAATTCGGCCACTCTTTCTTGAATAGTGCCATGGAATATTTTGCATCCAGTTATGATGTTAGCTGGAATATCTGCTCAATTCTCTGGGGTGATACTAGATCTCACACAACCCTCTTCCCACAGAAAAACAGCAGTTTAGAGGTCTACTAATGGAAGTCAAATTACTTTTGGTTATTTTAATGGACTATCTCTTTAAATCTATGAGCAGTGGGCAGCCCAGCTCCACAAGCTTTTCACACACAATCTGGAAACAGGCTTTTTATTGGGGTGTGGGGAGCTGTGTAGCTGTTGGGATGAGGCTCTTTGTCAGAACACAGTACTCTCCAAACAAAGGGTCAAAGGGACTCGAAATGTTAGCTGTGTTTCTCTCTCCACAGATGCTGCTGGACCTGCTGAGCTTTTCCAGCATTTTTTGTTCTTGTTTCAGATTTCTATCTGCATCCAGCATCCATCAGCAGTATTTTGCATTTACTCTCTGATCAAATCATGAGTTGTCTGCAATTTTCCGTTTGAATGTCAGACCTGATCTGCAGGGTGTCTTTGTTTTCAATGTGTCTCACTTCTCACTTCCTTGCATGTCTGACCTATCCACATGTTCTTTGTTTTGCTAATGTCTTTAATTTCTTCAATGCTTCTTTCCATTGTTTCCATCTCACTCAACAATGCAGCAGTTTACATCACAGAAACGAGCTGAGATAATTTCACTTTGGGTACAATCGGGAAATTGCACGGGAAGAACACTTGAAATTGTGCAGGTTAGGTTAGGCTTCTGGCCACCAATTCATTTGGAAAATCATGAATGCAAAATCTCCCTGAACCAACGCAACAAGGCAGAATAATAAAAAGTAACTTTATTTTCTCTGTATTCCTTGATGCATTTGAATGGTAGGTGACAGATAATGTTTCAGTGATATATCTGAAACTGGTTTATTGTAATAAAATGAGAATTTGTAATCTGGGTGACCAGTTGTCCCTGAGTAAGCTGATTTAAAATGGCAGAAAAAAAATTATACTGAACCACTTAATTGTTTCATTGGGACACATCAGTAAGTTTCTTATTAAATTAAACAATTCTGATGCGACAAAAACTTTTAAAACATGCCGATGTCCACTACATGCTTTAACCTGGTCTTGCAGGGTATAGCAGAATGGTGCAACTCCCCTGTTTACGATGAGCAGATGTAACAGTCAACAGAACAATGTTTTTACAGCTGCCTGACCATGCTTTACATTTCTTCTGAAACTGCTCCTCATTAAGAGTTGCATTCTGAGATCCACACTCAGTGCCATGCGCCGCCATATGAACACACTCGACCTCTCCCTCCAGCAGCACCGCCGCACCCTTTTTCAAAGCTGCGCGTGCCCCCAGTTTCATTTTATTCTTCGCCTCATCCGTCGCCTCAACAAGAAACTTTTTCTCTTTCTCTCAAGTGCTAAGGAACGCAAGCTCCAACAACTCATCGACTCCAACACCCATCGGGGACCCTCCACCCCTGCTTGTCCCTCCGTCCTCACCCCATCTTCCAATCCCAGCCCCAGCCGCGTATTCACTATACCCCCTGACCTTCCCCTCTCCGATGCTGAACGTTCAGTGCTCAGCAAAGGACTTAGTTTCATACCCTTACGCCCTCATCTCAATGAATTTCGGGCTCGGCATGATGCTGAACTCTTCTTCCGCCGTCTTCGTCTCCGTGCTCACTTCTTTGGGCAGGAGTCCTCTCCCCATTCAACGGATCCTTTTACCCACCTCCAATATTCTCCCTCCACTTGGACCCCTCCCTCTGGATTCTTACCTTCTCTTGATCTTTTCATTGAGAACTGTCGGCGTGACATTAGCCGTCTCAATTTCTCTGCTCCTCTCACCCATTCTAATCTGTCTCTCTCTGAACTCACTGCACTCCGTTCTCTCAGGTCCAACCCCAACATTGTCATCAAACCCGCTGACAAGGGTGGTACTGTTGTTGTCTGGCGCATTGACCTCTACCTCGCGGAGGCTGAGCGTCAACTCGCAGACGTTTCCTCCTACCTCTCCCTGGACCATGACCCCACCACAGAACATCAAGCCATTGTTTCCAGGACTGTCACTGACCTCATCTCCTCTGGAGATCTTCCTCCCACAGCTTCCAACTTGATAGTCGCCCAACCTCGGACGGCCCGCTTCTACCTCCTACCCAAAATCCACAAACAGAACTGTCCTGGCAGACCGATCGTGTCAGCCTGTTCCTGCCCCACGGAACTCATTTCTCGTTATCTTGACTCCCTTCTCTCTCCCCTTGTCCAGTCCCTTCCCACCTACATCCGTGATTCCTCTGACACCTTACGTCACATCAACAATTTCCAGTTCCCTGGCCCCAACCGCTTCCTCTTCACCATGGATGTCCAATCCCTCTACACCTCCATCCCCCACCAGGATGGTCTGAGGGCCCTTAGCTTCTTCCTTGAACAGAGGCCCCAACAATCCCCATCCACCACTACTCTCCTCCGTTTGGCTGAACTTGTTCTCACACTGAACAATTTCTCCTTTAACTCCTCTCACTTCCTCCAAATAAAAGGTGTGGCTATGGGTACCCGCATGGGCCCCAGCTATGCCTGTCTCTTTATGGGGTATGTGGAACATTCCTTGTTCCAGTCCTACTCCGGCCCCCTCCCACAACTCTTTCTCCGGTACATCGATGATTACTTCGGTGCTGCTTCATGCTCTCGTCGGGACCTGGAAAAATTTATTAATTTTGCTTCCAATCTCCACCCCTCCATCATCTTCACATGGTCCATCTCTGACACTTCTCTTCCCTTCCTTGACCTCTCTGTCTCAATTTCTGATGATAGACTGTCCACCAATATCCATTACAAGCCTACCGACTCCCACAGCTACCTCGACTACAGCTCCTCACACCCCGCTTCCTGTAAAGACTCCATCCCATTCTCTCAGTTCCTTCGCCTCCGTCGCATCTGTTCTGATGACGCTACCTTCAAAAACAGCTCCTCTGACATGTCCTCCTTCTTCCTTAACCGAGGTTTTCCATCCACGGTCGTTGACAGGGCCCTCAACCGTGTCCGGCCCATATCCCGCGCATCCTCCCTCACGCCTTCTCCTCCTTCCCAGAAACATGATAGGGTCCCCCTTGTCCTCACTTATCACCCCACCAGCCTCCGCATTCAAAGGATCATCCTCCGCCATTTCCGCCAACTCCAGCATGATGCCACCACCAAACACATCTTCCCTTCACCCCCCTTGACGGCATTCCGTAGGGATCGTTCCCTCCGGGACACCCTGGTCCACTCCTCCATCACCCCCTACTCCTCAACCCCCACTTATGGCACCTCCCCATGCCCACGCAGAAGATGCAACACCTGCCCCTTCACTTCCTCTCTCCTCACCGTCCAAGGGCCCAAACACTCCTTTCAAGTGAAGCAGCATTTCACTTGCATTTCCCCTAACTTAGTCTACTGCATTCGTTGCTCCCAATGCGGTCTCCTCTACATTGGAGAGACCAAACGCAAACTGGGCGACCGTTTTGCGGAACACCTGCGGTCTGTCCGCAAAAAAGACCCAAACCTCCCTGTCGCTTGCCATTTTAACACTCCACCCTGTTCTCTTGCCCACATGTCTGTCCTTGGCTTGCTGCATTGTTCCAGTGAAGCCCAACGCAAACTGGAGGAACAGCACCTCATCTTCCGACTAGGCACTTTACAGCCTTCTGGGCTGAATATTGAATTCAACAACTTTAGATCTTAAACCCCCCTCCCCCCATCCCCACCCCGTTTCTTTTCCCCCCCCACCCGCCTTTTTTTCAATAATTTATATAGATTCTTCTTTCCCCACCTATTTCCATTATTTTTAAATCTAAAACTAAAACCTTTAGTCCTTCCACCCCACCCCCACTAGAGCTGTACTTTGAATATCCTGTCTTGCATTCTTAATTAGCACTTTTCTCAGACAAGGACCGCCACCTTCAACACCTCTTTGACCCTTTTGTCTCTGACATCTTTTGATTATCTGCTCACACCACACCCTCAATGTGTCTCTTCCCCCCCACCCACCTTAAACCAATTTATATTTCTCCCTTGTTGAAACTATGCTTCAGTTCTGCTGAAGGGCCATGAGGGCTCGAAACGTTGACTGATTTCTTCTCCGCCGATGCTGCCAGACTTGCTGAGTTTTTCCAGGTAATTCTGTTTTTATTTTGTTTTGGATTTCCAGCATCCGCAGTAGCTTTTAGCTTTTTGTTTTTATCTCATTAAGAGTTGCTTTTCTCACCTTCAATGTGCCATTTACATGTGGGTATTTGCGCTGAAGTTCAGCTCAGGGCCTTGCAATTTTTCTCCTGTGCAGCTAGGCCAGACACTGCCCCCTGTTGGATTTCTGTGCAACTGCAGGCACAACCACACTAAGGCAGTTGTCCACGTTAGAAAATAGGGTGACAGCACCTGTACCCCGCTTCACCCTGTTGGCTGCAGTTTCTTTTGCCTGTGCCAGCCTTCCTATCCTTTGTGCTGTACTCTCCTTCCCTCCACTTTCCTCAGCACAGCCTTAGCGAACCCAAGACCACGGCTCATTCTTCTAAACTCCAGAAAATATTGGCCACTCCATTCAATCTTTACTGAACCATTGTTGCATCCCTACTATGGAAAATATATCCTTCATTTGGTGAGGAGACCAAAACAATGGTACACAATACTCTGGGTATGATCTCGCCAAAGCTCCGTTTGTTGCAGCAAGAATTCATGTAAACACAAATAAGGATCCTCGGCTTTATAAATTGAGGCGTGGAGTCCAAAGGGAAGGAAGTTATGCCAAACCGTTATGATACACTGGTTAGGCTACAGCTGAAGGAACAGGAAGTGACGGAAGGTAAGAAATGCTTTATCTGATTGTGCTGTGCAGCAACACAAAGGTTGACAATTCTTCAGGTGTGAACCCTGGTGAGCACCACTGATCTTTTCCAACTATTAAACCACTGTCCAATAGCACAGAGTGAAATGTGCTCCTGTTACATTTTCCTGAAACTGAAGTCGGTTAAACACAGCAGCCCATGTTGAGCAATGTACATTGAGTTTGGCTGCTGGGTAGTGATGCAGCAATGATGTCATTAGCACAGTGACCTAAGACGCCCCAATGCTCAGGCCCAAGAATCCAGGCCCAAGTGTCACTCCGTGCTGAGATTCTACCTCTTCCCGGTGTTGGGAAGAATGGATATGGCTATGTTACCAGAGAACGCTCCATTCAGTTGGAACCTGCTGTATCACCTATCCCTTGTGGAACAGTTTATGCAGAAAAACCTGTTGACCACAAGTCCATCAGGCAGTGGGCTGCACATATTGTAATGTGGTCCTGCGGGAAAAGGAGATAGTGAATGCTGTCGGGTGGTTTCCTGAGCTGACTGTCAAAGTAATTTGGAAGAATGCCTCATCACCAAAACTTTCAAATTAGCATTAGGATGTAGCTTGGCTGATAGTGACAAAGGCCCTCCCCATCATGTGCATGACGGGTGTGGACACCTGCCTCATCAGCTTGGATCAGGAGAAGGCCTTTGACAGAATATCGCACACCTACATGGGGGATGTGCTCTCCAAAATGGGCTTTGGGGAGGGAATTCGAAATTGGATCCAACTGCTCTACACTAACATCAGTAGCGCAGTCTCAATCAATGGGTGGGAAACAGATAGCTTCCCGATCAAATCTGGAGTCAGGCAGGGCTGTCCTCTCTCGCCTGTCCTTTTCGTGTGCTGCATAGAACCCTTTGCCGAGTCCATCAGGAAGGATCCGGGCATAAGAGGAGTGACGATCCCAGGCAGTGGAGGCACTCAGGTAAAAGCCTCCCTGTACATGGACGACGTCGCCGTCTTCTGCTCGGATCCGCTGTCGGTGCGCAGACTGATGCACATCTGCGACCAGTTCGAACTGGCCTCGGGAGCCAAGGTAAATCGTGGGAAGAGCGAGGCCATGTTCTTTGGGAACTGGGCTGACCGATCCTTTGTCCCCTTCACTGTCAGGGCTGACGGCCTGAAGGTGCTGGGGATATGGTTCGGAGGGACCGGGGCATGCGTTAGAAACTGGAAGGAGCGAGTGGCTATGGTGAAAAGGAAACTGGGCATGTGGGAGCGACGCTCCCTCTCCATTGCGGGTAAGAACCTGGTCATCAGGTGTGAGGTACTCTCGCTGTTGCTGTACGTGGCGCAGGTCTGGCCCATTCCACACTCCTGCGCGATGGCGATCACTCGAGCCATCTTCCGCTTTATCTGGAGGTCGAAAATGGATCGTGTCTGCAGGGACGCGATGTACAAGCCTCTAGATAAAGGGGGAAAAAACGTGCCCAACATCGCCCTCACACTGATGGCCACCTTTGTGTGCGGCTGTATCAAGCTGTGCGTAGACCCTCGGTACGCAAACACCAGGTGTCACTACGTGCTGAGGTTCTACCTGTCCCCGGTTTAGCGAAGGATGGGTGTGGCCACGCTGCCGCGGAACGCTCCAAGTAGTTGGACCGTGCCGTACCACCTGTCCC
Source organism: Cetorhinus maximus (assembly GCF_964194155.1). Taxonomy (NCBI): domain Eukaryota; kingdom Metazoa; phylum Chordata; class Chondrichthyes; order Lamniformes; family Cetorhinidae; genus Cetorhinus; species Cetorhinus maximus. The sequence continues at coordinate 4,238,051 of NC_135906.1, forward strand.
TGGTGGAAAACTTTATGCAGAAAAACACCTTTGACCCCAAGTCCATCAGGCAGTGGTCGGCACGTAACGTCCTATAGGCCCTGCGGGGAAAGGAGATGGTGGATCCTGTGCGATGTTTCCCCGAGCAGACTGTCAAAGTCGTTTGGCAGAATGCCTCGTCTCCAGAACTTTCCAACAAGCACCAAGACGTAGCTTGGCTGGTGGTGAGAAATGCCCTCCCCGTCAGATCCTTCCTGAAGTCTCACCCTCTCTGCATGTTGACCTCGAGGTGGCTGTCGTGGGGACGAGACCGTTGTTCACCTCTTTGTGGAATGTGCGTTTGCAAAGAAGGTCTGCAGAGAGTTGCCGTGGTTTTTGTCGCGGTTCATCCCAAGCAGTTCTGTGACACAGGTCTCTGTGCTCTACGTGTTGATCCCAGGGACAGGGACGCACATCGAGACAAGCAGGTGGAGGATCATCTACTCGGTGAAAGACGCTCTTTGGTCTGCCCGAAACTTGTTGGTCTTCCAGTGCAATGAGTTGTCCCCAGCAGAGTGTTGCAGACTGGCTGGCACATTCCAAGGCCGAGGACTACGTGCTGAGGGACGCACTAAAGCTTGGGGCAGCCGCCACAAATGCGCAGTGGGGAACGGTCGCTGTCTAAGACCTTTCAGCCATAGTGCACCGAGGGACTGGGAAAGGTATGGACCCCTCGGCCTGAAAGACTCACATTGAATGTATGCAGTGAATATTACATTTATCACAATTGTATTGAAGCACCTCAGAGTGCAACATGATCTATGTAGATAACTTGAATACTATTGCACTGTCTGACTGCCTGTAATGAGCATGTTGAAATGTCTGTAATGTTCATTGATCGTATTGAAGCGTCGCAGGGTGCGACATGATCTATTTGAAAAACTGGAATATGATTGCACTTTTTGCGATGGCCATTTTGAAATGTTTTGTAATGTTCTTTCAGATATTTTATGGATAAGGTATATTTTTCCACAAAAAAACGACAACAGTTACAAAGAAAACCAACAGCAGCAACAACAGCTCTTCTCCACAGTCTGAATTAGAATTTCAGAGTCAGAAAACAGAGCAAAAAAACACGCAGCGTCCTGAAATGACAAACCTGAAATGAAAGTGTACTTAGTGTATCAAGCCTTTAAACTGCATTGCTGAAAACTCCTTCCTGCCTGCTAGTGCAACAAGATGCTGCAAAGTATATTACACAGCGAATCAGGCCTTCAGTTGTCTTGACTTGTGCAGCTCCAGTGACTTCAGGCCTCCAAAAGCAGGCCAGTATTTGAAAGGGCTCCTCTTGACAAGTGTAAGACCCTGATCAAACTAAATATTTTAATTTTCTTAACCAGTGAGATTGAACGAACCGTGATGCATGTCCAAGACAAAATAGAATATAAAGCAATGTAAAGTAAATTAATAACAAATTGAGAAAGTAAATATGGAACACAAAATATTTTAAAACTAGGGCACAGGTTAAAAACATGATCCTAATTTCTGTTGAACTGAATGAGGCGAGTCATTACAGTGCGTGACCGATTTGTTTAAGTGTGCGGGCCCATTAAACTTTTTGCACAGCCGCGCAAATTTAAAGGGGCTTATGTGGCGGTGTGTCTGTGAGGAAACCTCTCCTCATATCTTGTATCCCACTGTGAAACCGTCTTCAGCTCCCAAATTGCACTCAGACAATGTGCTACATTTGCATATTGTGCAGGAGTCGGGGGAGGGGTCATGGGGCTGCCCCTTGTCTCTGTACTTGAAATGGCAGCCAGGCAGCAACTGTAGTGCTTCCTCAAATCCAACCTGAAGAAAAGGCAAGACATGTTGGGTGCTGAGAGGGAGAAGCATTGCCACTTTAGGTTCTACTTGGATTTTACTGAGGTAAAAGGTGATTGAAAAAGTCAAGCCTTTCTCCCCTAGCAGTTACCACTGAGGACAGAAATAATACCGAGCGCTGATCTATCACCGAGCACTGAGGCCGGCCAAGGGGAGGCATCTGAAAGCTGCAGAGAGAGCAAGAAGCCAGGATGGACGACTGAGAATACTGGCTGAGATAGACAGCAAAAACTGTGACACAAGCTCAGGTAAGCGTGGTGTTTTGCAGTTCAAGTTCATCACTTTGTGACAGTATAGGTATTTTTCACTTTCCTAGGATAAGGCTGTTCCCTTTCTAGAAGTTAGAAACAGCCGTGCAGATGTATTTTCTGCGCTCCTTTGCTTGCCTGCTGAATAGGACTGATGGGAGGGGAAAAGGTGATTAAAAGAGAGCCGACATCATTGCAGGCTGGCAGATGGTGTGCTGTGCTGTGCACGCAGGTGGTTTTGTTGTTTGGCTTGTGTGTGACTTCTGGTTGAAGCTGAAAGATTTCTAAAATTTTGAAGGAAATAATCTTCGAGAAGGGGAGAAACATTTTCAACATTTTAACAGGATCTAAGGCTGTTCGCTGTGTCGTACCTGTACTTATCCTTGCTGCCACCTGCCTTCTCACTGCTGATCATCATCTTGTGTTATTATAATGATATAATGCATTGGACTTATTTACTGTGACTTCATAACATGACACATTTCCCTTCTGGTGATGTCATGCTGACATCCCGTAAAGGAAATAGACCAACAGTCAGCCCAAAAGAAGGCCCAATGCCAAGCAAAGGAAGCCCATAAACGAGGATGCTAGACAGCTCGTACAAAGGAAAGCAGGGCATCAGGAAACAACTCAACAGCAGCTGACGTAGTACTCTCCAGGTTCAGTGCAGGAGAAGCACTGGAATCAGTAAAAAGTAATGCCCCTACATGTCTGAACATACAACTTAGGAGCAGGAGTAGGCCACTGGGCCCCAAGAGCCTGCTCCACTACTCAGAAGATCATGGCTGATCCGATTGTAACCTCAACCCCACATTCCTGCCTACCAGCGATAACCTTCCAACCCCGCCTTGTTAATCTATCCAGCTCTGTCTTGAAAATATTCAAAGACTCTGTTTCCACCACCTTTCGAGGAAGAGAGTTCCAAGGACTCTCTACACTCTGGGAGAAACGCTGCTGACTTTGCCTTCCCTGTAGATGTGGAAGGACTTTAGCTGCATACCTGGTCAGCTGGCAAGCTCCACAGACCGATCGGCGCAGGCTTGGAGGGCCGAAGGGCCTGTTCCTGTGCTGTACTTTTTTTTCTTCTTTGTTCTTTGACTGCTCAAGCTGAAAGCAAAGACAAAAATACAGCAGGCCTCGATCGAAGAACTCCTCTGCGCTGTGAGCTAGTTGCTCACACGGAAACTCAGCTACAAAGACTCATGGATTGTCTCTCATGCCTGTCACGTGTTCTCCCTTGTGACTGAGTGTTTCTCGAAATTTTCCATTACCTGCCAGTTACACGACACATCTAGCGCAACCGTAGACAGCGACCTTTCTCCATTACGCCTTTGCCCCAAACTTTAGTGCGTCCCTCAGCACGTAGTCCTGGACCTTGGAATGTGCCAACTCTTTGCAATGGAAGACCAACAAGTTTCGGACAGCCAAAGAGTGTCTTTCACCGAGTGGATCCTCCGGCGGTAGTTGATGTTTGTCTCGGCGTGTGTCCCTGGGAACAGCCCCTGGAGCACAGAGTCCATACCTGTGTCACGGAACTGCTCGGGATGCACCTCGACAAGAACCACGGCCACTCTCTTCAGAGTTCTGGTGATGAGGCATTCTGCCAAATGACCCTGACGGTCTGTTCGGCGAACCGTCCGCCGGAATCCACCATCTCCTTTTCCCGCAGGGCCTCTAGGGTGATACGTGCTAACCACTGCCTGATGGACTTGCGGACAAAGGTGTTTCTCTGCATAAGTTTTTCCACACGGGGCAGGTGATACGGCACTTGGAGCGTTCCGCGGCAGGGTGGCCAGACCCATCCTTCGCAACACCAGGGACAGGTAGAACCTCAGCACGTAGTGACGCTTGGTGTTTGGGTCTACACACAGCTTGATACTGCCATACACAAAGGTGGCCATCAGGATGAGGGTGATGTTGGGCATGTTTTTTCCCCCTTCATCCAGAGTTTTTTTACATCATGTCCCTGCAAACAGGATCAACTTTTGACCTCCAGATAAAGCGGAAGATGGCTGGCGTGATCGCCACAGCGCAGGAGTGAGGAATGGGCCAGACCTGCGCCACGTACAGCAACACCTGTCCCTGGTGGAAAAATTTATGCAGAAAAACACCTTTGACCACAAGTCCATCAGGCAGTGGTCAGCACGTAACGTCCTAGAGGCCCTGAGGGAAAAGGAGAGGGTGGACCCTGTGGGATGGTTCCCCGAGCAGACTGTCAAAGTCATTTGGCAGAATGCCTCATCGCCAGAACTTTCCAACAAGCACCAAGACGTAGCTTGGCTGGTGGTGAGAAAGGCCCTCCCCGTCAGATCCTTCCTACACGCCAGGAGGCTCACCCCCTCTGCACGTTGCCCTCGAGGTGGCTGTGGTGGGGAAGAGACCCTTGTTCACCTCCTTGTGGATTGTGCCTTTGCAAAGAAAGTCTGGAGAGAGATGCAGTGGTTGTTGTCGAGGTTCATCCCGAGCAGTTCTGTGACACAGGACTCTGTGCTCTACGGGCTGTTCCCAGGGACACACACCGAGACAAACATCGACTGCAGCTGGAGGATCATCAACTCGGTGAAAGAGGCGCTTTGGTCTGCCCGAAACTTGTTGGTCTTCCAGCACAAAGAGTTGTCCCCGACCGATTGTTGCGGACTGGCACAATCCAAAGTCCAGGACTACGTGCTGAGGGACGCACTAAAGCTTGGGGCAGCTGCCGCAAAGGCGCAATGGGGAAGGGTCGCTGTCTAAGACCTTTCTACCACAGCGCACCGAGAGACTGGGAACTGTTTAGAGCCCCTCGGGCTGTACAGCTCAAAATGAAAGGCTGTAAATGATTGTAATATTGTTTGTACTGATGCACCTGGTGATACATTTTGTAAAAGTTTAACCTGGATTGTACCCTTGTAATGTTGTTTTTGAAATGGTTTTGAATGTGATTGAAGATATTTTATGAATAAAGTATATTTTTACAAAAAAAAAAAAAATCTGTTCTTATCAGTTTAATATCTGATACGTCCCTTATCTGGGGACCATATATTAAATTGATTTTTGGAACAGGGAGATGGAATAGGGGCTTGCTCCGTCCACTCCACGCATCGACCCGGTATTGCAGTATCTCTGGGAATGGTGCACCACCCCTTTCCAGGGGATTTTCAATGCTAAAAATAGTTTTCTTACAAACATCTGCTTTCTTTACTTTTCAACATGCACATCTTTCAAAACACAACTTTCTTTCTTTCTCACTCACCCGCACCATCTACACACAAAAAACACGCACGCTCACCCAACGCTCACAGACACCACTCTCATCTCACAAACACTCTACCTCACTCATACAAAAACATCTTTCACTTGCAAATACACCTCTCAAACACTCTCTCAGCTGCACCTTTCGCCTCACAACATTTTCAACCAGCTCTCTGCTGCCGCTTCCGCCCGCTGCTGCTGCTGCTGCTGATACAGCAACAGTCAAAACTCACACCTCAAAGCTCACACACTTTACACAGCTACTCGGAAACGTCTACATCCACGTTCACACAATCCTTACACTGCACAAGGAGCCCATTCCGCCCGTCGTGACTGCACCAGCTCTCCCAATGAACATTTCACTTCGTGCCATTCTCCTGCCTTCTCCACGTAACCCAGCACATGCTTTCTTTTCAAATAATCATCTCATTCCCTCTTCAATTGAACCTGCCTCCGCCACGCTATCAGGCGGTGCATTCCAGACCCTGACCACTCGCTGCTCCTATCACTTTTGCTTCTTCTGCTAGTTACTTTAAACCTGTGCCCGCTCCTTCTCGATCCTTTCATCGGTGCAAGCAGTTTCTCCCTATCTACTCTCTCCAGATACCTCATGATTTTCAATACCTCTATCAAGTCTCCTCTCAGACTTCTTTTCCCCAAGGAATACAGTCCCAACTTCTCCAATCTTACTTCATAACTCAACTTCCTCGCCCCTGGAACCAAACTCGTAAACCTCTTCTGCACTCTCTCCAATGCCTTCACTACCCTCCTAAAATGCAAGTCAAAATGCAATCCATCAGAGTCAGCATGGCTTTATGAAGACTAAATCGTGTTTGACTAAATTGCTAGAGTTCTTTGAAGATGTGACAAGCAAAGTGGATAATGGCGATCCTGTAGATGTAGTATGTCTGGACTTCCAGAAGGCATTTGATAAGGTGCCGCACAAAAGATTAATACACAAGATAAGATCACACGCAGCTAAGGGTAATATATTTGCTTGGATAGAGCTTTGGCTAACCAACAGAAAGCAGAGAGTCAGGATAAATGGGTCTTTTGTGGATGGCAAGCTGTAACTAGTGGGGTGCCACAGGGTTCGGTCCTTGGGCCCCAACTATTTACTTGGATTCAGGAGTAGAAGGTACCATAGCTAAATTTGCAGATGACACCAAAATAGGTGGGAAAGTAAGTTGCAGTGAAGAAATGAGAAATTTACAAATGGATATGGACAGGTTAGGTGAATGGGCCAAAATTTGGCAGATGGAGTTTAACGTGGATAAGTGAGGTTATCCAGTTCAGCTCCTACAGGCAATGGTCACGGTGGTGGTCCCACGGGCCATCGATCTGGTCGGGCGGAAACGACTCTCGTTCCTCCGGCCTGGGTATTCTGCTGCGGGGAGGCAACTTCACCGTCTCCGAGGTCAAGGAGGTGGTGGGCGGGCGACTCCTCGTAGCAGACGTAATGTACAAGAACGCTCCACTCCGGTTAATTAACGTGTATGGCCCGTCACAAGGAGCTGAGCGGCTGGAGGTTTTTCAGCAGCTCCCACTGCTGCTGGCGACCTCCAGGCCGGTCATTCTGGGCGGGGACTTCAACTGCATCATCGATGCGGCTGGACGATCCGGCAGGGCCGGAAGCAGATTGGACGCTACGTCCAGATCCCTGATGGAAACAGTTAAGGATGCCAAGCTGCACGACGTCTTCAGCAACCCTGCAGACGGAGCGCAGCGTAGATACACCTGGTCGCGGCCAGACGGGTCCATTCGTTCCAGGATAGACTTCCTCTTTGTGTCCCGTGCATTCACAGTCAGATCCACCGAGGTCAAGCCGGTGTTCTTCTCTGACCACTGCATCCTACTGGCGGACTGCCACTTGGAGAAGGACCTGAGGGTGGGCAGGGGGGCATGGAAGCTATTCGTGCAACTGCTGACCCCAGAGAACATTGAGGAGCTCAAGAGGGCTTATGAAGGTTGGAGAACCATGAAACCCCTCTTTGAGTCCCTGACACACTGGTGGGAAGCGATCAAGGGAAACACCAAGAGGTTTTTCATCCTCAAAAGCATCCAGAAAGCTAGAAAGGAAGAGAGGGAAATGTCCCGACTCCAGAAAAACATGCAGAATCTGCTCCGGCTGCAGTCGGTGGGGGTCGATGTCAAGGAAGAACTCCAAGAGGTGAAGAGCCAGCAAGCCTCGCACTTTGCCTCCAAGAACATCTTCCGTTCCAGAGTCCGCTCCGTGGAGCAGGATGAGACGTGCTCACGTTTCTTCTTCCAAAAGGAACAGAGAGAGAGCTCTGTGTTCAGCAGCCTGAATGAAGAAGACAGATCAGTAAAGTCAGCGCAGTCCGACATTTTGAGGATCAGCAAATCCTTTTATGCCGGATTTTATGACGTGAAGCCGACGGACAGCACGGCCTCCCAGTCCTCCTTGTCCTCTATCACGGAGGTCTTAGGCGACAGTACACGGGAGAGGCTGGACAAACCGCGAACTCCTGACGAACTGACTTAGGCCCTTGAGTCCTTCGAGAAGAGTAAATCTCCCCAGAAGCGACGGCTTGCCGGCGGAGTTGTATTGGGCTCTGTGGGACTGGATGGGCCCAGACCTGCTAGGGGTGTACGAGAGTATGCTCCTGGCCGGCAGTATGTCAGAATCCATGAGGAAAGGCATCATCACCCTCATGTACAAGCACAAGGAAGAAAGGGAGGAAATTAGAAATTGGCGACCCATTTCACTGTTGAATGTGGACTATAAGATTCTGTCCAAGGTCATCGCCAATCGGGTCAAATCCGCTCTGGAATTGGTGATACACCCTGACCAGACCTGCACTGTGCCGGGCAGGAAGATCTCTGACAGCCTGGCGCTGCTCAGGGATACGATTGCCTATGTGCAGGACAGGGGTGTGGACACCTGCCTCATCAGCCTGGATTAGGAGAAAGCCTTTGACAGAATATCGCACACCTACATGGTGGATGTGCTCTCAAAATGGTGTTTGGGGAGGGAATTCGCAATTGGATCCAGTTGGATCCTACTCTACACTAACATCAGTAGCGCAGTCTCAATCAATGGGTGGGAATCAGATAGCTTTCCAATTAAATCTGGAGTCAGGCAGGGCTGTCCTCTCTCGCCTGTTCTTTGCTGAGTCCATCAGGAAGGATCCGGGCATTAGAGGAGTTACGATCCCAGGCAGTGGAGGCACTCAGATCAAAGCCTCCCTGTACATGGACGATGTCGCCGTCTTCTGTTCTGATCCGCTGTCGGTGTGCAGACTGATCCACATCTGCGACCAGTTCGAACTGGACTCGGGAGCCAAGGTAAATCGTGGGAAGAGCGAGGCCGTGTTCTTTGGGAACTGGGCTGACCGATCCTTTGTCCCCTTCACCGTCAGTGCTGACGGCCTGAAGGTGCTGGGGATATGGTTCAGAGGGACCGGGGTATGCGTTAGAAACTGGAAGGATCCAGTGTCTATGGTGAAAAGGAAACTGGGAATCTGGGAGCGACGCTTCCTCTCCGTTGCGGGTAAGAACCTGGTCATCAGGTGTGAGGCACTCTCGCTGTTGCTGTACATGGCGCAGGTCTGGCCCATTCCAGACTGCGGCGCGACGGCGATCACCCGAGCCATCTTCCGCTTTATCTGGAGGTCGAAAATGGATCGTGTCCGCAGGGACGCGCTGTATAAGCCTCTAGATAAAGGGGGAATAAACGTGCCCAACATCGCCCTCACACTGATGGCCACCTTTGTGTGCGGCTGTATCAAGCTGTGCGTAGACCCTCGGTACGCAAACACCAGGTGTCACTACGTGCTGAGGTTCTACCTGTCCCCGGTTTAGCGAAGGATGGGTGTGGCCACGCTGCCGCGGAACGCTCCAAGTAGTTGGACCGTGCCGTACCACCTGTCCCTGGTGGAAAACTTTATGCAGAAAAACACCTTTGACCCCAAGTCCATCAGGCAGTGGTCGGCACGTAACGTCCTATAGGCCCTGCGGGGAAAGGAGATGGTGGATCCTGTGCGATGTTTCCCCGAGCAGACTGTCAAGGTCGTTTGGCAGAATGCCTCGTCTCCAGAACTTTCCAACAAGCACCAAGACGTAGCTTGGCTGGTGGTGAGAAATGCCCTCCCCGTCAGATCCTTCCTGAAGTCTCACCCTCTCTGCATGTTGACCTCGAGGTGGCTGTCGTGGGGACGAGACCGTTGTTCACCTCTTTGTGGAATGTGCGTTTGCAAAGAAGGTCTGCAGAGAGTTGCCGTGGTTTTTGTCGCGGTTCATCCCAAGCAGTTCTGTGACACAGGTCTCTGTGCTCTACGTGTTGATCCCAGGGACAGGGACGCACATCGAGACAAGCAGGTGGAGGATCATCTACTCGGTGAAAGACGCTCTTTGGTCTGCCCGAAACTTGTTGGTCTTCCAGTGCAATGAGTTGTCCCCAGCAGAGTGTTGCAGACTGGCTGGCACATTCCAAGGCCGAGGACTACGTGCTGAGGGACGCACTAAAGCTTGGGGCAGCCGCCACAAATGCGCAGTGGGGAACGGTCGCTGTCTAAGACCTTTCAGCCATAGTGCACCGAGGGACTGGGAAAGGTATGGACCCCTCGGCCTGAAAGACTCACATTGAATGTATGCAGTGAATATTACATTTATCACAATTGTATTGAAGCACCTCAGAGTGCAACATGATCTATGTAGATAACTTGAATACTATTGCACTGTCTGACTGCCTGTAATGAGCATGTTGAAATGTCTGTAATGTTCATTGATCGTATTGAAGCGTCGCAGGGTGCGACATGATCTATTTGAAAAACTGGAATATGATTGCACTTTTTGCGATGGCCATTTTGAAATGTTTTGTAATGTTCTTTCAGATATTTTATGGATAAGGTATATTTTTCCACAAAAAAACGACAACAGTTACAAAGAAAACCAACAGCAGCAACAACAGCTCTTCTCCACAGTCTGAATTAGAATTTCAGAGTCAGAAAACAGAGCAAAAAAACACGCAGCGTCCTGAAATGACAAACCTGAAATGAAAGTGTACTTAGTGTATCAAGCCTTTAAACTGCATTGCTGAAAACTCCTTCCTGCCTGCTAGTGCAACAAGATGCTGCAAAGTATATTACACAGCGAATCAGGCCTTCAGTCGTCTTGACTTGTGCAGCTCCAGTGACTTCAGGCCTCCAAAAGCAGGCCAGTATTTGAAAGGGCTCCTCTTGACAAGTGTAAGACCCTGATCAAACTAAATATTTTAATTTTCTTAACCAGTGAGATTGAACGAACCGTGATGCATGTCCAAGACAAAATAGAATATAAAGCAATGTAAAGTAAATTAATAACAAATTGAGAAAGTAAATATGGAACACAAAATATTTTAAAACTAGGGCACAGGTTAAAAACATGATCCTAATTTCTGTTGAACTGAATGAGGCGAGTCATTACAGTGCGTGACCGATTTGTTTAAGTGTGCGGGCCCATTAAACTTTTTGCACAGCCGCGCAAATTTAAAGGGGCTTATGTGGCGGTGTGTCTGTGAGGAAACCTCTCCTCATATCTTGTATCCCACTGTGAAACCGTCTTCAGCTCCCAAATTGCACTCAGACAATGTGCTACATTTGCATATTGTGCAGGAGTCGGGGGAGGGGTCATGGGGCTGCCCCTTGTCTCTGTACTTGAAATGGCAGCCAGGCAGCAACTGTAGTGCTTCCTCAAATCCAACCTGAAGAAAAGGCAAGACATGTTGGGTGCTGAGAGGGAGAAGCATTGCCACTTTAGGTTCTACTTGGATTTTACTGAGGTAAAAGGTGATTGAAAAAGTCAAGCCTTTCTCCCCTAGCAGTTACCACTGAGGACAGAAATAATACCGAGCGCTGATCTATCACCGAGCACTGAGGCCGGCCAAGGGGAGGCATCTGAAAGCTGCAGAGAGAGCAAGAAGCCAGGATGGACGACTGAGAATACTGGCTGAGATAGACAGCAAAAACTGTGACACAAGCTCAGGTAAGCGTGGTGTTTTGCAGTTCAAGTTCATCACTTTGTGACAGTATAGGTATTTTTCACTTTCCTAGGATAAGGCTGTTCCCTTTCTAGAAGTTAGAAACAGCCGTGCAGATGTATTTTCTGCGCTCCTTTGCTTGCCTGCTGAATAGGACTGATGGGAGGGGAAAAGGTGATTAAAAGAGAGCCGACATCATTGCAGGCTGGCAGATGGTGTGCTGTGCTGTGCACGCAGGTGGTTTTGTTGTTTGGCTTGTGTGTGACTTCTGGTTGAAGCTGAAAGATTTCTAAAATTTTGAAGGAAATAATCTTCGAGAAGGGGAGAAACATTTTCAACATTTTAACAGGATCTAAGGCTGTTCGCTGTGTCGTACCTGTACTTATCCTTGCTGCCACCTGCCTTCTCACTGCTGATCATCATCTTGTGTTATTATAATGATATAATGCATTGGACTTATTTACTGTGACTTCATAACATGACACATTTCCCTTCTGGTGATGTCATGCTGACATCCCGTAAAGGAAATAGACCAACAGTCAGCCCAAAAGAAGGCCCAATGCCAAGCAAAGGAAGCCCATAAACGAGGATGCTAGACAGCTCGTACAAAAGAAAGCAGGGCATCAGGAAACAACTCAACAGCAGCTGACGTAGTACTCTCCAGGTTCAGTGCAGGAGAAGCACTGGAATCAGTAAAAAGTAATGCCCCTACATGTCTGAACATACAACTTAGGAGCAGGAGTAGGCCACTGGGCCCCAAGAGCCTGCTCCACTACTCAGAAGATCATGGCTGATCCGATTGTAACCTCAACCCCACATTCCTGCCTACCAGCGATAACCTTCCAACCCCGCCTTGTTAATCTATCCAGCTCTGTCTTGAAAATATTCAAAGACTCTGTTTCCACCACCTTTCGAGGAAGAGAGTTCCAAGGACTCTCTACACTCTGGGAGAAACGCTGCTGACTTTGCCTTCCCTGTAGATGTGGAAGGACTTTAGCTGCATACCTGGTCAGCTGGCAAGCTCCACAGACCGATCGGCGCAGGCTTGGAGGGCCGAAGGGCCTGTTCCTGTGCTGTACTTTTTTTTCTTCTTTGTTCTTTGACTGCTCAAGCTGAAAGCAAAGACAAAAATACAGCAGGCCTCGATCGAAGAACTCCTCTGCGCTGTGAGCTAGTTGCTCACACGGAAACTCAGCTACAAAGACTCATGGATTGTCTCTCATGCCTGTCACGTGTTCTCCCTTGTGACTGAGTGTTTCTCGAAATTTTCCATTACCTGCCAGTTACACGACACATCTAGCGCAACCGTAGACAGCGACCTTTCTCCATTACGCCTTTGCCCCAAACTTTAGTGCGTCCCTCAGCACGTAGTCCTGGACCTTGGAATGTGCCAACTCTTTGCAATGGAAGACCAACAAGTTTCGGACAGCCAAAGAGTGTCTTTCACCGAGTGGATCCTCCGGCGGTAGTTGATGTTTGTCTCGGCGTGTGTCCCTGGGAACAGCCCCTGGAGCACAGAGTCCATACCTGTGTCACGGAACTGCTCGGGATGCACCTCGACAAGAACCACGGCCACTCTCTTCAGAGTTCTGGTGATGAGGCATTCTGCCAAATGACCCTGACGGTCTGTTCGGCGAACCGTCCGCCGGAATCCACCATCTCCTTTTCCCGCAGGGCCTCTAGGGTGATACGTGCTAACCACTGCCTGATGGACTTGCGGACAAAGGTGTTTCTCTGCATAAGTTTTTCCACACGGGGCAGGTGATACGGCACTTGGAGCGTTCCGCGGCAGGGTGGCCAGACCCATCCTTCGCAACACCAGGGACAGGTAGAACCTCAGCACGTAGTGACGCTTGGTGTTTGGGTCTACACACAGCTTGATACTGCCATACACAAAGGTGGCCATCAGGATGAGGGTGATGTTGGGCATGTTTTTTCCCCCTTCATCCAGAGTTTTTTTACATCATGTCCCTGCAAACAGGATCAACTTTTGACCTCCAGATAAAGCGGAAGATGGCTGGCGTGATCGCCACAGCGCAGGAGTGAGGAATGGGCCAGACCTGCGCCACGTACAGCAACACCTGTCCCTGGTGGAAAAATTTATGCAGAAAAACACCTTTGACCACAAGTCCATCAGGCAGTGGTCAGCACGTAACGTCCTAGAGGCCCTGAGGGAAAAGGAGAGGGTGGACCCTGTGGGATGGTTCCCCGAGCAGACTGTCAAAGTCATTTGGCAGAATGCCTCATCGCCAGAACTTTCCAACAAGCACCAAGACGTAGCTTGGCTGGTGGTGAGAAAGGCCCTCCCCGTCAGATCCTTCCTACACGCCAGGAGTCTCACCCCCTCTGCACGTTGCCCTCGAGGTGGCTGTGGTGGGGAAGAGACCGTTGTTCACCTCCTTGTGGATTGTGCCTTTGCAAAGAAAGTCTGGAGAGAGATGCAGTGGTTGCTGTCGAGGTTCATCCCGAGCAGTTCTGTGACACAGGACTCTGTGCTCTACGGGCTGTTCCCAGGGACACACACCGAGACAAACATCGACTGCAGCTGGAGGATCATCAACTCGGTGAAAGAGGCGCTTTGGTCTGCCCGAAACTTGTTGGTCTTCCAGCACAAAGAGTTGTCCCCGACCGATTGTTGCGGACTGGCACAATCCAAAGTCCAGGACTACGTGCTGAGGGACGCACTAAAGCTTGGGGCAGCTGCCGCAAAGGCGCAATGGGGAAGGGTCGCTGTCTAAGACCTTTCTACCACAGCGCACCGAGAGACTGGGAACTGTTTAGAGCCCCTCGGGCTGTACAGATCAAAATGAAAGGCTGTAAATGATTGTAATATTGTTTGTACTGATGCACCTGGTGATACATTTTGTAAAAGTTTAACCTGGATTGTACCCTTGTAATGTTGTTTTTGAAATGGTTTGGAATGTGATTGAAGATATTTTATGAATAAAGTATATTTTTGCAAAAAAAAAAAAAAAAATCTGTTCTTATTGTTTGTACTGATGCACCTGGTGATACATTTTGTAAAAGTTTAACCTGGATTGTACCCTTGTAATGTTGTTTTTGAAATGGTTTGGAATGTGATTGAAGATATTTTATGAATAAAGTATATTTTTACAAAAAAAAAAAAAAAAATCTGTTCTTATCAGTTTAATATCTGATACGTCCCTTATCTGGGGACCATATATTAAATTGATTTTTGGAGCAGGGAGATGGAATAGGGGCTTGCTCCGTCCACTCCACGCATCGACCCGGTATTGCAGTATCTCTGGGAATGGTGCACCACCCCTTTCCAGGGGATTTTCAATGCTAAAAATAGTTTTCTTACAAACATCTGCTTTCTTTACTTTTCAACATGCACATCTTTCAAAACACAACTTTCTTTCTTTCTCACTCACCCGCACCATCTACACACAAAAAACACGCACGCTCACCCAACGCTCACAGACACCACTCTCATCTCACAAACACTCTACCTCACTCATACAAAAACATCTTTCACTTGCAAATACACCTCTCAAACACTCTCTCAGCTGCACCTTTCGCCTCACAACACTTTCAACCAGCTCTCTGCTGCCGCTCCCGCCCGCTGCTGCTGCTGCTGCTGATACAGCAACAGTCAAAACTCACACCTCAAAGCTCACACACTTTACACAGCTACTCGGAAACGTCTACATCCACGTTCACACAATCCTTACACTGCACAAGGAGCCCATTCCGCCCGTCGTGACTGCACCAGCTCTCCCAATGAACATTTCACTTCGTGCCATTCTCCTGCCTTCTCCACGTAACCCAGCACATGCTTTCTTTTCAAATAATCATCTCATTCCCTCTTCAATTGAACCTGCCTCCGCCACGCTATCAGGCGGTGCATTCCAGACCCTGACCACTCGCTGCTCCTATCACTTTTGCTTCTTCTGCTAGTTACTTTAAACCTGTGCCCGCTCCTTCTCGATCCTTTCATCGGTGCAAGCAGTTTCTCCCTATCTACTCTCTCCAGATACCTCATGATTTTCAATACCTCTATCAAGTCTCCTCTCAGACTTCTTTTCCCCAAGGAATACAGTCCCAACTTCTCCAATCTTACTTCATAACTCAACTTCCTCGCCCCTGGAACCAAACTCGTAAACCTCTTCTGCACTCTCTCCAATGCCTTCACTACCCTCCTAAAATGCAAGTCAAAATGCAATCCATCAGAGTCAGCATGGCTTTATGAAGACTAAATCGTGTTTGACTAAATTGCTAGAGTTCTTTGAAGATGTGACAAGCAAAGTGGATAATGGCGATCCTGTAGATGTAGTATGTCTGGACTTCCAGAAGGCATTTGATAAGGTGCCGCACAAAAGATTAATACACAAGATAAGATCACACGCAGCTAAGGGTAATATATTTGCTTGGATAGAGCTTTGGCTAACCAACAGAAAGCAGAGAGTCAGGATAAATGGGTCTTTTGTGGATGGCAAGCTGTAACTAGTGGGGTGCCACAGGGTTCGGTCCTTGGGCCCCAACTATTTACTTGGATTCAGGAGTAGAAGGTACCATAGCTAAATTTGCAGATGACACCAAAATAGGTGGGAAAGTAAGTTGCAGTGAAGAAATGAGAAATTTACAAATGGATATGGACAGGTTAGGTGAATGGGCCAAAATTTGGCAGATGGAGTTTAACGTGGATAAGTGAGGTTATCCAGTTCAGCTCCTACAGGCAATGGTCACGGTGGTGGTCCCACGGGCCATCGATCTGGTCGGGCGGAAACGACTCTCGTTCCTCCGGCCTGGGTATTCTGCTGCGGGGAGGCAACTTCACCGTCTCCGAGGTCAAGGAGGTGGTGGGCGGGCGACTCCTCGTAGCAGACGTAATGTACAAGAACGCTCCACTCCGGTTAATTAACGTGTATGGCCCGTCACAAGGAGCTGAGCGGCTGGAGGTTTTTCAGCAGCTCCCACTGCTGCTGGCGACCTCCAGGCCGGTCATTCTGGGCGGGGACTTCAACTGCATCATCGATGCGGCTGGACGATCCGGCAGGGCCGGAAGCAGATTGGACGCTACGTCCAGATCCCTGATGGAAACAGTTAAGGATGCCAAGCTGCACGACGTCTTCAGCAACCCTGCAGACGGAGCGCAGCGTAGATACACCTGGTCGCGGCCAGACGGGTCCATTCGTTCCAGGATAGACTTCCTCTTTGTGTCCCGTGCATTCACAGTCAGATCCACCGAGGTCAAGCCGGTGTTCTTCTCTGACCACTGCCTCCTACTGGCGGACTGCCACTTGGAGAAGGACCTGAGGGTGGGCAGGGGGGCATGGAAGCTATTCGTGCAACTGCTGACCCCAGAGAACATTGAGGAGCTCAAGAGGGCTTATGAAGGTTGGAGAACCATGAAACCCCTCTTTGAGTCCCTGACACACTGGTGGGAAGCGATCAAGGGAAACACCAAGAGGTTTTTCATCCTCAAAAGCATCCAGAAAGCTAGAAAGGAAGAGAGGGAAATGTCCCGACTCCAGAAAAACATGCAGAATCTGCTCCGGCTGCAGTCGGTGGGGGTTGATGTCAAGGAAGAACTCCAAGAGGTGAAGAGCCAGCAAGCCTCGCACTTTGCCTCCAAGAACATCTTCCGTTCCAGAGTCCGCTCCGTGGAGCAGGATGAGACGTGCTCACGTTTCTTCTTCCAAAAGGAAGAGAGAGAGAGCTCTGTGTTCAGCAGCCTGAATGAAGAAGACAGATCAGTAAAGTCAGCGCAGTCCGACATTTTGAGGATCAGCAAATCCTTTTATGCCGGATTTTATGACGTGAAGCCGACGGACAGCACGGCCTCCCAGTCCTCCTTGTCCTCTATCACGGAGGTCTTAGGCGACAGTACACGGGAGAGGCTGGACAAACCGCGAACTCCTGACGAACTGACTTAGGCCCTTGAGTCCTTCGAGAAGAGTAAATCTCCCCAGAAGCGACGGCTTGCCGGCGGAGTTGTATTGGGCTCTGTGGGACTGGATGGGCCCAGACCTGCTAGGGGTGTACGAGAGTATGCTCCTGGCCGGCAGTATGTCAGAATCCATGAGGAAAGGCATCATCACCCTCATGTACAAGCACAAGGAAGAAAGGGAGGAAATTAGAAATTGGCGACCCATTTCACTGTTGAATGTGGACTATAAGATTCTGTCCAAGGTCATCGTCAATCGGGTCAAATCCGCTCTGGAATTGGTGATACACCCTGACCAGACCTGCACTGTGCCGGGCAGGAAGATCTCTGACAGCCTGGCGCTGCTCAGGGATACGATTGCCTATGTGCAGGACAGGGGTGTGGACACCTGCCTCATCAGCCTGGATTAGGAGAAAGCCTTTGACAGAATATCGCACACCTACATGGTGGATGTGCTCTCAAAATGGGGTTTGGGGAGGGAATTCGCAATTGGATCCAGTTGGATCCTACTCTACACTAACATCAGTAGCGCAGTCTCAATCAACGGGTGGGAATCAGATAGCTTTCCAATTAAATCTGGAGTCAGGCAGGGCTGTCCTCTCTCGCCTGTTCTTTGCTGAGTCCATCAGGAAGGATCCGGGCATTAGAGGAGTTACGATCCCAGGCAGTGGAGGCACTCAGATCAAAGCCTCCCTGTACATGGACGACGTCGCCGTCTTCTGCTCGGATCCGCTGTCGGTGCGCAGACTGATGCACATCTGCGACCATTTCGAACTGGCCTCGGGAGCCAAGGTAAATCGTGGGAAGAGCGAGGCCATGTTCTTTGGGAACTGGGCTGACCGATCCTTTGTCCCCTTCACTGTCAGGGCTGACGGCCTGAAGGTGCTGGGGATATGGTTCGGAGGGACCGGGGCATGCGTTAGAAACTGGAAGGAGCGAGTGGCTATGGTGAAAAGGAAACTGGGCATGTGGGAGCGACGCTCCCTCTCCATTGCGGGTAAGAACCTGGTCATCAGGTGTGAGGTACTCTCGCTGTTGCTGTACGTGGCGCAGGTCTGGCCCATTCCACACTCCTGCGCGATGGCGATCACTCGAGCCATCTTCCGCTTTATCTGGAGGTCGAAAATGGATCGTGTCTGCAGGGACGCGATGTACAAGCCTCTAGATAAAGGGGGAAAAAACGTGCCCAACATCGCCCTCATACTGATGGCCACCTTTGTGTGTGGCTGCATCAAGCGGTGCGTAGACCCTCAGTACGCAAACACCAAGTGTCACTACGTGCTGAGGTTCTACCTGTCCCCGGTGTTGCGAAGGATGGGTCTGGCCACGCTGCCGCGGAACGCTCCAAGTAGTTGGACCGTGCCGTACCACCTGTCCCTGGTGGAAAAATTTATGCAGAAAAACACCTTTGACCACAAGTCCATCAGGCAGTGCTCAGCACGTAACGTCCTAGAGGCCCTGAGGGATAAGGAGAGGGTGGACCCTGTGGGATGGTTCCCCGAGCAGACTGTCAAAGTCATTTGGCAGAATGCCTCATCGCCAGAACTTTCCAACAAGCACCAAGACGTAGCTTGGCTGGTGGTGAGAAAGGCCCTCCCCGTCAGATCCTTCCTACACGCCAGGAGTCTCACCCCCTCTGCACGATGCCCTCGAGGTGGCTGTGGTGGGGAAGAGACCGTTGTTCACCTCCTTGTGGATTGTGCCTTTGCAAAGAAAGTCTGGAGAGGGATGCAGTGGTTGCTGTCGAGGTTCATCCCGAGCAGTTCTGTGACACAGGACTCTGTGCTCTACGGGCTGTTCCCAGGGACACACACCGAGACAAACATCGACTGCAGCTGGAGGATCATCAACTCGGTGAAAGAGGCGCTTTGGTCTGCCCGAAACTTGTTGGTCTTCCAGCACAAAGAGTTGTCCCCGACCGATTGTTGCGGACTGGCACAATCCAAAGTCCAGGACTACGTGCTGAGGGACGCACTAAAGCTTGGGGCAGCTGCCGCAAAGGCGCAATGGGGAAGGGTCGCTGTCTAAGACCTTTCTACCACAGCGCACCGAGAGACTGGGAACTGTTTAGAGCCCCTCGGGCTGTACAGATCAAAATGAAAGGCTGTAAATGATTGTAATATTGTTTGTACTGATGCACCTGGTGATACATTTTGTAAAAGTTTAACCTGGATTGTACCCTTGTAATGTTGTTTTTGAAATGGTTTTGAATGTGATTGAAGATTTTTTATGAATAAAGTATATTTTTACAATAAAAAAAAAAATCTGTTCTTATCAGTTTAATATCTGATACGTCCCTTATCTGGGGACCATATATTAAATTGATTTTTGGAGCAGGGAGATGGAATAGGGGCTTGCTCCGCCCACTCCACGCATCGACCCGGTATTGCAGTATCTCTGGGAATGGTGCACCACCCCTTTCCAGGGGATTTTCAATGCTAAAAATAGATTTCTTACAAACATCTGCTTTCTTTACTTTTCAACATGCACATCTTTCAAAACACAACTTTCTTTCTTTCTCATCGCTTCTCGGCCTTTTGGCTAACATCAAGTGTTGCAGGGGCGACACCATGGTCCTGCCAAGGCAAGGTCGGGATGGAAGGCCGATAACCAATCGCAATCCAAATCCATACCGTGGGTTACCTATCACCGTCCGAGTCACGGTGAACCACAGCGACGAAGGAGGATCACCTATGGATCGGGGCTTCTTCACCAGGAGGATCCTGTTGAAGGCGTGCGGCTTCCAAGCTACGGAGATCTTCACCCTGCACGACTCCCGCAAAGGCGGTTATTTTGACGTCACGTTCAAGCGAGTGGCAGACTGCGTCCGGCTCCTGAGGGTGTTCGAGGAGAAGAGAGACCTGCCGGAGATGAAGATCCTGACGGCGGAGCCGCACTTTTCTCTGCCGTTGCAACGGGAACGTGAGGTGATGGTGCATGTGTACAACCCCTTCGTCCCTGTCGCCGACGTGGTCACCTTCCTCACCAGGTACTTCGATAAGGTGGGGAGCGGCACCGAGATTCGAGACGACTTGGGGATCTGGACAGGCAAATGCCTGTTTAAGGTCACGCTAAAGATCGATGGTAAGGGAGCCATTTTCCACCCTCCTTCCAGTTTCGCAATCGGGGGAAACCGTGGCTACCTGGTCTACGCTGGGCAACCCAAGCATTGTCGCTCATGCGGCAAGGCTGGCCATGTGGCGGCCAACTGCAGCGCCTCCCTCTGCAAGATCTGCAAACAGGAAGGGCACCAGACAAAAGACTGCAAACAGGCCAAGTGCTGCAACCTGTGTGGCGAGGCAAGTCACCTCTACAGGACCTGCCCCAAACGCTGCCGTACTTACGCACAGGCAGCCAAAGCCGACCAGGGGGAAGCAGAAGAAAGGTTCCGTGTCACTCCAACCACCAAGGCCCCCAGGGAGCTCAACGGGACAAAGGAGGACACAGAGAGAGACAAGGTGGAGAAAGAGATTGAGGCAACAGAGAGCCAATCAACAGCACTACCCCCTGAACCTTCCAGCCCTCAGGACAGCGAATCAATGGAGGAGGAGGCAGCAGTGGAAAAGCAGCAGGGGGAGTGGCGGACGGTGAAGAAGAAGAAAAGTAAGAGGGAGCGAAGAAGAAGCAAAGGCGTTTCCCAGAGAAGCGGCAAGAGGCGTCTCCCATCCGACACGGATGACAAGGGCAGCAGCTCTTCGGATGATGAAGTGCCAGAGCGGCACCGACAGAAGAGGCGGCAAAGCTCCAGGGCGTTGGAGGACGAGACACCCGAGCTCCAGAAAATTGGAGACAACAAGGAGACCAGCGCACCCCAACTTTGCCTGCAACCTGAGGAGGCCAGTGCACCACAGCCCCTGGAATCTGGGAGCAGTGAGGCAATCATCGCACCCCAGCTCCAGGAAGCCGGGAACAGCAACCCCCCAGAGGGGGTGAGTTTTGGAGAAGCTTCTCCAGCAAAGGTCATCTCAAAATCCGCTCACTACGTGAACCTCCAGATGCCACCGGAGCAGAACACGGCCAAGGAGATCTACCTCAGCCCATCCAAAGTGAAGGAATTTGAGCTCACTACGGGTATGAAGGAGCAGACTAAAGGTCTGGGACTCTCAGAGACAGTGGGTTTGGTAGGAGAATAAATGCTTTAATATGGGTTTAAAGATTGTATCCATAAATGTGCGTAGCATTAAATCTACTACGCGATGTGTTGCGACCTTGGACTACCTAGCCAAGGTCAAAGCTGACCTGTTGTTTCTGCAGGAGTGTGCGATACCGCACCTCAGCTCCTACAGGCAATGGTCACGATGGTGGTCCCACGGGCCATCGATCTGGTCGGGCGGAAACGACTCTCGTTCCTCCGGCCTGGGTATTCTGCTGCGGGGAGGCAACTTCACCGTCTCCGAGGTCAAGGAGGTGGTGGGCGGGCGACTCCTGGTAGCAGACGTAATGTACAAGAACGCTCCACTCCGGTTAATTAACGTGTACGGCCCGGCACAAGGGGCTGAGCGGCTGGAGGTTTTTCAGCAGCTCCCACTGCTGCTGGCGACCTCCAGGCCGGTCATTCTGGGCGGGGACTTCAACTGCATCATCGATGCGGCTGGACGATCCGGCAGGGCCGGAAGCAGATTGGACGCTACGTCCAGATCCCTGATGGAAACAGTTAAGGATGCCAAGCTGCACGACGTCTTCAGCAACCCTGCAGACGGAGCGCAGCGTAGATACACCTGGTCGCGGCCAGACGGGTCCATTCGTTCCAGGATAGACTTCCTGTTTGTGTCCCGTGCATTCACAGTCAGATCCACCGAGGTCAAGCCGGTGTTCTTCTCTGACCACTGCCTCCTACTGGCGGACTGCCACTTGGAGGAAGACCTGAGGGTGGGCAGGGGGGCATGGAAGCTAAATGTGCAACTGCTGACCCCAGAGAACATTGAGGAGCTCAAGAGGGATTACAAAGGTTGGAGAACCGTGAAACCCCTCTTTGAGTCCCTGACACACTGGTGGGAAGTGATCAAGGGAAGCATCAAGAGGTTTTTCATCCGCAAAGGCACCCAGAAAGCTAGAAAGGAACAGAGGGAAATGTCCCGACTCCAGGAAAAGATGCAGAATCTGCTCCGGCTGCAGTCGATGGGGGTGGATGTCAAGGAGGAGCTCCAAGAGGTGAAGGGCCAGCAGGCCTCGCACTTTGCCTCGGAGGCCTCCAAGATCATCTTCCGTTCCAGAGTCCGCTCCGTGGAGCAGGATGAGACGTGCTCACGTTTCTTCTTCCAAAAGGTACACAGAGAGCGCTCTGTGATCAGCAGCCTGAAGGAAGAAGACGGCTCAGTAAAGTCATCACGGTCCGACATTCTGAGGATCAGCAAATCCTTTTATGCCGGTCTGTATGACGTGAAGCCCACGGACAGCACGGCCTCCCAGTCCTTCCTGTCCTCTATCACGGAGGTCTTAGACCACAGTACGCGGGAGAGCCTAGACAAACCGCTAACTCCTGACGAACTGACTAAGGCCCTCGAGTCCTTCGAGAAGAGTAAAACCCCCGGAAGCGACGGCCTGCCGGCGGAGTTGTATTCGGCTCTGTGGGACTTGATCGGCCCAGACCTGCTAGAAGTGTACGAGAGTATGCTCCTGGCCGGCAGCATGTCAGAATCCATGAGGAAAGGCATCATCACCCTCATCTACAAGCACAAGGGGGAAAGGGAGGAAATTAGAAATTGGCGACCCATTTCACTGTTGAATGTGGACTATAAGATTCTGTCCAAGGTCATCGCCAACCGGGTCAAATCCGCTCTGGAATTGGTGATTCACCCTGACCAGACCTGCTCTGTGCCAGGCAGGAAGATCTCTGACAGCCTGGCGCTGCTCAGGGATACGATTGCCTATGTACAGGACAGGGGTGTGGACACCTGCCTCATCAGCTTGGATCAGGAGAAGGCCTTTGACAGAATATCGCACACCTACATGGGGGATGTGCTCTCCAAAATGGGCTTTGGGGAGGGAATTCGAAATTGGATCCAACTGCTCTACACTAACATCAGTAGCGCAGTCTCAATCAATGGGTGGGAAACAGATAGCTTTCCGATTAAATCTGGAGTCAGGCAGGGCTGTCCTCTCTCGCCTGTCCTTTTCGTGTGCTGCATAGAACCCTTTGCCGAGTCCATCAGGAAGGATCCGGGCATAAGAGGAGTGACGATCCCAGGCAGTGGAGGCACTCAGGTAAAAGCCTCCCTGTACATGGACGACGTCGCCGTCTTCTGCTCGGATCCGCTGTCGGTGCGCAGACTGATGCACGTCTGCGACCAGTTCGAACTGGCCTCGGGAGCCAAGGTAAATCGTGGGAAGAGCGAGGCCATGTTGTTTGGGAACTGGGCTGACCGATCCTTTGTCCCCTTCACTGTCAGGGCTGACGGCCTGAAGGTGCTGGGGATATGGTTCGGAGGGACCGGGGCATGCGTTAGAAACTGGAAGGAGCGAGTGGCTATGGTGAAAAGGAAACTGGGCATGTGGGAGCGACGCTCCCTCTCCATTGCGGGTAAGAACCTGGTCATCAGGTGTGAGGTACTCTCGCTGTTGCTGTACGTGGCGCAGGTCTGGCCCATTCCACACTCCTGCGCGATGGCGATCACTCGAGCCATCTTCCGCTTTATCTGGAGGTCGAAAATGGATCGTGTCTGCAGGGACGCGATGTACAAGCCTCTAGATAAAGGGGGAAAAAACGTGCCCAACATCGCCCTCATACTGATGGCCACCTTTGTGTGCGGCTGCATCAAGCGGTGCGTAGACCCTCAGTACGCAAACACCAAGTGTCACTACGTGCTGAGGTTCTACCTGTCCCCGGTGTTGCGAAGGATGGGTCTGGCCACGCTGCCGCGGAACGCTCCAAGTAGTTGGACCGTGCCGTACCACCTGTCCCTGGTGGAAAAATTTATGCAGAAAAACACCTTTGACCACAAGTCCATCAGGCAGTGGTCAGCACGTAACGTCCTAGAGGCCCTGAGGGATAAGGAGAGGGTGGACCCTGTGGGATGGTTCCCCGAGCAGACTGTCAAAGTCATTTGGCAGAATGCCTCATCGCCAGAACTTTCCAACAAGCACCAAGACGTAGCTTGGCTGGTGGTGAGAAAGGCCCTCCCCGTCAGATCCTTCCTACACGCCAGGAGTCTCACCCCCTCTGCACGATGCCCTCGAGGTGGCTGTGGTGGGGAAGAGACCGTTGTTCACCTCCTTGTGGATTGTGCCTTTGCAAAGAAAGTCTGGAGAGAGATGCAGTGGTTGCTGTCGAGGTTCATCCCGAGCAGTTCTGTGACACAGGACTCTGTGCTCTACGGGCTGTTCCCAGGGACACACACCGAGACAAACATCGACTGCAGCTGGAGGATCATCAACTCGGTGAAAGAGGCGCTTTGGTCTGCCCGAAACTTGTTGGTCTTCCAGCACAAAGAGTTGTCCCCGACCGATTGTTGCGGACTGGCACAATCCAAAGTCCAGGACTACGTGCTGAGGGACGCACTAAAGCTTGGGGCAGCTGCCGCAAAGGCGCAATGGGGAAGGGTCGCTGTCTAAGACCTTTCTACCACAGCGCACCGAGAGACTGGGAACTGTTTAGAGCCCCTCGGGCTGTACAGATCAAAATGAAAGGCTGTAAATGATTGTAATATTGTTTGTACTGATGCACCTGGTGATACATTTTGTAAAAGTTTAACCTGGATTGTACCCTTGTAATGTTGTTTTTGAAATGGTTTTGAATGTGATTGAAGATTTTTTATGAATAAAGTATATTTTTACAATAAAAAAAAAAAAATCTGTTCTTATCAGTTTAATATCTGATACGTCCCTTATCTGGGGACCATATATTAAATTGATTTTTGGAGCAGGGAGATGGAATAGGGGCTTGCTCCGCCCACTCCACGCATCGACCTGGTATTGCAGTATCTCTGGGAATGGTGCACCACCCCTTTCCAGGGGATTTTCAATGCTAAAAATAGATTTCTTACAAACATCTGCTTTCTTTACTTTTCAACATGCACATCTTTCAAAACACAACTTTCTTTCTTTCTCATCGCTTCTCGGCCTTTTGGCTAAGATCAAGTGTAGTGTTGCAGGGGCGACACCATGGTCCTGCCAAGGCAAGGTCGGGATGGAAGGGCGATAACCAATCGCAATCCGAATCCATACCGTGGGTTACCTATCACCGTCCGAGTCACGGTGAACCACAGCGAAGGAGGATCACCTATGGATCGGGGCTTCTTCACCAGGAGGATCCTGTTGAAGGCGTGCGGCTTCCAAGCTACGGAGATCTTCACCCTGCACGACTCCCGCAAAGGCGGTTATTTTGACGTCACGTTCAAGCGGGTGGCAGACTACGTCCGGCTCCTGAGGGTGTTCGAGGAGAAGAGAGACCTGCCGGAGATGAAGATCCTGACGGCGGAGCCGCACTTCTCTCTGCCGTTGCAACGGGAACGTGAGGTGATGGTGCATGTGTACAACCCCTTCGTCCCTGTCGCCGACGTGGTCACCTTCCTCACCAGGTACTTCGATAAGGTGGGGAGCGGCACCGAGATTCGAGACGACTTGGGGATCTGGACAGGCAAACGCCTGTTTAAGGTCACGCTAAAGACCGACGGTAAGGGAGCAATTTTCCACCCTCCCTCCAGTTTCGCTATCGGGGGAAACCGGGGCTACCTGGTCTACGCTGGGCAACCCAAGCATTGTCGCTCATGCGGCAAGGCTGGTCATGTGGCGGCCAACTGCAGCGCCTCCCTCTGCAAGATCTGCAAACAGGAAGGGCACCAGACAAAAGACTGCAAACAGGCCAAGTGCTGCAACCTGTGTGGCGAGGCAAGTCACCTCTACAGGACCTGCCCCAAACGCTGCCGTACTTACGCACAGGCAGCCAAAGCCGACCAGGGGGAAGCAGAAGAAATGTTCCGTGTCACTCCAACCACCAAGGCCCCCAGGGAGCTCAACGGGACAAAGGAGGACACAGAGAGAGACAAGGTGGAGAAAGAGATTGAGGCAACAGAGAGCCAATCAACAGCACTACCCCCTGAACCTCCCAGTCCTCAGGACAGCGAATCAATGGAGGAGGAGGCAGCAGTGGAAAAGCAGCAGGGGGAGTGGCGGACGGTGAAGAAGAAGAAAAGTAAGAGGGAGCGAAGAAGAAGCAAAGGCGTTTCCCAGAGAAGCGGCAAGAGGCGTCTCCCATCCGACACGGATGACAAGGGCAGCAGCTCTTCGGATGATGAAGTGCCAGAGCGGCACCGACAGAAGAGGCGGCAAAGCTCCAGGGCGTTGGAGGACGAGACACCCGAGCTCCAGAAAATTGGAGACAACAAGGAGACCAGCGCACCCCAACTTTGCCTGCAACCTGAGGAGGCCAGTGCACCACAGCCCCTGGAATCTGGGAGCAGTGAGGCAATCATCATCGCACCCCAGCTCCAGGAAGCCGGGAACAGCAACACCCCAGAGGGGGTGAGTTTTGGAGAAGCTTCTCCAGCAAAGGTCATCTCAAAACCCGCTCTCTACGTGAACCTCCAGATGCCACCGGAGCAGAACACGGCCAAGGAGATCTACCTCAGCCCATCCAAAGTGAAGGAATTTGAGCTCACTACGGGTATGAAGGAGCAGGCTAAAGGTCTGGGACTCTCAGAGACAGTGGGTTTGGTAGGAGAATAAATGCTTGAAAATGGGTTTAAAGATTGTATCCATAAATGTGCGTAGCATTAAATCTACTACGCGATGTGTTGCGACCTTGGACTACCTAGCCAAGGTCAAAGCTGACCTGTTGTTTCTGCAGGAGTGTGCGATACCGCACCTCAGCTCCTACAGGCAATGGTCACGATGGTGGTCCCACGGGCCATCGATCTGGTCGGGCGGAAACGACTCTCGTTCCTCCGGCCTGGGTATTCTGCTGCGGGGAGGCAACTTCACCGTCTCCGAGGTCAAGGAGGTGGTGGGCGGGCGACTCCTGGTAGCAGACGTAATGTACAAGAACGCTCCACTCCGGTTAATTAACGTGTATGGCCCGGCACAAGGGGCTGAGCGGCTGGAGGTTTTTCAGCAGCTCCCACTGCTGCTGGCAACCTCCAGGCCGGTCATTCTGGGCGGGGACTTCAACTGCATCATCGATGCGGCTGGACGATCCGGCAGGGCCGGAAGCAGATTGGACGCTACGTCCAGATCCCTGATGGAAACAGTTAAGGATGCCAAGCTGCACGACGTCTTCAGCAACCCTGCAGACGGAGCGCAGCGTAGATACACCTGGTCGCGGCCAGACGGGTCCATTCGTTCCAGGATAGACTTCCTGTTTGTGTCCCGTGCATTCACAGTCAGATCCACCGAGGTCAAGCCGGTGTTCTTCTCTGACCACTGCCTCCTACTGGCGGACTGCCACTTGGAGGAAGACCTGAGGGTGGGCAGGGGGGCATGGAAGCTAAATGTGCAACTGCTGACCCCAGAGAACATTGAGGAGCTCAAGAGGGATTACAAAGGTTGGAGAACCGTGAAACCCCTCTTTGAGTCCCTGACACACTGGTGGGAAGTGATCAAGGGAAGCATCAAGAGGTTTTTCATCCGCAAAGGCACCCAGAAAGCTAGAAAGGAACAGAGGGAAATGTCCCGACTCCAGGAAAAGATGCAGAATCTGCTCCGGCTGCAGTCGATGGGGGTGGATGTCAAGGAGGAGCTCCAAGAGGTGAAGGGCCAGCAGGCCTCGCACTTTGCCTCGGAGGCCTCCAAGATCATCTTCCGTTCCAGAGTCCGCTCCGTGGAGCAGGATGAGACGTGCTCACGTTTCTTCTTCCAAAAGGTACACAGAGAGCGCTCTGTGATCAGCAGCCTGAAGGAAGAAGACGGCTCAGTAAAGTCATCACGGTCCGACATTCTGAGGATCAGCAAATCCTTTTATGCCGGTCTGTATGACGTGAAGCCCACGGACAGCACGGCCTCCCAGTCCTTCCTGTCCTCTATCACGGAGGTCTTAGACCACAGTACGCGGGAGAGCCTAGACAAACCGCTAACTCCTGACGAACTGACTAAGGCCCTCGAGTCCTTCGAGAAGAGTAAAACCCCCGGAAGCGACGGCCTGCCGGCGGAGTTGTATTCGGCTCTGTGGGACTTGATCGGCCCAGACCTGCTAGAAGTGTACGAGAGTATGCTCCTGGCCGGCAGCATGTCAGAATCCATGAGGAAAGGCATCATCACCCTCATCTACAAGCACAAGGGGGAAAGGGAGGAAATTAGAAATTGGCGACCCATTTCACTGTTGAATGTGGACTATAAGATTCTGTCCAAGGTCATCGCCAACCGGGTCAAATCCGCTCTGGAATTGGTGATTCACCCTGACCAGACCTGCTCTGTGCCAGGCAGGAAGATCTCTGACAGCCTGGCGCTGCTCAGGGATACGATTGCCTATGTACAGGACAGGGGTGTGGACACCTGCCTCATCAGCTTGGATCAGGAGAAGGCCTTTGACAGAATATCGCACACCTACATGGGGGATGTGCTCTCCAAAATGGGCTTTGGGGAGGGAATTCGAAATTGGATCCAACTGCTCTACACTAACATCAGTAGCGCAGTCTCAATCAATGGGTGGGAAACAGATAGCTTTCCGATTAAATCTGGAGTCAGGCAGGGCTGTCCTCTCTCGCCTGTCCTTTTCGTGTGCTGCATAGAACCCTTTGCCGAGTCCATCAGGAAGGATCCGGGCATAAGAGGAGTGACGATCCCAGGCAGTGGAGGCACTCAGGTAAAAGCCTCCCTGTACATGGACGACGTCGCCGTCTTCTGCTCGGATCCGCTGTCGGTGCGCAGACTGATGCACGTCTGCGACCAGTTCGAACTGGCCTCGGGAGCCAAGGTAAATCGTGGGAAGAGCGAGGCCATGTTGTTTGGGAACTGGGCTGACCGATCCTTTGTCCCCTTCACTGTCAGGGCTGACGGCCTGAAGGTGCTGGGGATATGGTTCGGAGGGACCGGGGCATGCGTTAGAAACTGGAAGGAGCGAGTGGCTATGGTGAAAAGGAAACTGGGCATGTGGGAGCGACGCTCCCTCTCCATTGCGGGTAAGAACCTGGTCATCAGGTGTGAGGTACTCTCGCTGTTGCTGTACGTGGCGCAGGTCTGGCCCATTCCACACTCCTGCGCGATGGCGATCACTCGAGCCATCTTCCGCTTTATCTGGAGGTCGAAAATGGATCGTGTCTGCAGGGACGCGATGTACAAGCCTCTAGATAAAGGGGGAAAAAACGTGCCCAACATCGCCCTCATACTGATGGCCACCTTTGTGTGCGGCTGCATCAAGCGGTGCGTAGACCCTCAGTACGCAAACACCAAGTGTCACTACGTGCTGAGGTTCTACCTGTCCCCGGTGTTGCGAAGGATGGGTCTGGCCACGCTGCCGCGGAACGCTCCAAGTAGTTGGACCGTGCCGTACCACCTGTCCCTGGTGGAAAAATTTATGCAGAAAAACACCTTTGACCACAAGTCCATCAGGCAGTGGTCAGCACGTAACGTCCTAGAGGCCCTGAGGGATAAGGAGAGGGTGGACCCTGTGGGATGGTTCCCCGAGCAGACTGTCAAAGTCATTTGGCAGAATGCCTCATCGCCAGAACTTTCCAACAAGCACCAAGACGTAGCTTGGCTGGTGGTGAGAAAGGCCCTCCCCGTCAGATCCTTCCTACACGCCAGGAGTCTCACCCCCTCTGCACGATGCCCTCGAGGTGGCTGTGGTGGGGAAGAGACCGTTGTTCACCTCCTTGTGGATTGTGCCTTTGCAAAGAAAGTCTGGAGAGAGATGCAGTGGTTGCTGTCGAGGTTCATCCCGAGCAGTTCTGTGACACAGGACTCTGTGCTCTACGGGCTGTTCCCAGGGACACACACCGAGACAAACATCGACTGCAGCTGGAGGATCATCAACTCGGTGAAAGAGGCGCTTTGGTCTGCCCGAAACTTGTTGGTCTTCCAGCACAAAGAGTTGTCCCCGACCGATTGTTGCGGACTGGCACAATCCAAAGTCCAGGACTACGTGCTGAGGGACGCACTAAAGCTTGGGGCAGCTGCCGCAAAGGCGCAATGGGGAAGGGTCGCTGTCTAAGACCTTTCTACCACAGCGCACCGAGAGACTGGGAACTGTTTAGAGCCCCTCGGGCTGTACAGATCAAAATGAAAGGCTGTAAATGATTGTAATATTGTTTGTACTGATGCACCTGGTGATACATTTTGTAAAAGTTTAACCTGGATTGTACCCTTGTAATGTTGTTTTTGAAATGGTTTTGAATGTGATTGAAGATTTTTTATGAATAAAGTATATTTTTACAATAAAAAAAAAAAAATCTGTTCTTATCAGTTTAATATCTGATACGTCCCTTATCTGGGGACCATATATTAAATTGATTTTTGGAGCAGGGAGATGGAATAGGGGCTTGCTCCGCCCACTCCACGCATCGACCTGGTATTGCAGTATCTCTGGGAATGGTGCACCACCCCTTTCCAGGGGATTTTCAATGCTAAAAATAGATTTCTTACAAACATCTGCTTTCTTTACTTTTCAACATGCACATCTTTCAAAACACAACTTTCTTTCTTTCTCATCGCTTCTCGGCCTTTTGGCTAAGATCAAGTGTAGTGTTGCAGGGGCGACACCATGGTCCTGCCAAGGCAAGGTCGGGATGGAAGGGCGATAACCAATCGCAATCCGAATCCATACCGTGGGTTACCTATCACCGTCCGAGTCACGGTGAACCACAGCGAAGGAGGATCACCTATGGATCGGGGCTTCTTCACCAGGAGGATCCTGTTGAAGGCGTGCGGCTTCCAAGCTACGGAGATCTTCACCCTGCACGACTCCCGCAAAGGCGGTTATTTTGACGTCACGTTCAAGCGGGTGGCAGACTACGTCCGGCTCCTGAGGGTGTTCGAGGAGAAGAGAGACCTGCCGGAGATGAAGATCCTGACGGCGGAGCCGCACTTCTCTCTGCCGTTGCAACGGGAACGTGAGGTGATGGTGCATGTGTACAACCCCTTCGTCCCTGTCGCCGACGTGGTCACCTTCCTCACCAGGTACTTCGATAAGGTGGGGAGCGGCACCGAGATTCGAGACGACTTGGGGATCTGGACAGGCAAACGCCTGTTTAAGGTCACGCTAAAGACCGACGGTAAGGGAGCAATTTTCCACCCTCCCTCCAGTTTCGCTATCGGGGGAAACCGGGGCTACCTGGTCTACGCTGGGCAACCCAAGCATTGTCGCTCATGCGGCAAGGCTGGTCATGTGGCGGCCAACTGCAGCGCCTCCCTCTGCAAGATCTGCAAACAGGAAGGGCACCAGACAAAAGACTGCAAACAGGCCAAGTGCTGCAACCTGTGTGGCGAGGCAAGTCACCTCTACAGGACCTGCCCCAAACGCTGCCGTACTTACGCACAGGCAGCCAAAGCCGACCAGGGGGAAGCAGAAGAAATGTTCCGTGTCACTCCAACCACCAAGGCCCCCAGGGAGCTCAACGGGACAAAGGAGGACACAGAGAGAGACAAGGTGGAGAAAGAGATTGAGGCAACAGAGAGCCAATCAACAGCACTACCCCCTGAACCTCCCAGTCCTCAGGACAGCGAATCAATGGAGGAGGAGGCAGCAGTGGAAAAGCAGCAGGGGGAGTGGCGGACGGTGAAGAAGAAGAAAAGTAAGAGGGAGCGAAGAAGAAGCAAAGGCGTTTCCCAGAGAAGCGGCAAGAGGCGTCTCCCATCCGACACGGATGACAAGGGCAGCAGCTCTTCGGATGATGAAGTGCCAGAGCGGCACCGACAGAAGAGGCGGCAAAGCTCCAGGGCGTTGGAGGACGAGACACCCGAGCTCCAGAAAATTGGAGACAACAAGGAGACCAGCGCACCCCAACTTTGCCTGCAACCTGAGGAGGCCAGTGCACCACAGCCCCTGGAATCTGGGAGCAGTGAGGCAATCATCATCGCACCCCAGCTCCAGGAAGCCGGGAACAGCAACACCCCAGAGGGGGTGAGTTTTGGAGAAGCTTCTCCAGCAAAGGTCATCTCAAAACCCGCTCTCTACGTGAACCTCCAGATGCCACCGGAGCAGAACACGGCCAAGGAGATCTACCTCAGCCCATCCAAAGTGAAGGAATTTGAGCTCACTACGGGTATGAAGGAGCAGACTAAAGGTCTGGGACTCTCAGAGACAGTGGGTTTGGTAGGAGAATAAATGCTTGAAAATGGGTTTAAAGATTGTATCCATAAATGTGCGTAGCATTAAATCTACTACGCGATGTGTTGCGACCTTGGACTACCTAGCCAAGGTCAAAGCTGACCTGTTGTTTCTGCAGGAGTGTGCGATACCGCACCTCAGCTCCTACAGGCAATGGTCACGATGGTGGTCCCACGGGCCATCGATCTGGTCGGGCGGAAACGACTCTCGTTCCTCCGGCCTGGGTATTCTGCTGCGGGGAGGCAACTTCACCGTCTCCGAGGTCAAGGAGGTGGTGGGCGGGCGACTCCTGGTAGCAGACGTAATGTACAAGAACGCTCCACTCCGGTTAATTAACGTGTATGGCCCGGCACAAGGGGCTGAGCGGCTGGAGGTTTTTCAGCAGCTCCCACTGCTGCTGGCAACCTCCAGGCCGGTCATTCTGGGCGGGGACTTCAACTGCATCATCGATGCGGCTGGACGATCCGGCAGGGCCGGAAGCAGATTGGACGCTACGTCCAGATCCCTGATGGAAACAGTTAAGGATGCCAAGCTGCACGACGTCTTCAGCAACCCTGCAGACGGAGCGCAGCGTAGATACACCTGGTCGCGGCCAGACGGGTCCATTCGTTCCAGGATAGACTTCCTGTTTGTGTCCCGTGCATTCACAGTCAGATCCACCGAGGTCAAGCCGGTGTTCTTCTCTGACCACTGCCTCCTACTGGCGGACTGCCACTTGGAGGAAGACCTGAGGGTGGGCAGGGGGGCATGGAAGCTAAATGTGCAACTGCTGACCCCAGAGAACATTGAGGAGCTCAAGAGGGATTACAAAGGTTGGAGAACCGTGAAACCCCTCTTTGAGTCCCTGACACACTGGTGGGAAGTGATCAAGGGAAGCATCAAGAGGTTTTTCATCCGCAAAGGCACCCAGAAAGCTAGAAAGGAACAGAGGGAAATGTCCCGACTCCAGGAAAAGATGCAGAATCTGCTCCGGCTGCAGTCGATGGGGGTGGATGTCAAGGAGGAGCTCCAAGAGGTGAAGGGCCAGCAAGCCTCGCACTTTGCCTCGGAGGCCTCCAAGATCATCTTCCGTTCCAGAGTCCGCTCCGTGGAGCAGGATGAGACGTGCTCACGTTTCTTCTTCCAAAAGGTACACAGAGAGCGCTCTGTGATCAGCAGCCTGAAGGAAGAAGACGGCTCAGTAAAGTCATCACGGTCCGACATTCTGAGGATCAGCAAATCCTTTTATGCCGGTCTGTATGACGTGAAGCCCACGGACAGCACGGCCTCCCAGTCCTTCCTGTCCTCTATCACGGAGGTCTTAGACCACAGTACGCGGGAGAGCCTAGACAAACCGCTAACTCCTGACGAACTGACTAAGGCCCTCGAGTCCTTCGAGAAGAGTAAAACCCCCGGAAGCGACGGCCTGCCGGCGGAGTTGTATTCGGCTCTGTGGGACTTGATCGGCCCAGACCTGCTAGAAGTGTACGAGAGTATGCTCCTGGCCGGCAGCATGTCAGAATCCATGAGGAAAGGCATCATCACCCTCATCTACAAGCACAAGGGGGAAAGGGAGGAAATTAGAAATTGGCGACCCATTTCACTGTTGAATGTGGACTATAAGATTCTGTCCAAGGTCATCGCCAACCGGGTCAAATCCGCTCTGGAATTGGTGATTCACCCTGACCAGACCTGCTCTGTGCCAGGCAGGAAGATCTCTGACAGCCTGGCGCTGCTCAGGGATACGATTGCCTATGTACAGGACAGGGGTGTGGATACCTGCCTCATCAGCTTGGATCAGGAGAAGGCCTTTGACAGAATATCGCACACCTACATGGGGGATGTGCTCTCCAAAATGGGCTTTGGGGAGGGAATTCGAAATTGGATCCAACTGCTCTACACTAACATCAGTAGCGCAGTCTCAATCAATGGGTGGGAAACAGATAGCTTTCCGATCAAATCTGGAGTCAGGCAGGGCTGTCCTCTCTCGCCTGTCCTTTTCGTGTGCTGCATAGAACCCTTTGCCGAGTCCATTAGGAAGGATCCGGGCATAAGAGGAGTGACGATCCCAGGCAGTGGAGGCACTCAGGTAAAAGCCTCCCTGTACATGGACGACGTCGCCGTCTTCTGCTCGGATCCGCTGTCAGTGCGCAGACTGATGCACGTCTGCGACCAGTTCGAACTGGCCTCGGGAGCCAAGGTAAATCGTGGGAAGAGCGAGGCCATGTTGTTTGGGAACTGGGCTGACCGATCCTTTGTCCCCTTCACTGTCAGGGCTGACGGCCTGAAGGTGCTGGGGATATGGTTCGGAGGGACCGGGGCATGCGTTAGAAACTGGAAGGAGCGAGTGGCTATGGTGAAAAGGAAACTGGGCATGTGGGAGCGACGCTCCCTCTCCATTGCGGGTAAGAACCTGGTCATCAGGTGTGAGGTACTCTCGCTGTTGCTGTACGTGGCGCAGGTCTGGCCCATTCCACACTCCTGCGCGACGGCGATCACTCGAGCCATCTTCCGCTTTATCTGGAGGTCGTAAATGGATCGTGTCTGCAGGGACGCGATGTACAAGCCTCTAGATAAAGGGGGAAAAAACGTGCCCAACATCGCCCTCATACTGATGGCCACCTTTGTGTGTGGCTGCATCAAGCGGTGCGTAGACCCTCAGTACGCAAACACCAAGTGTCACTACGTGCTGAGGTTCTACCTGTCCCCGGTGTTGCGAAGGATGGGTCTGGCCACGCTGCCGCGGAACGCTCCAAGTAGTTGGACCGTGCCGTACCACCTGTCCCTGGTGGAAAAATTTATGCAGAAAAACACCTTTGACCACAAGTCCATCAGGCAGTGGTCAGCACGTAACGTCCTAGAGGCCCTGAGGGAAAAGGAGAGGGTGGACCCTGTGGGATGGTTCCCCGAGCAGACTGTCAAAGTCATTTGGCAGAATGCCTCATCGCCAGAACTTTCCAACAAGCACCAAGACGTAGCTTGGCTGGTGGTGAGAAAGGCCCTCCCCGTCAGATCCTTCCTACACGCCAGGAGTCTCACCCCCTCTGCACGTTGCCCTCGAGGTGGCTGTGGTGGGGAAGAGACCGTTGTTCACCTCCTTGTGGATTGTGCCTTTGCAAAGAAAGTCTGGAGAGAGATGCAGTGGTTGCTGTCGAGGTTCATCCCGAGCAGTTCTGTGACACAGGACTCTGTGCTCTACGGGCTGTTCCCAGGGACACACACCGAGACAAACATCGACTGCAGCTGGAGGATCATCAACTCGGTGAAAGAGGCGCTTTGGTCTGCCCGAAACTTGTTGGTCTTCCAGCACAAAGAGTTGTCCCCGACCGATTGTTGCGGACTGGCACAATCCAAAGTCCAGGACTACGTGCTGAGGGACGCACTAAAGCTTGGGGCAGCTGCCGCAAAGGCGCAATGGGGAAGGGTCGCTGTCTAAGACCTTTCTACCACAGCGCACCGAGAGACTGGGAACTGTTTAGAGCCCCTCGGGCTGTACAGATCAAAATGAAAGGCTGTAAATGATTGTAATATTGTTTGTACTGATGCACCTGGTGATACATTTTGTAAAAGTTTAACCTGGATTGTACCCTTGTAATGTTGTTTTTGAAATGGTTTGGAATGTGATTGAAGATATTTTATGAATAAAGTATATTTTTACAAAAAAAAAAAAAAAAAATCTGTTCTTATCAGTTTAATATCTGATACATCCCTTATCTGGGGACCATATATTAAATTGATTTTTGGAGCAGGGAGATGGAATAGGGGCTTGCTCCGTCCACTCCACGCATCGACCCGGTATTGCAGTATCTCTGGGAATGGTGCACCACCCCTTTCCAGGGGATTTTCAATGCTAAAAATAGTTTTCTTACAAACATCTGCTTTCTTTACTTTTCAACATGCACATCTTTCAAAACACAACTTTCTTTCTTTCTCATCGCTTCTCGGCCTTTTGGCTAACATCAAGTGTTGCAGGGGCGACACCATGGTCCTGCCATGGCAAGGTCGGGATGGAAGGGCGATAACCAATCGCAATCCAAATCCATACCGTGGGTTACCTATCACCGTCCGAGTCACGGTGAACCACAGCGAAGGAGGATCGCCTATGGATCGGGGCTTCTTCACCAGGAGGATCCTGTTGAAGGCGTGCGGCTTCCAAGCTACGGAGATCTTCACCCTGCACGACTCCCGCAAAGGCGGTTATTTTGACGTCACGTTCAAGCGGGTGGCAGACTGCGTCCGGCTCCTGAGGGTGTTCGAGGAGAAGAGAGACCTGCCGGAGATGAAGATCCTGACGGCGGAGCCGCACTTCTCTCTGCCGTTGCAACGGGAACGTGAGGTGATGGTGCACGTGTACAACCCCTTCGTCCCTGTCGCCGACGTGGTCACCTTCCTCACCAGGTACTTCGATAAGGTGGGGAGCGGCACCGAGATTCGAGACGACTTGGGGATCTGGACAGGCAAACGCCTGTTTAAGGTCACGCTAAAGACCGATGGTAAGGGAGCCATTTTCCACCCTCCCTCCAGTTTCGCCATCGGGGGAAACCGGGGCTACCTGGTCTACGCTGGGCAACCCAAGCATTGTCGCTCATGCGGCAAGGCTGGTCATGTGGCGGCCAAGTGCAGCGCCTCCCTCTGCAAGATCTGCAAACAGGAAGGGCACCAGACAAAAAACTGCAAACAGGCCAAGTGCTGCAACCTGTGTGGCGAGGCAAGTCACCTCTACAGGACCTGCCCCAAACGCTGCCGTACTTACGCACAGGCAGCCAAAGCCGACCAGGGGGAAGCAGAAGAAATGTTCCGTGTCACTCCAACCACCAAGGCCCCCAGGGAGCTCAACGGGACAAAGGAGGACACAGAGAGAGACAAGGTGGAGAAAGAGATTGAGGCAACAGAGAGCCAATCAACAGCACTACCCCCTGAACCTCCCAGTCCTCAGGACAGCGAATCAATGGAGGAGGAGGCAGCAGTGGAAAAGCAGCAGGGGGAGTGGCGGACGGTGAAGAACAAGAAAAGTAAGAGGGAGCGAAGAAGAAGCAAAGGCGTTTCCCAGAGAAGCGGCAAGAGGCGTCTCCCATCCGACACGGATGACAAGGGCAGCAGCTCTTCGGATGATGAAGTGCCAGGGCGGCACCGACAGAAGAGGCGGCAAAGCTCCAGGGCGTTGGAGGACGAGACACCCGAGCTCCAGGAAATTGGAGACAACAATGAGACCAGCGCACCCCAACTTTGCCTGCAACCTGAGGAGGCCAGTGCACCACAGCCCCTGGAATCTGGGAGCAGTGAGGCAATCATCGCACCCCAGCTCCAGGAAGCCGGGGACAGCAACACCCCAGAGGGGGTGAGTTTTGGAGAAGCTTCTCCAGCAAAGGTCATCTCAAAACCCGCTCTCTACGTGAACCTCCAGATGCCACCGGAGCAGAACACGGCCAAGGAGATCTACCTCAGCCCATCCAAAGTGAAGGAATTTGAGCTCACTACGGGGATGAAGGAGCAGACTAAAGGTCTGGGACTCTCAGAGACAGTGGGTTTGGTAGGAGAATAAATGCTTTAAAATGGGTTTAAAGATTGTATCCATAAATGTGCGTAGCATTAAATCTACTACGCGATGTGTTGCGACCTTGGACTACCTAGCCAAGGTCAAAGCTGACCTGTTGTTTCTGCAGGAGTGTGCGATACCGCACCTCAGCTCCTACAGGCAATGGTCACGATGGTGGTCCCAAGGGCCATCGATCTGGTCGGGCGGAAACGACTCTCGTTCCTCCGGCCTGGGTATTCTGCTGCGGGGAGGCAACTTCACCGTCTCCGAGGTTATGGAGGTGGTGGGCGGGCGCCTCCTCGTAGCAGACGTAATGTACAAGAACGCTCCACTCCGGTTAATTAACGTGTATGGCCCGGCACAAGGGGCTGAGCGGCTGGAGGTTTTTCAGCAGCTCCCACTGCTGCTGGCGACCTCCAGGCCGGTCATTCTGGGCGGGGACTTCAACTGCATCATCGATGCGGCTGTACGATCCGGCAGGGCCGGAAGCAGATTGGACGCTACGTCCAGATCCCTGATGGAAACAGTTAAGGATGCCAAGCTGCACGACGTCTTCAGCAACCCTGCAGACGGAGCGCAGCGTAGATACACCTGTTCGCGGCCAGACGGGTCCATTCGTTCCAGGATAGACTTCCTGTTTGTGTCCCGTGCATTCACAGTCAGATCCACCGAGGTCAAGCCGGTGTTCTTCTCTGACCACTGCCTCCTACTGGCGGACTGCCACTTGGAGGAAGACCTGAGGGTGGGCAGGGGGGCATGGAAGCTAAATGTGCAACTGCTGACCCCAGAGAACATTGAGGAGCTCAAGAGGGATTACAAAGGTTGGAGAACCGTGAAACCCCTCTTTGAGTCCCTGACACACTGGTGGGAAGTGATCAAGGGAAGCATCAAGAGGTTCTTCATCCTCAAAGGCACCCAGAAAGCTAGAAAGGAACAGAGGGAAATGTCCCGACTCCAGAAAAAGATGCAGAATCTGCTCCGGCTGCAGTCGATGGGGGTCGATGTCAAGGAGGAGCTCCAAGAGGTGAAGGGCCAGCAAGCCTCGCACTTTGCCTCGGAGGCCTCCAAGATCATCTTCCGTTCCAGGGTCCGCTCCGTGGAGCAGGATGAGACGTGCTCACGTTTCTTCTTCCAAAAGGTACACAGAGAGCGCTCTGTGATCAGCAGCCTGAAGGAAGAAGACGGCTCAGTAAAGTCATCACGGTCCGACATTCTGAGGATCAGCAAATCCTTTTATGCCGGACTGTATGACGTGAAGCCCACGGACAGCACGGCCTCCCAGTCCTTCCTGTCCTCTATCACGGAGGTCTTAGACCACAGTACGCGGGAGAGCCTAGACAAACCGCTAACTCCTGACGAACTGACTAAGGCCCTCGAGTCCTTCGAGAAGAGTAAAACCCCCGGAAGCGACGGCCTGCCGGCGGAGTTGTATTCGGCTCTGTGGGACTTGATCGGCCCAGACCTGCTAGAAGTGTACGAGAGTATGCTCCTGGCCGGCAGCATGTCAGAATCCATGAGGAAAGGCATCATCACCCTCATCTACAAGCACAAGGGGGAAAGGGAGGAAATTAGAAATTGGCGACCCATTTCACTGTTGAATGTGGACTATAAGATTCTGTCCAAGGTCATCGCCAACCGGGTCAAATCCGCTCTGGAATTGGTGATTCACCCTGACCAGACCTGCTCTGTGCCAGGCAGGAAGATCTCTGACAGCCTGGCGCTGCTCAGGGATACGATTGCCTATGTACAGGACAGGGGTGTGGATACCTGCCTCATCAGCTTGGATCAGGAGAAGGCCTTTGACAGAATATCGCACACCTACATGGGGGATGTGCTCTCCAAAATGGGCTTTGGGGAGGGAATTCGAAATTGGATCCAACTGCTCTACACTAACATCAGTAGCGCAGTCTCAATCAATGGGTGGGAAACAGATAGCTTTCCGATTAAATCTGGAGTCAGGCAGGGCTGTCCTCTCTCGCCTGTCCTTTTCGTGTGCTGCATAGAACCCTTTGCCGAGTCCATCAGGAAGGATCCGGGCATAAGAGGAGTGACGATCCCAGGCAGTGGAGGCACTCAGGTAAAAGCCTCCCTGTACATGGACGACGTCGCCGTCTTCTGCTCGGATCCGCTGTCGGTGCGCATACTGATGCACGTCTGCGACCAGTTCGAACTGGCCTCGGGAGCCAAGGTAAATCGTGGGAAGAGCGAGGCCATGTTCTTTGGGAACTGGGCTGACCGATCCTTTGTCCCCTTCACTGTCAGGGCTGACGGCCTGAAGGTGCTGGGGATATGGTTCGGAGGGACCGGGGCATGCGTTAGAAACTGGAAGGAGCGAGTGGCTATGGTGAAAAGGAAACTGGGCATGTGGGAGCGACGCTCCCTCTCCATTGCGGGTAAGAACCTGGTCATCAGGTGTGAGGTACTCTCGCTGTTGCTGTACGTGGCGCAGGTCTGGCCCATTCCACACTCCTGCGCGATGGCGATCACTCGAGCCATCTTCCGCTTTATCTGGAGGTCGAAAATGGATCGTGTCTGCAGGGACGCGATGTACAAGCCTCTAGATAAAGGGGGAAAAAACGTGCCCAACATCGCCCTCATACTGATGGCCACCTTTGTGTGTGGCTGCATCAAGCGGTGCGTAGACCCTCAGTACGCAAACACCAAGTGTCACTACGTGCTGAGGTTCTACCTGTCCCCGGTGTTGCGAAGGATGGGTCTGGCCACGCTGCCGCGGAACGCTCCAAGTAGTTGGACCGTGCCGTACCACCTGTCCCTGGTGGAAAAATTTATGCAGAAAAACACCTTTGACCACAAGTCCATCAGGCAGTGGTCAGCACGTAACGTCCTAGAGGCCCTGAGGGAAAAGGAGAGGGTGGACCCTGTGGGATGGTTCCCCGAGCAGACTGTCAAAGTCATTTGGCAGAATGCCTCATCGCCAGAACTTTCCAACAAGCACCAAGACGTAGCTTGGCTGGTGGTGAGAAAGGCCCTCCCCGTCAGATCCTTCCTACACGCCAGGAGTCTCACCCCCTCTGCACGTTGCCCTCGAGGTGGCTGTGGTGGGGAAGAGACCGTTGTTCACCTCCTTGTGGATTGTGCCTTTGCAAAGAAAGTCTGGAGAGAGATGCAGTGG
This sequence comes from Cetorhinus maximus, assembly GCF_964194155.1. Lineage (NCBI taxonomy): Eukaryota > Metazoa > Chordata > Chondrichthyes > Lamniformes > Cetorhinidae > Cetorhinus > Cetorhinus maximus. The sequence goes on from NC_135906.1 coordinate 4,279,107, forward strand.
TTGCTGTCGAGGTTCATCCCGAGCAGTTCTGTGACACAGGACTCTGTGCTCTACGGGCTGTTCCCAGGGACACACACCGAGACAAACATCGACTGCAGCTGGAGGATCATCAACTCGGTGAAAGAGGCGCTTTGGTCTGCCCGAAACTTGTTGGTCTTCCAGCACAAAGAGTTGTCCCCGACCGATTGTTGCGGACTGGCACAATCCAAAGTCCAGGACTACGTGCTGAGGGACGCACTAAAGCTTGGGGCAGCTGCCGCAAAGGCGCAATGGGGAAGGGTCGCTGTCTAAGACCTTTCTACCACAGCGCACCGAGAGACTGGGAACTGTTTAGAGCCCCTCGGGCTGTACAGATCAAAATGAAAGGCTGTAAATGATTGTAATATTGTTTGTACTGATGCACCTGGTGATACATTTTGTAAAAGTTTAACCTGGATTGTACCCTTGTAATGTTGTTTTTGAAATGGCTTTGAATGTGATTGAAGATTTTTTATGAATAAAGTATATTTTTACAAAAAAAAAAAAAAATCTGTTCTTATCAGTTTAATATCTGATACGTCCCTTATCTGGGGACCATATATTAAATTGATTTTTGGAGCAGGGAGATGGAATAGGGGCTTGCTCCGTCCACTCCACGCATCGACCTGGTATTGCAGTATCTCTGGGAATGGTGCACCACCCCTTTCCAGGGGATTTTCAATGCTAAAAATAGTTTTCTTACAAACATCTGCTTTCTTTACTTTTCAACATGCACATCTTTCAAAACACAACTTTCTTTCTTTCTCATCGCTTCTCGGCCTTTTGGCTAACATCAAGTGTTGCAGGGGCGACACCATGGTCCTGCCAAGGCAAGGTCGGGATGGAAGGGCGATAACCAATCGCAATCCAAATCTATACCGTGGGTTACCTATCACCGTCCGAGTCACGGTGAACCACAGCGAAGGAGGATCCCCTATGGATCGGGGCTTCTTCACCAGGAGGATCCTGTTGAAGGCGTGCGGCTTCCAAGCTACGGAGATCTTCACCCTGCACGACTCCCGCAAAGGTGGTTATTTCGACGTGACGTTCAAGCAAGTGGCAGACTGCGTCCGGCTCCTGAGGGTGTTCGAGGAGAAGAGAGACCTGCCGGAGATGAAGATCCTGACGGCGGAGCCGCACTTCTCTCTGCCATTGCAACGGGAACGTGAGGTGATGGTGCATGTGTACAACCCCTTCGTCCCTGTCGCCGACGTGGTCACCTTCCTCACCAGGTACTTCGATAAGGTGGGGAGCGGCACCGAGATTCGAGACGACTTGGGGATCTGGACAGGCAAACGCCTGTTTAAGGTCACGCTAAAGACCGATGGTAAGGGAGCCATTTTCCACCCTCCTTCCAGTTTCGCAATCGGGGGAAACCGGGGCTACCTGGTCTACGCTGGGCAACCCAAGCATTGTCGCTCATGCGGCAAGGCTGGCCATGTGGCGGCCAACTGCAGCGCCTCCCTCTGCAAGATCTGCAAACAGGAAGGGCACCAGACAAAAGACTGCAAACAGGCCAAGTGCTGCAACCTGTGTGGCGAGGCAAGTCACCTCTACAGGACCTGCCCCAAACGCTGCCGTACTTACGCACAGGCAGCCAAAGCCGACCAGGGGGAAGCAGAAGAAAGGTTCCGTGTCACTCCAACCACCAGGGCCCCCAGGGAGCTCAACGGGACAAAGGAGGACACAGAGAGAGACAAGGTGGAGAAAGAGATTGAGGCAACAGAGAGCCAATCAACAGCACTACCCCCTGAACCTTCCAGCCCTCAGGACAGCGAATCAATGGAGGAGGAGGCAGCAGTGAAAAAGCAGCAGGGGGAGTGGCGGACGGTGAAGAACAAGAAAAGTAAGAGGGAGCGAAGAAGAAGCAAAGGCGTTTCCCAGAGAAGCGGCAAGAGGCGTCTCCCATCCGACACGGATGACAAGGGCAGCAGCTCTTCGGATGATGAAGTGCCAGAGCGGCACCGACAGAAGAGGCGGCAAAGCTCCAGGGCGTTGGAGGACGAGACACCCGAGCTCCAGAATATTGGAGACAACAAGGAGCCCAGCGCACCCCAACTTAGCCTGCAACCTGAGGAGGCCAGTGCACCACAGCCCCTGGAATCTGGGAGCAGTGAGGCATTCATCGCACCCCAGCTCCAGGAAGCCGGGAACAGCAACCCCCCAGAGGGGGTGAGTTTTGGAGAAGCTTCTCCAGCAAAGGTCATCTCAAAACCCGCTCACCACGTGAACCTCCAGATGCCACTGGAGCAGAACACGGCCAAGGAGATCTACCTCAGCCCATCCAAAGTGAAGGAATTTGAGCTCACTACGGGTATGAAGGAGCAGACTAAAGGTCTGGGACTCTCAGAGACAGTGGGTTTGGTAGGAGAATAAATGCTTTAATATGGGTTAAAAGATTGTATCCATAAATGTGCGTAGCATTAAATCTACTACGCGATGTGTTGCGACCTTGGACTACCTAGCCAAGGTCAAAGCTGACCTGTTGTTTCTGCAGGAGTGTGCGATACCGCACCTCAGCTCCTACAGGCAATGGTCACGATGGTGGTCCCACGGGCCATCGATCTGGTCGGGCGGAAACGACTCTCGTTCCTCCGGCCTGGGTATTCTGCTGCGGGGAGGCAACTTCACCGTCTCCGAGGTCAAGGAGGTGGTGGGCGGGCGACTCCTGGTAGCAGACGTAATGTACAAGAACGCTCCACTCCGGTTAATTAACGTGTACGGCCCGGCACAAGGGGCTGAGCGGCTGGAGGTTTTTCAGCAGCTCCCACTGCTGCTGGCGACCTCCAGGCCGGTCATTCTGGGCGGGGACTTCAACTGCATCATCGATGCGGCTGGACGATCCGGCAGGGCCGGAAGCAGATTGGACGCTACGTCCAGATCCCTGATGGAAACAGTTAAGGATGCCAAGCTGCATGACGTCTTCAGCAACCCTGCAGACGGAGCGCAGCGTAGATACACCTGGTCGCGGCCAGACGGGTCCATTCGTTCCAGGATAGACTTCCTGTTTGTGTCCCGTGCATTCACAGTCAGATCCACCGAGGTCAAGCCGGTGTTCTTCTCTGACCACTGCCTCCTACTGGCGGACTGCCACTTGGAGGAAGACCTGAGGGTGGGCAGGGGGGCATGGAAGCTAAATGTGCAACTGCTGACCCCAGAGAACATTGAGGAGCTCAAGAGGGATTACAAAGGTTGGAGAACCGTGAAACCCCTCTTTGAGTCCCTGACACACTGGTGGGAAGTGATCAAGGGAAGCATCAAGAAGTTTTTCATCCGCAAAGGCACCCAGAAAGCTAGAAAGGAACAGAGGGAAATGTCCCGACTCCAGGAAAAGATGCAGAATCTGCTCCGGCTGCGGTCGATGGGGGTCGATGTCAAGGAGGAGCTCCAAGAGGTGAAGGGCCAGCAAGCCTCGCACTTTGCCTCGGAGGCCTCCAAGATCATCTTCCGTTCCAGAGTCCGCTCCGTGGAGCAGGATGAGACGTGCTCACGTTTCTTCTTCCAAAAGGTACACAGAGAGCGCTCTGTGATCAGCAGCCTGAAGGAAGAAGACGGCTCAGTAAAGTCATCACGGTCCGACATTCTGAGGATCAGCAAATCCTTTTATGCCGGTCTGTATGACGTGAAGCCCACGGACAGCACGGCCTCCCAGTCCTTCCTGTCCTCTATCACGGAGGTCTTAGACCACAGTACGCGGGAGAGCCTAGACAAACCGCTAACTCCTGACGAACTGACTAAGGCCCTCGAGTCCTTCGAGAAGAGTAAAACCCCCGGAAGCGACGGCCTGCCGGCGGAGTTGTATTCGGCTCTGTGGGACTTGATCGGCCCAGACCTGCTAGAAGTGTACGAGAGTATGCTCCTGGCCGGCAGCATGTCAGAATCCATGAGGAAAGGCATCATCACCCTCATCTACAAGCACAAGGGGGAAAGGGAGGAAATTAGAAATTGGCGACCCATTTCACTGTTGAATGTGGACTATAAGATTCTGTCCAAGGTCATCGCCAACCGGGTCAAATCCGCTCTGGAATTGGTGATTCACCCTGACCAGACCTGCTCTGTGCCAGGCAGGAAGATCTCTGACAGCCTGGCGCTGCTCAGGGATACGATTGCCTATGTACAGGACAGGGGTGTGGATACCTGCCTCATCAGCTTGGATCAGGAGAAGGCCTTTGACAGAATATCGCACACCTACATGGGGGATGTGCTCTCCAAAATGGGCTTTGGGGAGGGAATTCGAAATTGGATCCAACTGCTCTACACTAACATCAGTAGCGCAGTCTCAATCAATGGGTGGGAAACAGATAGCTTTCCGATTAAATCTGGAGTCAGGCAGGGCTGTCCTCTCTCGCCTGTCCTTTTCGTGTGCTGCATAGAACCCTTTGCCGAGTCCATCAGGAAGGATCCGGGCATAAGAGGAGTGACGATCCCAGGCAGTGGAGGCACTCAGGTAAAAGCCTCCCTGTACATGGACGACGTCGCCGTCTTCTGCTCGGATCCGCTGTCGGTGCGCAGACTGATGCACGTCTGCGACCAGTTCGAACTGGCCTCGGGAGCCAAGGTAAATCGTGGGAAGAGCGAGGCCATGTTCTTTGGGAACTGGGCTGACCGATCCTTTGTCCCCTTCACTGTCAGGGCTGACGGCCTGAAGGTGCTGGGGATATGGTTCGGAGGGACCGGGGCATGCGTTAGAAACTGGAAGGAGCGAGTGGCTATGGTGAAAAGGAAACTGGGCATGTGGGAGCGACGCTCCCTCTCCATTGCGGGTAAGAACCTGGTCATCAGGTGTGAGGTACTCTCGCTGTTGCTGTACGTGGCGCAGGTCTGGCCCATTCCACACTCCTGCGCGATGGCGATCACTCGAGCCATCTTCCGCTTTATCTGGAGGTCGAAAATGGATCGTGTCCGCAGGGACGCGATGTACAAGCCTCTAGATAAAGGGGGAAAAAACGTGCCCAACATCGCCCTCATACTGATGGCCACCTTTGTGTGTGGCTGCATCAAGCGGTGCGTAGACCCTCAGTACGCAAACACCAAGTGTCACTACGTGCTGAGGTTCTACCTGTCCCCGGTGTTGCGAAGGATGGGTCTGGCCACGCTGCCGCGGAACGCTCCAAGTAGTTGGACCGTGCCGTACCACCTGTCCCTGGTGGAAAAATTTATGCAGAAAAACACCTTTGACCACAAGTCCATCAGGCAGTGCTCAGCACGTAACGTCCTAGAGGCCCTGAGGGATAAGGAGAGGGTGGACCCTGTGGGATGGTTCCCCGAGCAGACTGTCAAAGTCATTTGGCAGAATGCCTCATCGCCAGAACTTTCCAACAAGCACCAAGACGTAGCTTGGCTGGTGGTGAGAAAGGCCCTCCCCGTCAGATCCTTCCTACACGCCAGGAGTCTCACCCCCTCTGCACGATGCCCTCGAGGTGGCTGTGGTGGGGAAGAGACCGTTGTTCACCTCCTTGTGGATTGTGCCTTTGCAAAGAAAGTCTGGAGAGAGATGCAGTGGTTGCTGTCGAGGTTCATCCCGAGCAGTTCTGTGACACAGGACTCTGTGCTCTACGGCCTGTTCCCAGGGACACACACCGAGACAAACATCGACTGCAGCTGGAGGATCATCAACTCGGTGAAAGAGGCGCTTTGGTCTGCCCGAAACTTGTTGGTCTTCCAGCACAAAGAGTTGTCCCCGACCGATTGTTGCGGACTGGCACAATCCAAAGTCCAGGACTACGTGCTGAGGGACGCACTAAAGCTTGGGGCAGCTGCCGCAAAGGCGCAATGGGGAAGGGTCGCTGTCTGGGACCTTTCTACCACAGCGCACCGAGAGACTGGGAACTGTTTAGAGCCCCTCGGGCTGTACAGATCAAAATGAAAGGCTGTAAATGATTGTAATATTGTTTGTACTGATGCACCTGGTGATACATTTTGTAAAAGTTTAACCTGGATTGTACCCTTGTAATGTTGTTTTTGAAATGGTTTGGAATGTGATTGAAGATATTTTATGAATAAAGTATATTTTTACAAAAAAAAAAAAAAAAAATCTGTTCTTATTGTTTGTACTGATGCACCTGGTGATACATTTTGTAAAAGTTTAACCTGGATTGTACCCTTGTAATGTTGTTTTTGAAATGGTTTGGAATGTGATTGAAGATATTTTATGAATAAAGTATATTTTTACAAAAAAAAAAAAAATCTGTTCTTATCAGTTTAATATCTGATACGTCCCTTATCTGGGGACCATATATTAAATTGATTTTTGGAGCAGGGAGATGGAATAGGGGCTTGCTCCGTCCACTCCACGCATCGACCCGGTATTGCAGTATCGCTGGGAATGGTGCACCACCCCTTTCCAGGGGATTTTCAATGCTAAAAATAGTTTTCTTACAAACATCTGCTTTCTTTACTTTTCAACATGCACATCTTTCAAAACACAACTTTCTTTCTTTCTCATCGCTTCTCGGCCTTTTGGCTAACATCAAGTGTTGCAGGGGCGACACCATGGTCCTGCCAAGGCAAGGTCGGGATGGAAGGGCGATAACCAATCGCAATCCAAATCTATACCGTGGGTTACCTATCACCGTCCGAGTCACGGTGAACCACAGCGAAGGAGGATCCCCTATGGATCGGGGCTTCTTCACCAGGAGGATCCTGTTGAAGGCGTGCGGCTTCCAAGCTACGGAGATCTTCACCCTGCACGACTCCCGCAAAGGTGGTTATTTCGACGTGACGTTCAAGCAAGTGGCAGACTGCGTCCGGCTCCTGAGGGTGTTCGAGGAGAAGAGAGACCTGCCGGAGATGAAGATCCTGACGGCGGAGCCGCACTTCTCTCTGCCGTTGCAACGGGAACGTGAGGTGATGGTGCATGTGTACAACCCCTTCGTCCCTGTCGCCGACGTGGTCACCTTCCTCACCAGGTACTTCGATAAGGTGGGGAGCGGCACCGAGATTCGAGACGACTTGGGGATCTGGACAGGCAAACGCCTGTTTAAGGTCACGCTAAAGACCGATGGTAAGGGAGCCATTTTCCACCCTCCTTCCAGTTTCGCAATCGGGGGAAACCGGGGCTACCTGGTCTACGCTGGGCAACCCAAGCATTGTCGCTCATGCGGCAAGGCTGGCCATGTGGCGGCCAACTGCAGCGCCTCCCTCTGCAAGATCTGCAAACAGGAAGGGCACCAGACAAAAGACTGCAAACAGGCCAAGTGCTGCAACCTGTGTGGCGAGGCAAGTCACCTCTACAGGACCTGCCCCAAACGCTGCCGTACTTACGCACAGGCAGCCAAAGCCGACCAGGGGGAAGCAGAAGAAAGGTTCCGTGTCACTCCAACCACCAGGGCCCCCAGGGAGCTCAACGGGACAAAGGAGGACACAGAGAGAGACAAGGTGGAGAAAGAGATTGAGGCAACAGAGAGCCAATCAACAGCACTACCCCCTGAACCTTCCAGCCCTCAGGACAGCGAATCAATGGAGGAGGAGGCAGCAGTGAAAAAGCAGCAGGGGGAGTGGCGGACGGTGAAGAACAAGAAAAGTAAGAGGGAGCGAAGAAGAAGCAAAGGCGTTTCCCAGAGAAGCGGCAAGAGGCGTCTCCCATCCGACACGGATGACAAGGGCAGCAGCTCTTCGGATGATGAAGTGCCAGAGCGGCACCGACAGAAGAGGCGGCAAAGCTCCAGGGCGTTGGAGGACGAGACACCCGAGCTCCAGAATATTGGAGACAACAAGGAGCCCAGCGCACCCCAACTTAGCCTGCAACCTGAGGAGGCCAGTGCACCACAGCCCCTGGAATCTGGGAGCAGTGAGGCAATCATCGCACCCCAGCTCCAGGAAGCCGGGAACAGCAACCCCCCAGAGGGGGTGAGTTTTGGAGAAGCTTCTCCAGCAAAGGTCATCTCAAAACCCGCTCACCACGTGAACCTCCAGATGCCACTGGAGCAGAACACGGCCAAGGAGATCTACCTCAGCCCATCCAAAGTGAAGGAATTTGAGCTCACTACGGGTATGAAGGAGCAGACTAAAGGTCTGGGACTCTCAGAGACAGTGGGTTTGGTAGGAGAATAAATGCTTTAATATGGGTTAAAAGATTGTATCCATAAATGTGCGTAGCATTAAATCTACTACGCGATGTGTTGCGACCTTGGACTACCTAGCCAAGGTCAAAGCTGACCTGTTGTTTCTGCAGGAGTGTGCGATACCGCACCTCAGCTCCTACAGGCAATGGTCACGATGGTGGTCCCACGGGCCATCGATCTGGTCGGGCGGAAACGACTCTCGTTCCTCCGGCCTGGGTATTCTGCTGCGGGGAGGCAACTTCACCGTCTCCGAGGTCAAGGAGGTGGTGGGCGGGCGACTCCTGGTAGCAGACGTAATGTACAAGAACGCTCCACTCCGGTTAATTAACGTGTACGGCCCGGCACAAGGGGCTGAGCGGCTGGAGGTTTTTCAGCAGCTCCCACTGCTGCTGGCGACCTCCAGGCCGGTCATTCTGGGCGGGGACTTCAACTGCATCATCGATGCGGCTGGACGATCCGGCAGGGCCGGAAGCAGATTGGACGCTACGTCCAGATCCCTGATGGAAACAGTTAAGGATGCCAAGCTGCACGACGTCTTCAGCAACCCTGCAGACGGAGCGCAGCGTAGATACACCTGGTCGCGGCCAGACGGGTCCATTCGTTCCAGGATAGACTTCCTGTTTGTGTCCCGTGCATTCACAGTCAGATCCACCGAGGTCAAGCCGGTGTTCTTCTCTGACCACTGCCTCCTACTGGCGGACTGCCACTTGGAGGAAGACCTGAGGGTGGGCAGGGGGGCATGGAAGCTAAATGTGCAACTGCTGACCCCAGAGAACATTGAGGAGCTCAAGAGGGATTACAAAGGTTGGAGAACCGTGAAACCCCTCTTTGAGTCCCTGACACACTGGTGGGAAGTGATCAAGGGAAGCATCAAGAAGTTTTTCATCCGCAAAGGCACCCAGAAAGCTAGAAAGGAACAGAGGGAAATGTCCCGACTCCAGGAAAAGATGCAGAATCTGCTCCGGCTGCGGTCGATGGGGGTCGATGTCAAGGAGGAGCTCCAAGAGGTGAAGGGCCAGCAAGCCTCGCACTTTGCCTCGGAGGCCTCCAAGATCATCTTCCGTTCCAGAGTCCGCTCCGTGGAGCAGGATGAGACGTGCTCACGTTTCTTCTTCCAAAAGGTACACAGAGAGCGCTCTGTGATCAGCAGCCTGAAGGAAGAAGACGGCTCAGTAAAGTCATCACGGTCCGACATTCTGAGGATCAGCAAATCCTTTTATGCCGGTCTGTATGACGTGAAGCCCACGGACAGCACGGCCTCCCAGTCCTTCCTGTCCTCTATCACGGAGGTCTTAGACCACAGTACGCGGGAGAGCCTAGACAAACCGCTAACTCCTGACGAACTGACTAAGGCCCTCGAGTCCTTCGAGAAGAGTAAAACCCCCGGAAGCGACGGCCTGCCGGCGGAGTTGTATTCGGCTCTGTGGGACTTGATCGGCCCAGACCTGCTAGAAGTGTACGAGAGTATGCTCCTGGCCGGCAGCATGTCAGAATCCATGAGGAAAGGCATCATCACCCTCATCTACAAGCACAAGGGGGAAAGGGAGGAAATTAGAAATTGGCGACCCATTTCACTGTTGAATGTGGACTATAAGATTCTGTCCAAGGTCATCGCCAACCGGGTCAAATCCGCTCTGGAATTGGTGATTCACCCTGACCAGACCTGCTCTGTGCCAGGCAGGAAGATCTCTGACAGCCTGGCGCTGCTCAGGGATACGATTGCCTATGTACAGGACAGGGGTGTGGATACCTGCCTCATCAGCTTGGATCAGGAGAAGGCCTTTGACAGAATATCGCACACCTACATGGGGGATGTGCTCTCCAAAATGGGCTTTGGGGAGGGAATTCGAAATTGGATCCAACTGCTCTACACTAACATCAGTAGCGCAGTCTCAATCAATGGGTGGGAAACAGATAGCTTTCCGATTAAATCTGGAGTCAGGCAGGGCTGTCCTCTCTCGCCTGTCCTTTTCGTGTGCTGCATAGAACCCTTTGCCGAGTCCATCAGGAAGGATCCGGGCATAAGAGGAGTGACGATCCCAGGCAGTGGAGGCACTCAGGTAAAAGCCTCCCTGTACATGGACGACGTCGCCGTCTTCTGCTCGGATCCGCTGTCGGTGCGCAGACTGATGCACGTCTGCGACCAGTTCGAACTGGCCTCGGGAGCCAAGGTAAATCGTGGGAAGAGCGAGGCCATGTTCTTTGGGAACTGGGCTGACCGATCCTTTGTCCCCTTCACTGTCAGGGCTGACGGCCTGAAGGTGCTGGGGATATGGTTCGGAGGGACCGGGGCATGCGTTAGAAACTGGAAGGAGCGAGTGGCTATGGTGAAAAGGAAACTGGGCATGTGGGAGCGACGCTCCCTCTCCATTGCGGGTAAGAACCTGGTCATCAGGTGTGAGGTACTCTCGCTGTTGCTGTACGTGGCGCAGGTCTGGCCCATTCCACACTCCTGCGCGATGGCGATCACTCGAGCCATCTTCCGCTTTATCTGGAGGTCGAAAATGGATCGTGTCCGCAGGGACGCGATGTACAAGCCTCTAGATAAAGGGGGAAAAAACGTGCCCAACATCGCCCTCATACTGATGGCCACCTTTGTGTGTGGCTGCATCAAGCGGTGCGTAGACCCTCAGTACGCAAACACCAAGTGTCACTACGTGCTGAGGTTCTACCTGTCCCCGGTGTTGCGAAGGATGGGTCTGGCCACGCTGCCGCGGAACGCTCCAAGTAGTTGGACCGTGCCGTACCACCTGTCCCTGGTGGAAAAATTTATGCAGAAAAACACCTTTGACCACAAGTCCATCAGGCAGTGCTCAGCACGTAACGTCCTAGAGGCCCTGAGGGATAAGGAGAGGGTGGACCCTGTGGGATGGTTCCCCGAGCAGACTGTCAAAGTCATTTGGCAGAATGCCTCATCGCCAGAACTTTCCAACAAGCACCAAGACGTAGCTTGGCTGGTGGTGAGAAAGGCCCTCCCCGTCAGATCCTTCCTACACGCCAGGAGTCTCACCCCCTCTGCACGATGCCCTCGAGGTGGCTGTGGTGGGGAAGAGACCGTTGTTCACCTCCTTGTGGATTGTGCCTTTGCAAAGAAAGTCTGGAGAGAGATGCAGTGGTTGCTGTCGAGGTTCATCCCGAGCAGTTCTGTGACACAGGACTCTGTGCTCTACGGCCTGTTCCCAGGGACACACACCGAGACAAACATCGACTGCAGCTGGAGGATCATCAACTCGGTGAAAGAGGCGCTTTGGTCTGCCCGAAACTTGTTGGTCTTCCAGCACAAAGAGTTGTCCCCGACCGATTGTTGCGGACTGGCACAATCCAAAGTCCAGGACTACGTGCTGAGGGACGCACTAAAGCTTGGGGCAGCTGCCGCAAAGGCGCAATGGGGAAGGGTCGCTGTCTGGGACCTTTCTACCACAGCGCACCGAGAGACTGGGAACTGTTTAGAGCCCCTCGGGCTGTACAGATCAAAATGAAAGGCTGTAAATGATTGTAATATTGTTTGTACTGATGCACCTGGTGATACATTTTGTAAAAGTTTAACCTGGATTGTACCCTTGTAATGTTGTTTTTGAAATGGTTTGGAATGTGATTGAAGATATTTTATGAATAAAGTATATTTTTACAAAAAAAAAAAAAAAAAATCTGTTCTTATTGTTTGTACTGATGCACCTGGTGATACATTTTGTAAAAGTTTAACCTGGATTGTACCCTTGTAATGTTGTTTTTGAAATGGTTTGGAATGTGATTGAAGATATTTTATGAATAAAGTATATTTTTACAAAAAAAAAAAAAATCTGTTCTTATCAGTTTAATATCTGATACGTCCCTTATCTGGGGACCATATATTAAATTGATTTTTGGAGCAGGGAGATGGAATAGGGGCTTGCTCCGTCCACTCCACGCATCGACCCGGTATTGCAGTATCGCTGGGAATGGTGCACCACCCCTTTCCAGGGGATTTTCAATGCTAAAAATAGTTTTCTTACAAACATCTGCTTTCTTTACTTTTCAACATGCACATCTTTCAAAACACAACTTTCTTTCTTTCTCACTCACCCGCACCATCTACACACAAAAAACACGCACGCTCACCCAACGCTCACAGACACCACTCTCATCTCACAAACACTCTACCTCACTCATACAAAAACATCTTTCACTTGCAAATACACCTCTCAAACACTCTCTCAGCTGCACCTTTCGCCTCACAACATTTTCAACCAGCTCTCTGCTGCCGCTCCCGCCCGCTGCTGCTGCTGCTGCTGATACAGCAACAGTCAAAACTCACACCTCAAAGCTCACACACTTTACACAGCTACTCGGAAACGTCTACATCCACGTTCACACAATCCTTACACTGCACAAGGAGCCCATTCCGCCCGTCGTGACTGCACCAGCTCTCCCAATGAACATTTCACTTCGTGCCATTCTCCTGCCTTCTCCACGTAACCCAGCACATGCTTTCTTTTCAAATAATCATCTCATTCCCTCTTCAATTGAACCTGCCTCCGCCACGCTATCAGGCGGTGCATTCCAGACCCTGACCACTCGCTGCTCCTATCACTTTTGCTTCTTCTGCTAGTTACTTTAAACCTGTGCCCGCTCCTTCTCGATCCTTTCATCGGTGCAAGCAGTTTCTCCCTATCTACTCTCTCCAGATACCTCATGATTTTCAATACCTCTATCAAGTCTCCTCTCAGACTTCTTTTCCCCAAGGAATACAGTCCCAACTTCTCCAATCTTACTTCATAACTCAACTTCCTCGCCCCTGGAACCAAACTCGTAAACCTCTTCTGCACTCTCTCCAATGCCTTCACTACCCTCCTAAAATGCAAGTCAAAATGCAATCCATCAGAGTCAGCATGGCTTTATGAAGACTAAATCGTGTTTGACTAAATCGCTAGAGTTCTTTGAAGATGTGACAAGCAAAGTGGATAATGGCGATCCTGTAGATGTAGTATGTCTGGACTTCCAGAAGGCATTTGATAAGGTGCCGCACAAAAGATTAATACACAAGATAAGATCACACGCAGCTAAGGGTAATATATTTGCTTGGACAGAGCTTTGGCTAACCAACAGAAAGCAGAGAGTCAGGATAAATGGGTCTTTTGTGGATGGCAAGCTGTAACTAGTGGGGTGCCACAGGGTTCGGTCCTTGGGCCCCAACTATTTACTTGGATTCAGGAGTAGAAGGTACCATAGCTAAATTTGCAGATGACACCAAAATAGGTGGGAAAGTAAGTTGCAGTGAAGAAATGAGAAATTTACAAATGGATATGGACAGGTTAGGTGAATGGGCCAAAATTTGGCAGATGGAGTTTAACGTGGATAAGTGAGGTTATCCAGTTCAGCTCCTACAGGCAATGGTCACGGTGGTGGTCCCACGGGCCATCGATCTGGTCGGGCGGAAACGACTCTCGTTCCTCCGGCCTGGGTATTCTGCTGCGGGGAGGCAACTTCACCGTCTCCGAGGTCAAGGAGGTGGTGGGCGGGCGACTCCTCGTAGCAGACGTAATGTACAAGAACGCTCCACTCCGGTTAATTAACGTGTATGGCCCGTCACAAGGAGCTGAGCGGCTGGAGGTTTTTCAGCAGCTCCCACTGCTGCTGGCGACCTCCAGGCCGGTCATTCTGGGCGGTGACTTCAACTGCATCATCGATGCGGCTGGACGATCCGGCAGGGCCGGCAGCAGATTGGACGCTACGTCCAGATCCCTGATGGAAACAGTTAAGGATGCCAAGCTGCACGACGTCTTCAGCAACCCTGCAGACGGAGCGCAGCGTAGATACACCTGGTCGCGGCCAGACGGGTCCATTCGTTCCAGGATAGACTTCCTCTTTGTGTCCCGTGCATTCACAGTCAGATCCACCGAGGTCAAGCCGGTGTTCTTCTCTGACCACTGCATCCTACTGGCGGACTGCCACTTGGAGAAGGACCTGAGGGTGGGCAGGGGGGCATGGAAGCTATTCGTGCAACTGCTGACCCCAGAGAACATTGAGGAGCTCAAGAGGGCTTATGAAGGTTGGAGAACCATGAAACCCCTCTTTGAGTCCCTGACACACTGGTGGGAAGCGATCAAGGGAAACACCAAGAGGTTTTTCATCCTCAAAAGCATCCAGAAAGCTAGAAAGGAAGAGAGGGAAATGTCCCGACTCCAGAAAAAGATGCAGAATCTGCTCCGGCTGCAGTCGGTGGGGGTCGATGTCAAGGAAGAACTCCAAGAGGTGAAGAGCCAGCAAGCCTCGCACTTTGCCTCCAAGAACATCTTCCGTTCCAGAGTCCGCTCCGTGGAGCAGGATGAGACGTGCTCACGTTTCTTCTTCCAAAAGGAACAGAGAGAGAGCTCTGTGTTCAGCAGCCTGAATGAAGAAGACAGATCAGTAAAGTCAGCGCAGTCCGACATTTTGAGGATCAGCAAATCCTTTTATGCCGGATTTTATGACGTGAAGCCGACGGACAGCACGGCCTCCCAGTCCTCCTTGTCCTCTATCACGGAGGTCTTAGGCGACAGTACACGGGAGAGGCTGGACAAACCGCGAACTCCTGACGAACTGACTTAGGCCCTTGAGTCCTTCGAGAAGAGTAAATCTCCCCAGAAGCGACGGCTTGCCGGCGGAGTTGTATTGGGCTCTGTGGGACTGGATGGGCCCAGACCTGCTAGGGGTGTACGAGAGTATGCTCCTGGCCGGCAGTATGTCAGAATCCATGAGGAAAGGCATCATCACCCTCATGTACAAGCACAAGGAAGAAAGGGAGGAAATTAGAAATTGGCGACCCATTTCACTGTTGAATGTGGACTATAAGATTCTGTCCAAGGTCATCGCCAATCGGGTCAAATCCGCTCTGGAATTGGTGATACACCCTGACCAGACCTGCACTGTGCCGGGCAGGAAGATCTCTGACAGCCTGGCGCTGCTCAGGGATACGATTGCCTATGTGCAGGACAGGGGTGTGGACACCTGCCTCATCAGCCTGGATTAGGAGAAAGCCTTTGACAGAATATCGCACACCTACATGGTGGATGTGCTCTCAAAATGGGGTTTGGGGAGGGAATTCGCAATTGGATCCAGTTGGATCCTACTCTACACTAACATCAGTAGCGCAGTCTCAATCAATGGGTGGGAATCAGATAGCTTTCCAATTAAATCTGGAGTCAGGCAGGGCTGTCCTCTCTCGCCTGTTCTTTGCTGAGTCCATCAGGAAGGATCCGGGCATTAGAGGAGTTACGATCCCAGGCAGTGGAGGCACTCAGATCAAAGCCTCCCTGTACATGGACGATGTCGCCGTCTTCTGTTCTGATCCGCTGTCGGTGTGCAGACTGATCCACATCTGCGACCAGTTCGAACTGGACTCGGGAGCCAAGGTAAATCGTGGGAAGAGCGAGGCCGTGTTCTTTGGGAACTGGGCTGACCGATCCTTTGTCCCCTTCACCGTCAGTGCTGACGGCCTGAAGGTGCTGGGGATATGGTTCAGAGGGACCGGGGTATGCGTTAGAAACTGGAAGGATCCAGTGTCTATGGTGAAAAGGAAACTGGGAATCTGGGAGCGACGCTTCCTCTCCGTTGCGGGTAAGAACCTGGTCATCAGGTGTGAGGCACTCTCGCTGTTGCTGTACATGGCGCAGGTCTGGCCCATTCCAGACTGCTGCGCGATGGCGATCACCCGAGCCATCTTCCGCTTTATCTGGAGGTCGAAAATGGATCGTGTCCGCAGGGACGCGCTGTATAAGCCTCTAGATAAAGGGGGAATAAACGTGCCCAACATCGCCCTCACACTGATGGCCACCTTTGTGTGCGGCTGTATCAAGCTGTGCGTAGACCCTCGGTACGCAAACACCAGGTGTCACTACGTGCTGAGGTTCTACCTGTCCCCGGTTTAGCGAAGGATGGGTGTGGCCACGCTGCCGCGGAACGCTCCAAGTAGTTGGACCGTGCCGTACCACCTGTCCCTGGTGGAAAACTTTATGCAGAAAAACACCTTTGACCCCAAGTCCATCAGGCAGTGGTCGGCACGTAACGTCCTATAGGCCCTGCGGGGAAAGGAGATGGTGGATCCTGTGCGATGTTTCCCCGAGCAGACTGTCAAAGTCGTTTGGCAGAATGCCTCGTCTCCAGAACTTTCCAACAAGCACCAAGACGTAGCTTGGCTGGTGGTGAGAAATGCCCTCCCCGTCAGATCCTTCCTGAAGTCTCACCCTCTCTGCATGTTGACCTCGAGGTGGCTGTCGTGGGGACGAGACCGTTGTTCACCTCTTTGTGGAATGTGCGTTTGCAAAGAAGGTCTGCAGAGAGTTGCCGTGGTTTTTGTCGCGGTTCATCCCAAGCAGTTCTGTGACACAGGTCTCTGTGCTCTACGTGTTGATCCCAGGGACAGGGACGCACATCGAGACAAGCAGGTGGAGGATCATCTACTCGGTGAAAGACGCTCTTTGGTCTGCCCGAAACTTGTTGGTCTTCCAGTGCAATGAGTTGTCCCCAGCAGAGTGTTGCAGACTGGCTGGCACATTCCAAGGCCGAGGACTACGTGCTGAGGGACGCACTAAAGCTTGGGGCAGCCGCCACAAATGCGCAGTGGGGAACGGTCGCTGTCTAAGACCTTTCAGCCATAGTGCACCGAGGGACTGGGAAAGGTATGGACCCCTCGGCCTGAAAGACTCACATTGAATGTATGCAGTGAATATTACATTTATCACAATTGTATTGAAGCACCTCAGAGTGCAACATGATCTATGTAGATAACTTGAATACTATTGCACTGTCTGACTGCCTGTAATGAGCATGTTGAAATGTCTGTAATGTTCATTGATCGTATTGAAGCGTCGCAGGGTGCGACATGATCTATTTGAAAAACTGGAATATGATTGCACTTTTTGCGATGGCCATTTTGAAATGTTTTGTAATGTTCTTTCAGATATTTTATGGATAAGGTATATTTTTCCACAAAAAAACGACAACAGTTACAAAGAAAACCAACAGCAGCAACAACAGCTCTTCTCCACAGTCTGAATTAGAATTTCAGAGTCAGAAAACAGAGCAAAAAAACACGCAGCGTCCTGAAATGACAAACCTGAAATGAAAGTGTACTTAGTGTATCAAGCCTTTAAACTGCATTGCTGAAAACTCCTTCCTGCCTGCTAGTGCAACAAGATGCTGCAAAGTATATTACACAGCGAATCAGGCCTTCAGTCGTCTTGACTTGTGCAGCTCCAGTGACTTCAGGCCTCCAAAAGCAGGCCAGTATTTGAAAGGGCTCCTCTTGACAAGTGTAAGACCCTGATCAAACTAAATATTTTAATTTTCTTAACCAGTGAGATTGAACGAACCGTGATGCATGTCCAAGACAAAATAGAATATAAAGCAATGTAAAGTAAATTAATAACAAATTGAGAAAGTAAATATGGAACACAAAATATTTTAAAACTAGGGCACAGGTTAAAAACATGATCCTAATTTCTGTTGAACTGAATGAGGCGAGTCATTACAGTGCGTGACCGATTTGTTTAAGTGTGCGGGCCCATTAAACTTTTTGCACAGCCGCGCAAATTTAAAGGGGCTTATGTGGCGGTGTGTCTGTGAGGAAACCTCTCCTCATATCTTGTATCCCACTGTGAAATCGTCTTCAGCTCCCAAATTGCACTCAGACAATGTGCTACATTTGCATATTGTGCAGGAGTCGGGGGAGGGGTCATGGGGCTGCCCCTTGTCTCTGTACTTGAAATGGCAGCCAGGCAGCAACTGTAGTGCTTCCTCAAATCCAACCTGAAGAAAAGGCAAGACATGTTGGGTGCTGAGAGGGAGAAGCATTGCCACTTTAGGTTCTACTTGGATTTTACTGAGGTAAAAGGTGATTGAAAAAGTCAAGCCTTTCTCCCCTAGCAGTTACCACTGAGGACAGAAATAATACCGAGCGCTGATCTATCACCGAGCACTGAGGCCGGCCAAGGGGAGGCATCTGAAAGCTGCAGAGAGAGCAAGAAGCCAGGATGGACGACTGAGAATACTGGCTGAGATAGACAGCAAAAACTGTGACACAAGCTCAGGTAAGCGTGGTGTTTTGCAGTTCAAGTTCATCACTTTGTGACAGTATAGGTATTTTTCACTTTCCTAGGATAAGGCTGTTCCCTTTCTAGAAGTTAGAAACAGCCGTGCAGATGTATTTTCTGCGCTCCTTTGCTTGCCTGCTGAATAGGACTGATGGGAGGGGAAAAGGTGATTAAAAGAGAGCCGACATCATTGCAGGCTGGCAGATGGTGTGCTGTGCTGTGCACGCAGGTGGTTTTGTTGTTTGGCTTGTGTGTGACTTCTGGTTGAAGCTGAAAGATTTCTAAAATTTTGAAGGAAATAATCTTCGAGAAGGGGAGAAACATTTTCAACATTTTAACAGGATCTAAGGCTGTTCGCTGTGTCGTACCTGTACTTATCCTTGCTGCCACCTGCCTTCTCACTGCTGATCATCATCTTGTGTTATTATAATGATATAATGCATTGGACTTATTTACTGTGACTTCATAACATGACACATTTCCCTTCTGGTGATGTCATGCTGACATCCCGTAAAGGAAATAGACCAACAGTCAGCCCAAAAGAAGGCCCAATGCCAAGCAAAGGAAGCCCATAAACGAGGATGCTAGACAGCTCGTACAAAAGAAAGCAGGGCATCAGGAAACAACTCAACAGCAGCTGACGTAGTACTCTCCAGGTTCAGTGCAGGAGAAGCACTGGAATCAGTAAAAAGTAATGCCCCTACATGTCTGAACATACAACTTAGGAGCAGGAGTAGGCCACTGGGCCCCAAGAGCCTGCTCCACTACTCAGAAGATCATGGCTGATCCGATTGTAACCTCAACCCCACATTCCTGCCTACCAGCGATAACCTTCCAACCCCGCCTTGTTAATCTATCCAGCTCTGTCTTGAAAATATTCAAAGACTCTGTTTCCACCACCTTTCGAGGAAGAGAGTTCCAAGGACTCTCTACACTCTGGGAGAAACGCTGCTGACTTTGCCTTCCCTGTAGATGTGGAAGGACTTTAGCTGCATACCTGGTCAGCTGGCAAGCTCCACAGACCGATCGGCGCAGGCTTGGAGGGCCGAAGGGCCTGTTCCTGTGCTGTACTTTTTTTTCTTCTTTGTTCTTTGACTGCTCAAGCTGAAAGCAAAGACAAAAATACAGCAGGCCTCGATCGAAGAACTCCTCTGCGCTGTGAGCTAGTTGCTCACACGGAAACTCAGCTACAAAGACTCATGGATTGTCTCTCATGCCTGTCACGTGTTCTCCCTTGTGACTGAGTGTTTCTCGAAATTTTCCATTACCTGCCAGTTACACGACACATCTAGCGCAACCGTAGACAGCGACCTTTCTCCATTACGCCTTTGCCCCAAACTTTAGTGCGTCCCTCAGCACGTAGTCCTGGACCTTGGAATGTGCCAACTCTTTGCAATGGAAGACCAACAAGTTTCGGACAGCCAAAGAGTGTCTTTCACCGAGTGGATCCTCCGGCGGTAGTTGATGTTTGTCTTGGCGTGTGTCCCTGGGAACAGCCCCTGGAGCACAGAGTCCATACCTGTGTCACGGAACTGCTCGGGATGCACCTCGACAAGAACCACGGCCACTCTCTTCAGAGTTCTGGTGATGAGGCATTCTGCCAAATGACCCTGACGGTCTGTTCGGCGAACCGTCCGCCGGAATCCACCATCTCCTTTTCCCGCAGGGCCTCTAGGGTGATACGTGCTAACCACTGCCTGATGGACTTGCGGACAAAGGTGTTTCTCTGCATAAGTTTTTCCACACGGGGCAGGTGATACGGCACTTGGAGCGTTCCGCGGCAGAGTGGCCAGACCCATCCTTCGCAACACCAGGGACAGGTAGAACCTCAGCACGTAGTGACGCTTGGTGTTTGGGTCTACACACAGCTTGATAATGCCATACACAAAGGTGGCCATCAGGATGAGGGTGATGTTGGGCATGTTTTTTCCCTCTTCATCCAGAGTTTTTTTACATCATGTCCCTGCAAACAGGATCCACTTTTGACCTCCAGATAAAGCGGAAGATGGCTGGCGTGATCGCCACAGCGCAGGAGTGAGGAATGGGCCAGACCCGCGCCACGTACAGCAACACCGAGAGTGCCTCACACCTGATGAGCAGGTTCTTACCCGCAACGGAGAGGGAGCTTTGCTCCCACATGCCCAGTTCTTTTCTCACCATAGCTACTCGCTCCTTCCGGTTTCTAACGCATGCCCTGGTCCCTCCGAACCATATCCCCAGTAGCTTCAGGCAGTCTGACCTGCTGGTGAAAGGGACAAAGCTTAGTTCAGTTCCCAGAGGACACGGCCTCGCTCTTGCCACGATTTACCCTTGGCACCTGAGGCCGGTTCGAAGTGGTCGCAGGTGTCGATCAGTCTGCGCACCGATGTGTGAAAAGTGGGGAGTTGACCGTACTACCGCATCACCACACTGTCCCAGGTCCAATAGCATGGCGGAATGTATATACTGTAAAGTCCTTACTTATGAAATGTCAGCAAAGTAAACAAGGCTTGTGACGGCCTGTCACAATGCTACACCTTAGAGCGACAGCGCTCAGTGCAACCACTCCTTCACCAGCAGAATTACAGTGCGAACAACCCTTCCCAGTCATCATTTGTCGATGCATCCAGGAGTAAGTGATGCATTCGCTGAAGGTGAAGGTGAAGGACGCACATGAGCAAAGAATCACCCAACTTAAACATTGGACAAAAGGTATGACTACAACACCCAACCGATGGAACATGAAATCCGGCCGAAATCAGCAGCATGTCCAGAACCATGATCATATCAAATACGAGCACCCATTGTGAAGAAACCGATGGCGAATCAGGGAAGTACCAGAACAAGAAACACCAAGTAACCCCATCGCAAGCAGAACGCGATCTAAGACACGATCCCAGCGCAACACTCCTACAGACAACCAGAATTGTGAGAACGTACAGCAATCTCAAACCAACTTCACAGTATCAACGAAGCACCATTCCGTTCCAGAGACTCATAAGGTGATCACTTTGTACAATTGTAGGTTCAAAGACAGAAGAGCAATTTGTGGTAATGTAAATAGTTCTTATTATTTAATGGTACAGCCTGGAGTTGTTGTGGTATACCTTTAAGGAGCGTATCTAAAATTGCTGTGCAGCACCAGGCAGGGTGTGACGTATATGCTCATGTATAATTCTCGGGCCGATGATAGGAGCTGTCCTAGAGACCCAGATATTGTTGTATATATTTCATCTCTTCAAATCAAAGAATTGAGTTCGCAATCCTCTTTGTGTCGTCGGTGTGTTTGTGTCAGGTGGAAAACACAACATGGAGGACCCCCATTTAAGGTGAATGGCAAAAGAACCAAGGCGACATGAGGAGAAACCTTCTTGCGCAGCGAGTGGTTAGAATCTGCAATGCACTGCCTGAGAGTGTGCTGGGGGCACTTTCAAGAGTGGCTTTCAAAAGAGAATCGGATAATTAATTATCTGAAGAGAAAATATTTGCAGGGCTACGGGGAAAAGGCAGGTGAGTGGCACTAGGGGAGTTGCTCTTGCAGAGAGCTAGCACAGACACGACAGGCCGAATGGCCTCCTTTTGTGCTCTAACCAATCTAGGATTCGATGTTCTCCCTCCACTTGGACCCCTCCCTCTGGATTTTTGCCTTCTCTTGATCTTTTCATTGAGAACTGTCGGCGTGACATTAGCCGTCTCAATTTCTCTGCTCCTCTCACCCATTCTAATCTGTCTCTCTCTGAACTCACTGCACTCCGTTCTCTCAGGTCCAACCCCAACATTGTCATCAAACCCGCTGACAAGGGTGGTACTGTTGTTGTCTGGCGCATTGACCTCTACCTCGCGGAGGCTGAGCGTCAACTCGCAGACGTTTCCTCCTACCTCTCCCTGGACCATGACCCCACCACAGAACATCAAGCCATTGTTTCCAGGACTGTCACTGACCTCATCTCCTCAGGAGATCTTCCTCCCACAGCTTCCAACTTGATAGTCGCCCAACCTCGGACGGCCCGCTTCTACCTCCTACCCAAAATCCACAAACAGAACTGTCCTGGCAGACCGATCGTGTCAGCCTGTTCCTGCCCCACGGAACTCATTTCTCGTTATCTTGACTCCCTTCTCTCTCCCCTTGTCCAGTCCCTTCCCACCTACATCCGTGATTCCTCTGACACCTTACGTCACATCAACAATTTCCAGTTCCCTGGCCCCAACCGCTTCCTCTTCACCATGGATGTCCAATCCCTCTACACCTCCATCCCCCACCAGGATGGTCTGAGGGCCCTTAGCTTCTTCCTTGAACAGAGGCCCCAACAATCCCCATCCACCACTACTCTCCTCCGTCTGGCTGAACTTGTTCTCACACTGAACAATTTCTCCTTTAACTCCTCTCACTTCCTCCAAATAAAAGGCGTGGCTATGGGTACCCGCATGGGCCCCAGCTATGCCTGTCTCTTTATGGGGTATGTGGAACATTCCTTGTTCCAGTCCTACTCCGGCCCCGTCCCACAACTCTTTCTCCGGTACATCGATGATTACTTCGGTGCTGCTTCATGCTCTCGTCGGGACCTGGAAAAATGTATTAATTTTGCTTCCAATCTCCACCCCTCCATCATCTTCACATGGTCCATCTCTGACACTTCTCTTCCCTTCCTTGACCTCTCTGTCTCAATTTCTGATGATAGACTGTCCACCAATATCCATTACAAGCCTACCGACTCCCACAGCTACCTCGACTACAGCTCCTCACACCCCGCTTCCTGTAAAGACTCCATCCCATTCTCTCAGTTCCTTCGCCTCCGTCGCATCTGTTCTGATGACGCTACCTTCAAAAACAGCTCCTCTGACATGTCCTCCTTCTTCCTTAACCGAGGTTTTCCATCCACGGTCGTTGACAGGGCCCTCAACCGTGTCCGGCCCATATCCCGCGCATCCTCCCTCACGCCTTCTCCTCCTTCCCAGAAACATGATAGGGTCCCCCTTGTCCTCACTTATCACCCCACCAGCCTCCGCATTCAAAGGATCATCCTCCGCCATTTCCGCCAACTCCAGCATGATGCCACCACCAAACACATCTTCCCTTCACTCCCCTTGACGGCATTCCGTAGGGATCGTTCCCTCCGGGACACCCTGGTCCACTCCTCCATCACCCCCTACTCCTCAACCCCCACTTATGGCACCTCCCCATGCCCACGCAGAAGATGCAACACCTGCCCCTTCACTTCCTCTCTCCTCACCGTCCAAGGGCCCAAACACTCCTTTCAAGTGAAGCAGCATTTCACTTGCATTTCCCCTAACTTAGTCTACTGCATTCGTTGCTCCCAATGCGGTCTCCTCTACATTGGAGAGACCAAACGCAAACTGGGCGACCGTTCTGCGGAACACCTGCGGTCTGTCCGCAAGAAAGACCCAAACCTCCCTGTCGCTTGCCATTTTAACACTCCACCCTGTTCTCTTGCCAACATGTCTGTCCTTGGCTTGCTGCATTGTTCCAGTGAAGCCCAACGCAAACTGGAGGAGCAGCACCTCATCTTCCGACTAGGCACTTTACAGCCCTCTGGGCTGAATATTGAATTCAACAACTTTAGATCTTAAACTCCCCCTCCCCCCATCCCCACCCCGTTTCTTTTCCCCCCCCACCCGTTTTTTTTCAATAATTTATATAGATTCTTCTTTCCCCACCTATTTCCATTATTTTTAAATCTAAAACTAAAACCTTTAGTCTTTCCACCCCACCCCCACTAGAGCTGTACTTTAAATATCCTGTTTTCCATTCTTAATTAGCACTTTTCTCAGACAAAGACCACCACCTTCAACACCTCTTTGACCCTTTTGTCTCTGACATCTTTTGATTATCTGCTCACACCACACCCTCAATGTGTCTCTTCCCCCCCCACCTTAAACCAATTTATATTTCTCCCTTGTTGAAACTATGCTGCAGTTCTGCCGAAGGGCCATGAGGGCTCGAAACGTTGACTGATTTCTTCTCCACCGATGCTGCCAGACTTGCTGAGTTTTTCCAGGTAATTCTGTTTTTATTTTGTTTAGGATTCGATGTGTGCAGCTCTGCACAGTTGGTTGCTGCATTGTCACTCACTCGCTGCAAGACACGCAACTGCTTTCAAAAGCTTCTCCCACAGCAGCCTCTGACAGTGACGTCCATGTGGATAGGCACAACCCTCTCCCACCTGATTGGTGGAATACTGGCGATCTACATAACTCTGATGCAGTCTCACTGAAAAAGACAGAACAAAGGCAACTTCTGTAAATTAACCTTCTGTTCCAATTGGAAATCCCAGGAGAAATATGCCAACAGTAAAAGCATCAGTACTTATATATATATAAGCCTTTGAACGCTGTCAGTCTGCTTTAAAGGAGGGAAGGCATATGGCACTCGGGTAAGTCCAGGGTATTTGTGGCATCGCTTCTCGGCCTCTTGGCTAAGATCAAGTGTAGTATCTGTTCTTATCAGTTTAATATCTGATACGTCCCTTATCTGGGGACCATATATTAAATTGATTTTTGGAGCAGGGAGATGGAGTAGGGGCTTGCTCCGTCCACTCCACGCATCAACCTGGTATTGCAGTATCTCTGGGAATGGTGCACCACCCCTTTCCAGGGGATTTTCAATGCTAAAAATAGATTTCTTACAAACATCTGCTTTCTTTACTTTTCAACATGCACATCTTTCAAAACACAACTTTCTTTCTTTCTCATCGCTTCTCGGCCTTTTGGCTAAGAAGGAATTTGAGCTCACTACGGGTATGAAGGAGCAGACTAAAGGTCTGGGACTCTCAGAGACAGTGGGTTTGGTAGGAGAATAAATGCTTTAATATGGGTTTAAAGATTGTATCCATAAATGTGCGTAGCATTAAATCTACTACGCGATGTGTTGCGACCTTGGACTACCTAGCCAAGGTCAAAGCTGACCTGTTGTTTCTGCAGGAGTGTGCGATACCGCACCTCAGCTCCTACAGGCAATGGTCACGATGGTGGTCCCACGGGCCATCGATCTGGTCGGGCGGAAACGACTCTCGTTCCTCCGGCCTGGGTATTCTGCTGCGGGGAGGCAACTTCACCGTCTCCGAGGTCAAGGAGGTGGTGGGCGGGCGACTCCTGGTAGCAGACGTAATGTACAAGAACGCTCCACTCCGGCACAAGGGGCTGAACGGCTGGAGGTTTTTCAGCAGCTCCCACTGCTGCTGGCGACCTCCAGGCCGGTCATTCTGGGCGGGGACTTCAACTGCATCATCGATGCGGCTGGACGATCCGGCAGGGCCGGAAGCAGATTGGACGCTACGTCCAGATCCCTGATGGAAACAGTTAAGGATGCCAAGCTGCACGACGTCTTCAGCAACCCTGCAGACGGAGCGCAGCGTAGATACACCTGGTCGCGGCCAGACGGGTCCATTCGTTCCAGGATAGACTTCCTGTTTGTGTCCCGTGCATTCACAGTCAGATCCACCGAGGTCAAGCCGGTGTTCTTCTCTGACCACTGCCTCCTACTGGCGGACTGCCACTTGGAGGAAGACCTGAGGGTGGGCAGGGGGGCATGGAAGCTAAATGTGCAACTGCTGACCCCAGAGAACATTGAGGAGCTCAAGAGGGATTACAAAGGTTGGAGAACCGTGAAACCCCTCTTTGAGTCCCTGACACACTGGTGGGAAGTGATCAAGGGAAGCATCAAGAGGTTTTTCATCCTCAAAGGCACCCAGAAAGCTAGAAAGGAACAGAGGGAAATGTCCCGACTCCAGGAAAAGATGCAGAATCTGCTCCGGCTGCAGTCGATGGGGGTCGATGTCAAGGAGGAGCTCCAAGAGGTGAAGGGCCAGCAAGCCTCGCACTTTGCCTCGGAGGCCTCCAAGATCATCTTCCGTTCCAGAGTCTGCTCCGTGGAGCAGGATGAGACGTGCTCACGTTTCTTCTTCCAAAAGGTACACAGAGAGCGCTCTGTGATCAGCAGCCTGAAGGAAGAAGACGGCTCAGTAAAGTCATCACGGTCCGACATTCTGAGGATCAGCAAATCCTTTTATGCCGGACTGTATGACGTGAAGCCCACGGACAGCACGGCCTCCCAGTCCTTCCTGTCCTCTATCACGGAGGTCCTAGACCACAGTACGCGGGAGAGCCTAGACAAACCGCTAACCCCTGACGAACTGACTAAGGCCCTCGAGTCCTTCGAGAAGAGTAAAACCCCCGGAAGCGACGGCCTGCCGGCGGAGTTGTATTCGGCTCTGTGGGACTTGATCGGCCCAGACCTGCTAGAAGTGTACGAGAGTATGCTCCTGGCCGGCAGCATGTCAGAATCCATGAGGAAAGGCATCATCACCCTCATCTACAAGCACAAGGGGGAAAGGGAGGAAATTAGAAATTGGCGACCCATTTCACTGTTGAATATGGACTATAAGATTCTGTCCAAGGTCATCGCCAACCGGGTCAAATCCGCTCTGGAATTGGTGATTCACCCTGACCAGACCTGCTCTGTGCCAGGCAGGAAGATCTCTGACAGCCTGGCGCTGCTCAGGGATACGATTGCCTATGTACAGGACAGGGGTGTGGATACCTGCCTCATCAGCTTGGATCAGGAGAAGGCCTTTGACAGAATATCGCACACCTACATGGGGGATGCGCTCTCCAAAATGGGGTTTGGGGAGGGAATTCGAAATTGGATCCAACTGCTCTACACTAACATCAGTAGCGCAGTCTCAATCAATGGGTGGGAAACAGATAGCTTTCCGATTAAATCTGGAGTCAGGCAGGGCTGCCCTCTCTCGCCTGTCCTTTTTGTGTGCTGCATAGAACCCTTTGCCGAGTCCATCAGGAAGGATCCGGGCATAAGAGGAGTGACGATCCCAGGCAGTGGAGGCACTCAGGTAAAAGCCTCCCTGTACATGGACGACGTCGCCGTCTTCTGCTCAGATCCGCTGTCGGTGCGCAGACTGATGCACGTCTGCGACCAGTTCGAACTGGCCTCGGGAGCCAAGGTAAATCGTGGGAAGAGCGAGGCCATGTTCTTTGGGAAGTGGGCTGACCGATCCTTTGTCCCCTTCACTGTCAGGGCTGACGGCCTGAAGGTGCTGGGGATATGGTTCGGAGGGACCGGGGCATGCGTTAGAAACTGGAAGGAGCGAGTGGCTATGGTGAAAAGGAAACTGGGCATGTGGGAGCGACGCTCCCTCTCCATTGCGGGTAAGAACCTGGTCATCAGGTGTGAGGTACTCTCGCTGTTGCTGTACGTGGCGCAGGTCTGGCCCATTCCACACTCCTGCGCGATGGCGATCACTCGAGCCATCTTCCGCTTTATCTGGAGGTCGAAAATGGATCGTGTCTGCAGGGACGCGATGTACAAGCCTCTAGATAAAGGGGGAAAAAACGTGCCCAACATCGCCCTCATACTGATGGCCACCTTTGTGTGCGGCTGCATCAAGCGGTGCGTAGACCCTCAGTACGCAAACACCAAGTGTCACTACGTGCTGAGGTTCTACCTGTCCCCGGTGTTGCGAAGGATGGGTCTGGCCACGCTGCCGCGGAACGCTCCAAGTAGTTGGACCGTGCCGTACCACCTGTCCCTGGTGGAAAAATTTATGCAGAAAAACACCTTTGACCACAAGTCCATCAGGCAGTGGTCAGCACGTAACGTCCTAGAGGCCCTGAGGGATAAGGAGAGGGTGGACCCTGTGGGATGGTTCCCCGAGCAGACTGTCAAAGTCATTTGGCAGAATGCCTCATCGCCAGAACTTTCCAACAAGCACCAAGACGTAGCTTGGCTGGTGGTGAGAAAGGCCCTCCCCGTCAGATCCTTCCTACACGCCAGGAGTCTCACCCCCTCTGCACGATGCCCTCGAGGTGGCTGTGGTGGGGAAGAGACCGTTGTTCACCTCCTTGTGGATTGTGCCTTTGCAAAGAAAGTCTGGAGAGAGATGCAGTGGTTGCTGTCGAGGTTCATCCCGAGCAGTTCTGTGACACAGGACTCTGTGCTCTACGGGCTGTTCCCAGGGACACACACCGAGACAAACATCAACTGCAGCTGGAGGATCATCAACTCGGTGAAAGACGCGCTTTGGTCTGCCCGAAACTTGTTGGTCTTCCAGCACAAAGATTTGTCCCCGACCGATTGTTGCGGCCTGGCACAATCCAAAGTCCAAGAATACGTGCTGAGGGACGCACTAAAGCTTGGGGCAGCTGCCGCAAAGGCGCAATGGGGAAGGGTCGCTGTCTAAGACCTTTCTACCACAGCGCACCGAGAGACTGGGAACTGTTTAGAGCCCCTCGGGCTGTACAGATCAAAATGAAAGGCTGTAAATGACTGTAATATTGTTTGTACTGATGCACCTGGTGATACATTTTGTAAAAGTTTAACCTGGATTGTACCCTTGTAATGTTGTTTTTGAAATGGTTTTGAATGTGATTGAAGATTTTTATGAATAAAGTATATTTTTACAAAAAAAAAAAAAAATCTGTTCTTATCAGTTTAATATCTGATACGTCCCTTATCTGGGGACCATATATTAAATTGATTTTTGGAGCAGGGAGATGGAGTAGGGGCTTGCTCCGTCCACTCCACGCATCAACCCGGTATTGCAGTATCTCTGGGAATGGTGCACCACCCCTTTCCAGGGGATTTTCAATGCTAAAAATAGATTTCTTACAAACATCTGCTTTCTTTACTTTTCAACATGCACATCTTTCAAAACACAACTTTCTTTCTTTCTCATCGCTTCTCGGCCTTTTGGCTAAGAAGGAATTTGAGCTCACTACGGGTATGAAGGAGCAGACTAAAGGTCTGGGACTCTCAGAGACAGTGGGTTTGGTAGGAGAATAAATGCTTTAATATGGGTTTAAAGATTGTATCCATAAATGTGCGTAGCATTAAATCTACTACGCGATGTGTTGCGACCTTGGACTACCTAGCCAAGGTCAAAGCTGACCTGTTGTTTCTGCAGGAGTGTGCGATACCGCACCTCAGCTCCTACAGGCAATGGTCACGATGGTGGTCCCACGGGCCATCGATCTGGTCGGGCGGAAACGACTCTCGTTCCTCCGGCCTGGGTATTCTGCTGCGGGGAGGCAACTTCACCGTCTCCGAGGTCAAGGAGGTGGTGGGCGGGCGACTCCTGGTAGCAGACGTAATGTACAAGAACGCTCCACTCCGGTTAATTAACGTGTACGGCCCGGCACAAGGGGCTGAACGGCTGGAGGTTTTTCAGCAGCTCCCACTGCTGCTGGCGACCTCCAGGCCGGTCATTCTGGGCGGGGACTTCAACTGCATCATCGATGCGGCTGGACGATCCGGCAGGGCCGGAAGCAGATTGGACGCTACGTCCAGATCCCTGATGGAAACAGTTAAGGATGCCAAGCTGCACGACGTCTTCAGCAACCCTGCAGACGGAGCGCAGCGTAGATACACCTGGTCGCGGCCAGACGGGTCCATTCGTTCCAGGATAGACTTCCTGTTTGTGTCCCGTGCATTCACAGTCAGATCCACCGAGGTCAAGCCGGTGTTCTTCTCTGACCACTGCCTCCTACTGGCGGACTGCCACTTGGAGGAAGACCTGAGGGTGGGCAGGGGGGCATGGAAGCTAAATGTGCAACTGCTGACCCCAGAGAACATTGAGGAGCTCAAGAGGGATTACAAAGGTTGGAGAACCGTGAAACCCCTCTTTGAGTCCCTGACACACTGGTGGGAAGTGATCAAGGGAAGCATCAAGAGGTTTTTCATCCTCAAAGGCACCCAGAAAGCTAGAAAGGAACAGAGGGAAATGTCCCGACTCCAGGAAAAGATGCAGAATCTGCTCCGGCTGCGGTCGATGGGGGTCGATGTCAAGGAGGAGCTCCAAGAGGTGAAGGGCCAGCAAGCCTCGCACTTTGCCTCGGAGGCCTCCAAGATCATCTTCCGTTCCAGAGTCCGCTCCGTGGAGCAGGATGAGACGTGCTCACGTTTCTTCTTCCAAAAGGTACACAGAGAGCGCTCTGTGATCAGCAGCCTGAAGGAAGAAGACGGCTCAGTAAAGTCATCACGGTCCGACATTCTGAGGATCAGCAAATCCTTTTATGCCGGACTGTATGACGTGAAGCCCACGGACAGCACGGCCTCCCAGTCCTTCCTGTCCTCTATCACGGAGGTCCTAGACCACAGTACGCGGGAGAGCCTAGACAAACCGCTAACCCCTGACGAACTGACTAAGGCCCTCGAGTCCTTCGAGAAGAGTAAAACCCCCGGAAGCGACGGCCTGCCGGCGGAGTTGTATTCGGCTCTGTGGGACTTGATCGGCCCAGACCTGCTAGAAGTGTACGAGAGTATGCTCCTGGCCGGCAGCATGTCAGAATCCATGAGGAAAGGCATCATCACCCTCATCTACAAGCACAAGGGGGAAAGGGAGGAAATTAGAAATTGGCGACCCATTTCACTGTTGAATATGGACTATAAGATTCTGTCCAAGGTCATCGCCAACCGGGTCAAATCCGCTCTGGAATTGGTGATTCACCCTGACCAGACCTGCTCTGTGCCAGGCAGGAAGATCTCTGACAGCCTGGCGCTGCTCAGGGATACGATTGCCTATGTACAGGACAGGGGTGTGGATACCTGCCTCATCAGCTTGGATCAGGAGAAGGCCTTTGACAGAATATCGCACACCTACATGGGGGATGCGCTCTCCAAAATGGGGTTTGGGGAGGGAATTCGAAATTGGATCCAACTGCTCTACACTAACATCAGTAGCGCAGTCTCAATCAATGGGTGGGAAACAGATAGCTTTCCGATTAAATCTGGAGTCAGGCAGGGCTGCCCTCTCTCGCCTGTCCTTTTTGTGTGCTGCATAGAACCCTTTGCCGAGTCCATCAGGAAGGATCCGGGCATAAGAGGAGTGACGATCCCAGGCAGTGGAGGCACTCAGGTAAAAGCCTCCCTGTACATGGACGACGTCGCCGTCTTCTGCTCGGATCCGCTGTCGGTGCGCAGACTGATGCACGTCTGCGACCAGTTCGAACTGGCCTCGGGAGCCAAGGTAAATCGTGGGAAGAGCGAGGCCATGTTCTTTGGGAAGTGGGCTGACCGATCCTTTGTCCCCTTCACTGTCAGGGCTGACGGCCTGAAGGTGCTGGGGATATGGTTCGGAGGGACCGGGGCATGCGTTAGAAACTGGAAGGAGCGAGTGGCTATGGTGAAAAGGAAACTGGGCATGTGGGAGCGACGCTCCCTCTCCATTGCGGGTAAGAACCTGGTCATCAGGTGTGAGGTACTCTCGCTGTTGCTGTACGTGGCGCAGGTCTGGCCCATTCCACACTCCTGCGCGATGGCGATCACTCGAGCCATCTTCCGCTTTATCTGGAGGTCGAAAATGGATCGTGTCTGCAGGGACGCGATGTACAAGCCTCTAGATAAAGGGGGAAAAAACGTGCCCAACATCGCCCTCATACTGATGGCCACCTTTGTGTGCGGCTGCATCAAGCGGTGCGTAGACCCTCAGTACGCAAACACCAAGTGTCACTACGTGCTGAGGTTCTACCTGTCCCCGGTGTTGCGAAGGATGGGTCTGGCCACGCTGCCGCGGAACGCTCCAAGTAGTTGGACCGTGCCGTACCACCTGTCCCTGGTGGAAAAATTTATGCAGAAAAACACCTTTGACCACAAGTCCATCAGGCAGTGGTCAGCACGTAACGTCCTAGAGGCCCTGAGGGATAAGGAGAGGGTGGACCCTGTGGGATGGTTCCCCGAGCAGACTGTCAAAGTCATTTGGCAGAATGCCTCATCGCCAGAACTTTCCAACAAGCACCAAGACGTAGCTTGGCTGGTGGTGAGAAAGGCCCTCCCCGTCAGATCCTTCCTACACGCCAGGAGTCTCACCCCCTCTGCACGATGCCCTCGAGGTGGCTGTGGTGGGGAAGAGACCGTTGTTCACCTCCTTGTGGATTGTGCCTTTGCAAAGAAAGTCTGGAGAGAGATGCAGTGGTTGCTGTCGAGGTTCATCCCGAGCAGTTCTGTGACACAGGACTCTGTGCTCTACGGGCTGTTCCCAGGGACACACACCGAGACAAACATCAACTGCAGCTGGAGGATCATCAACTCGGTGAAAGACGCGCTTTGGTCTGCCCGAAACTTGTTGGTCTTCCAGCACAAAGATTTGTCCCCGACCGATTGTTGCGGCCTGGCACAATCCAAAGTCCAAGAATACGTGCTGAGGGACGCACTAAAGCTTGGGGCAGCTGCCGCAAAGGCGCAATGGGGAAGGGTCGCTGTCTAAGACCTTTCTACCACAGCGCACCGAGAGACTGGGAACTGTTTAGAGCCCCTCGGGCTGTACAGATCAAAATGAAAGGCTGTAAATGACTGTAATATTGTTTGTACTGATGCACCTGGTGATACATTTTGTAAAAGTTTAACCTGGATTGTACCCTTGTAATGTTGTTTTTGAAATGGTTTTGAATGTGATTGAAGATTTTTATGAATAAAGTATATTTTTACAAAAAAAAAAAAAAAATCTGTTCTTATCAGTTTAATATCTGATACGTCCCTTATCTGGGGACCATATATTAAATTGATTTTTGGAGCAGGGAGATGGAGTAGGGGCTTGCTCCGTCCACTCCACGCATCAACCCGGTATTGCAGTATCTCTGGGAATGGTGCACCACCCCTTTCCAGGGGATTTTCAATGCTAAAAATAGATTTCTTACAAACATCTGCTTTCTTTACTTTTCAACATGCACATCTTTCAAAACACAACTTTCTTTCTTTCTCATCGCTTCTCGGCCTTTTGGCTAAGAAGGAATTTGAGCTCACTACGGGTATGAAGGAGCAGACTAAAGGTCTGGGACTCTCAGAGACAGTGGGTTTGGTAGGAGAATAAATGCTTTAATATGGGTTTAAAGATTGTATCCATAAATGTGCGTAGCATTAAATCTACTACGCGATGTGTTGCGACCTTGGACTACCTAGCCAAGGTCAAAGCTGACCTGTTGTTTCTGCAGGAGTGTGCGATACCGCACCTCAGCTCCTACAGGCAATGGTCACGATGGTGGTCCCACGGGCCATCGATCTGGTCGGGCGGAAACGACTCTCGTTCCTCCGGCCTGGGTATTCTGCTGCGGGGAGGCAACTTCACCGTCTCCGAGGTCAAGGAGGTGGTGGGCGGGCGACTCCTGGTAGCAGACGTAATGTACAAGAACGCTCCACTCCGGTTAATTAACGTGTACGGCCCGGCACAAGGGGCTGAACGGCTGGAGGTTTTTCAGCAGCTCCCACTGCTGCTGGCGACCTCCAGGCCGGTCATTCTGGGCGGGGACTTCAACTGCATCATCGATGCGGCTGGACGATCCGGCAGGGCCGGAAGCAGATTGGACGCTACGTCCAGATCCCTGATGGAAACAGTTAAGGATGCCAAGCTGCACGACGTCTTCAGCAACCCTGCAGACGGAGCGCAGCGTAGATACACCTGGTCGCGGCCAGACGGGTCCATTCGTTCCAGGATAGACTTCCTGTTTGTGTCCCGTGCATTCACAGTCAGATCCACCGAGGTCAAGCCGGTGTTCTTCTCTGACCACTGCCTCCTACTGGCGGACTGCCACTTGGAGGAAGACCTGAGGGTGGGCAGGGGGGCATGGAAGCTAAATGTGCAACTGCTGACCCCAGAGAACATTGAGGAGCTCAAGAGGGATTACAAAGGTTGGAGAACCGTGAAACCCCTCTTTGAGTCCCTGACACACTGGTGGGAAGTGATCAAGGGAAGCATCAAGAGGTTTTTCATCCTCAAAGGCACCCAGAAAGCTAGAAAGGAACAGAGGGAAATGTCCCGACTCCAGGAAAAGATGCAGAATCTGCTCCGGCTGCGGTCGATGGGGGTCGATGTCAAGGAGGAGCTCCAAGAGGTGAAGGGCCAGCAAGCCTCGCACTTTGCCTCGGAGGCCTCCAAGATCATCTTCCGTTCCAGAGTCCGCTCCGTGGAGCAGGATGAGACGTGCTCACGTTTCTTCTTCCAAAAGGTACACAGAGAGCGCTCTGTGATCAGCAGCCTGAAGGAAGAAGACGGCTCAGTAAAGTCATCACGGTCCGACATTCTGAGGATCAGCAAATCCTTTTATGCCGGACTGTATGACGTGAAGCCCACGGACA
This sequence comes from Cetorhinus maximus, assembly GCF_964194155.1. Classification (NCBI taxonomy): domain Eukaryota; kingdom Metazoa; phylum Chordata; class Chondrichthyes; order Lamniformes; family Cetorhinidae; genus Cetorhinus; species Cetorhinus maximus. The sequence continues at coordinate 4,313,315 of NC_135906.1, forward strand.
GCACGGCCTCCCAGTCCTTCCTGTCCTCTATCACGGAGGTCCTAGACCACAGTACGCGGGAGAGCCTAGACAAACCGCTAACTCCTGATGAACTGACTAAGGCCCTCGAGTCCTTCGAGAAGAGTAAAACCCCCGGAAGCGACGGCCTGCCGGCGGAGTTGTATTCGGCTCTGTGGGACTTGATCGGCCCAGACCTGCTAGAAGTGTACGAGAGTATGCTCCTGGCCGGCAGCATGTCAGAATCCATGAGGAAAGGCATCATCACCCTCATCTACAAGCACAAGGGGGAAAGGGAGGAAATTAGAAATTGGCGACCCATTTCACTGTTGAATATGGACTATAAGATTCTGTCCAAGGTCATCGCCAACCGGGTCAAATCCGCTCTGGAATTGGTGATTCACCCTGACCAGACCTGCTCTGTGCCAGGCAGGAAGATCTCTGACAGCCTGGCGCTGCTCAGGGATACGATTGCCTATGTACAGGACAGGGGTGTGGATACCTGCCTCATCAGCTTGGATCAGGAGAAGGCCTTTGACAGAATATCGCACACCTACATGGGGGATGTGCTCTCCAAAATGGGCTTTGGGGAGGGAATTCGAAATTGGATCCAACTGCTCTACACTAACATCAGTAGCGCAGTCTCAATCAATGGGTGGGAAACAGATAGCTTTCCAATTAAATCTGGAGTCAGGCAGGGCTGCCCTCTCTCGCCTGTCCTTTTTGTGTGCTGCATAGAACCCTTTGCCGAGTCCATCAGGAAGGATCCGGGCATAAGAGGAGTGACGATCCCAGGCAGTGGAGGCACTCAGGTAAAAGCCTCCCTGTACATGGACGACGTCGCCGTCTTCTGCTCGGATCCGCTGTCGGTGCGCAGACTGATGCACGTCTGCGACCAGTTCGAACTGGCCTCGGGAGCCAAGGTAAATCGTGGGAAGAGCGAGGCCATGTTCTTTGGGAAGTGGGCTGACCGATCCTTTGTCCCCTTCACTGTCAGGGCTGACGGCCTGAAGGTGCTGGGGATATGGTTCGGAGGGACCGGGGCATGCGTTAGAAACTGGAAGGAGCGAGTGGCTATGGTGAAAAGGAAACTGGGCATGTGGGAGCGACGCTCCCTCTCCATTGCGGGTAAGAACCTGGTCATCAGGTGTGAGGTACTCTCGCTGTTGCTGTACGTGGCGCAGGTCTGGCCCATTCCACACTCCTGCGCGATGGCGATCACTCGAGCCATCTTCCGCTTTATCTGGAGGTCGAAAATGGATCGTGTCTGCAGGGACGCGATGTACAAGCCTCTAGATAAAGGGGGAAAAAACGTGCCCAACATCGCCCTCATACTGATGGCCACCTTTGTGTGCGGCTGCATCAAGCGGTGCGTAGACCCTCAGTACGCAAACACCAAGTGTCACTACGTGCTGAGGTTCTACCTGTCCCCGGTGTTGCGAAGGATGGGTCTGGCCACGCTGCCGCGGAACGCTCCAAGTAGTTGGACCGTGCCGTACCACCTGTCCCTGGTGGAAAAATTTATGCAGAAAAACACCTTTGACCACAAGTCCATCAGGCAGTGGTCAGCACGTAACGTCCTAGAGGCCCTGAGGGATAAGGAGAGGGTGGACCCTGTGGGATGGTTCCCCGAGCAGACTGTCAAAGTCATTTGGCAGAATGCCTCATCGCCAGAACTTTCCAACAAGCACCAAGACGTAGCTTGGCTGGTGGTGAGAAAGGCCCTCCCCGTCAGATCCTTCCTACACGCCAGGAGTCTCACCCCCTCTGCACGATGCCCTCGAGGTGGCTGTGGTGGGGAAGAGACCGTTGTTCACCTCCTTGTGGATTGCGCCTTTGCAAAGAAAGTCTGGAGAGAGATGCAGTGGTTGCTGTCGAGGTTCATCCCGAGCAGTTCTGTGACAAAGGACTCTGTGCTCTACGGGCTGTTCCCAGGGACACACACCGAGACAAACATCAACTGCAGCTGGAGGATCATCAACTCGGTGAAAGACGCGCTTTGGTCTGCCCGAAACTTGTTGGTCTTCCAGCACAAAGATTTGTCCCCGACCGATTGTTGCGGACTGGCACAATCCAAAGTCCAGGACTACGTGCTGAGGGACGCACTAAAGCTTGGGGCAGCTGCCGCAAAGGCGCAATGGGGAAGGGTCGCTGTCTAAGACCTTTCTACCACAGCGCACCGAGAGACTGGGAACTGTTTAGAGCCCCTCGGGCTGTACAGATCAAAATGAAAGGCTGTAAATGACTGTAATATTGTTTGTACTGATGCACCTGGTGATACATTTTGTAAAAGTTTAACCTGGATTGTACCCTTGTAATGTTGTTTTTGAAATGGTTTTGAATGTGATTGAAGATTTTTATGAATAAAGTATATTTTTACAAAAAAAAAAAAAAAAAAAAAATCTGTTCTTATCAGTTTAATATCTGATACGTCCCTTATCGGGGGACCATATATTAAATTGATTTTTGGAGCAGGGAGATGGAATAGGGGCTTGCTCCGACCACTCCATGCATCGACCCGGTATTGCAGTATCTCTGGGAATGGTGCACCACCCCTTTCCAGGGGATTTTCAATGCTAAAAATAGATTTCTTACAAACATCTGCTTTCTTTACTTTTCAACATGCACATCTTTCAAAACACAACTTTCTTTCTTTCTCATCGCTTCTCGGCCTCTTGGCTAAGATCAAGTGTTGCAGGAGCGACACCATGGTCCTGCCATGGCAAGGTCGGGATGGAAGGGCGAAAACCAATCGCAATCCGAATTCATACCGTGGGTTACCTATCACCGTCCGAGTCACGGTGAACCACAGCGACGAAGGAGGATCACCTATGGATCGGGGCTTCTTCACCAGGAGGATCCTGTTGAAGGCGTGCGGCTTCCAAGCTACGGAGATCTTCACCCTGCACGACTCCCGCAAAGGTGGTTATTTTGACGTGACGTTCAAGCAAGTGGCAGACTGCGTCCGGCTCCTGAGGGTGTTCGAGGAGAAGAGAGACCTGCCGGAGATGAAGATCCTGACGGCGGAGCCGCACTTTTCTCTGCCGTTGCAACGGGAACGTGAGGTGATGGTGCATGTGTACAACCCCTTCGTCCCTGTCGCCGACGTGGTCACCTTCCTCACCAGGTACTTCGATAAGGTGGGGAGCGGCACTGAGATTCGAGACGACTTGGGGATCTGGACAGGCAAACGCCTGTTTAAGGTCACGCTAAAGACCGATGGTAAGGGAGCCATTTTCCACCCTCCTTCCAGTTTCGCTATCGGGGGAAACCGTGGCTACCTGGTCTACGCTGGGCAACCCAAGCATTGTCGCTCATGCGGCAAGGCTGGTCATGTGGCGGCCAACTGCAGCGCCTCCCTCTGCAAGATCTGCAAACAGGAAGGGCACCAGACAAAAGACTGCAAACAGGCCAAGTGCTGCAACCTGTGTGGCGAGGCAAGTCACCTCTACAGGACCTGCCCCAAACGCTGCCGTACTTACGCACAGGCAGCCAAAGCCGACCACGGGGAAGCAGAAGAAATGTTCCGTGTCACTCCAACCACCAAGGCCCCCAGGGAGCTCAACGGGACAAAGGAGGACACAGAGAGAGACAAGGTGGAGAAAGAGATTGAGGCAACAGAGAGCCAATCAACAGCACTACCCCCTGAACCTTCCAGTCCTCAGGACAGCGAATCAATGGAGGAGGAGGCAGCAGTGGAAAAGCAGCAGGGGGAGTGGCGGACGGTGAAGAACAAGAAAAGTAAGAGGGAGCGAAGAAGAAGCAAAGGCGTTTCCCAGAGAAGCGGCAAGAGGCGTCTCCCATCCGACACGGATGACAAGGGCAGCAGCTCTTCGGATGAGGAAGTGCCAGAGCGGCACCGACAGAAGAGGCGGCAAAGCTCCAGGGCGTTGGAGGACGAGACACCCGAGCTCCAGAAAATTGGAGACAACAAGGAGACCAGCGCACCCCAACTTGGCCTGCAACCTGAGGAGGCCAGTGCACCACAGCCCCTGGAATCTGGGAGCAGTGAGGCAATCATCGCACCCCAGCTCCAGGAAGCCGGGAACAGCAACCCCCCAGAGGGGGTGAGTTTTGGAGAAGCTTCTCCAGCAAAGGTCATCTCAAAATCCGCTCACTACGTGAACCTCCAGATGCCACCGGAGCAGAACACGGCCAAGGAGATCTACCTCAGCCCATCCAAAGTGAAGGAATTTGAGCTCACTACGGGTATGAAGGAGCAGACTAAAGGTCTGGGACTCTCAGAGACAGTGGGTTTGGTAGGAGAATAAATGCTTTAATATGGGTTTAAAGATTGTATCCATAAATGTGCGTAGCATTAAATCTACTACGCGATGTGTTGCGACCTTGGACTACCTAGCCAAGGTCAAAGCTGACCTGTTGTTTCTGCAGGAGTGTGCGATACCGCACCTCAGCTCCTACAGGCAATGGTCACGATGGTGGTCCCACGGGCCATCGATCTGGTCGGGCGGAAACGACTCTCGTTCCTCCGGCCTGGGTATTCTGCTGCGGGGAGGCAACTTCACCGTCTCCGAGGTCAAGGAGGTGGTGGGCGGGCGACTCCTGGTAGCAGACGTAATGTACAAGAACGCTCCACTCCGGTTAATTAACGTGTACGGCCCGGCACAAGGGGCTGAGCGGCTGGAGGTTTTTCAGCATCTCCCACTGCTGCTGGCGACCTCCAGGCCGGTCATTCTGGGCGGGGACTTCAACTGCATCATCGATGCGGCTGGACGATCCGGCAGGGCCGGAAGCAGATTGGACGCTACGTCCAGATCCCTGATGGAAACAGTTAAGGATGCCAAGCTGCACGACGTCTTCAGCAACCCTGCAGACGGAGCGCAGCGTAGATACACCTGGTCGCGGCCAGACGGGTCCATTCGTTCCAGGATAGACTTCCTGTTTGTGTCCCGTGCATTCACAGTCAGATCCACCGAGGTCAAGCCGGTGTTCTTCTCTGACCACTGCCTCCTACTGGCGGACTGCCACTTGGAGGAAGACCTGAGGGTGGGCAGGGGGGCATGGAAGCTAAATGTGCAACTGCTGACCCCAGAGAACATTGAGGAGCTCAAGAGGGATTACAAAGGTTGGAGAACCGTGAAACCCCTCTTTGAGTCCCTGACACACTGGTGGGAAGTGATCAAGGGAAGCATCAAGAGGTTTTTCATCCGCAAAGGCACCCAGAAAGCTAGAAAGGAACAGAGGGAAATGTCCCGACTCCAGGAAAAGATGCAGAATCTGCTCCGGCTGCAGTCGATGGGGGTCGATGTCAAGGAGGAGCTCCAAGAGGTGAAGGGCCAGCAAGCCTCGCACTTTGCCTCGGAGGCCTCCAAGATCATCTTCCGTTCCAGAGTCCGCTCCGTGGAGCAGGATGAGACGTGCTCACGTTTCTTCTTCCAAAAGGTACACAGAGAGCGCTCTGTGATCAGCAGCCTGAAGGAAGAAGACGGCTCAGTAAAGTCATCACGGTCCGACATTCTGAGGATCAGCAAATCCTTTTATGCCGGTCTGTATGACGTGAAGCCCACGGACAGCACGGCCTCCCAGTCCTTCCTGTCCTCTATCACGGAGGTCTTAGACCACAGTACGCGGGAGAGCCTAGACAAACCGCTAACTCCTGACGAACTGACTAAGGCCCTCGAGTCCTTCGAGAAGAGTAAAACCCCCGGAAGCGACGGCCTGCCGGCGGAGTTGTATTCGGCTCTGTGGGACTTGATCGGCCCAGACCTGCTAGAAGTGTACGAGAGTATGCTCCTGGCCGGCAGCATGTCAGAATCCATGAGGAAAGGCATCATCACCCTCATCTACAAGCACAAGGGGGAAAGGGAGGAAATTAGAAATTGGCGACCCATTTCACTGTTGAATGTGGACTATAAGATTCTGTCCAAGGTCATCGCCAACCGGGTCAAATCCGCTCTGGAATTGGTGATTCACCCTGACCAGACCTGCTCTGTGCCAGGCAGGAAGATCTCTGACAGCCTGGCGCTGCTCAGGGATACGATTGCCTATGTACAGGACAGGGGCGTGGATACCTGCCTCATCAGCTTGGATCAGGAGAAGGCCTTTGACAGAATATCGCACACTTACATGGGGGATGTGCTCTCCAAAATGGGCTTTGGGGAGGGAATTCGAAATTGGATCCAACTGCTCTACACTAACATCAGTAGCGCAGTCTCAATCAATGGGTGGGAAACAGATAGCTTTCCGATCAAATCTGGAGTCAGGCAGGGCTGTCCTCTCTCGCCTGTCCTTTTCGTGTGCTGCATAGAACCCTTTGCCGAGTCCATCAGGAAGGATCCGGGCATAAGAGGAGTGACGATCCCAGGCAGTGGAGGCACTCAGGTAAAAGCCTCCCTGTACATGGACGACGTCGCCGTCTTCTGCTCGGATCCGCTGTCGGTGCGCAGACTGATGCACGTCTGCGACCAGTTCGAACTGGCCTCGGGAGCCAAGGTAAATCGTGGGAAGAGCGAGGCCATGTTCTTTGGGAAGTGGGCTGACCGATCCTTTGTCCCCTTCACTGTCAGGGCTGACGGCCTGAAGGTGCTGGGGATATGGTTCGGAGGGACCGGGGCATGCGTTAGAAACTGGAAGGAGCGAGTGGCTATGGTGAAAAGGAAACTGGGCATGTGGGAGCGACGCTCCCTCTCCATTGCGGGTAAGAACCTGGTCATCAGGTGTGAGGTACTCTCGCTGTTGCTGTACGTGGCGCAGGTCTGGCCCATTCCACACTCCTGCGCGATGGCGATCACTCGAGCCATCTTCCGCTTTATCTGGAGGTCGAAAATGGATCGTGTCTGCAGGGACGCGATGTACAAGCCTCTAGATAAAGGGGGAAAAAACGTGCCCAACATCGCCCTCATACTGATGGCCACCTTTGTGTGTGGCTGCATCAAGCGGTGCGTAGACCCTCAGTACGCAAACACCAAGTGTCACTACGTGCTGAGGTTCTACCTGTCCCCGGTGTTGCGAAGGATGGGTCTGGCCACGCTGCCGCGGAACGCTCCAAGTAGTTGGACCGTGCCGTACCACCTGTCCCTGGTGGAAAAATTTATGCAGAAAAACACCTTTGACCACAAGTCCATCAGGCAGTGGTCAGCACGTAACGTCCTAGAGGCCCTGAGGGATAAGGAGAGGGTGGACCCTGTGGGATGGTTCCCCGAGCAGACTGTCAAAGTCATTTGGCAGAATGCCTCATCGCCAGAACTTTCCAACAAGCACCAAGACGTAGCTTGGCTGGTGGTGAGAAAGGCCCTCCCCGTCAGATCCTTCCTACACGCCAGGAGTCTCACCCCCTCTGCACGATGCCCTCGAGGTGGCTGTGGTGGGGAAGAGACCGTTGTTCACCTCCTTGTGGATTGTGCCTTTGCAAAGAAAGTCTGGAGAGAGATGCAGTGGTTGCTGTCGAGGTTCATCCCGAGCAGTTCTGTGACACAGGACTCTGTGCTCTACGGGCTGTTCCCAGGGACACACACCGAGACAAACATCGACTGCAGCTGGAGGATCATCAACTCGGTGAAAGACGCGCTTTGGTCTGCCCGAAACTTGTTGGTCTTCCAGCACAAAGAGTTGTCCCCGACCGATTGTTGCGGACTGGCACAATCCAAAGTCCAGGACTACGTGCTGAGGGACGCACTAAAGCTTGGGGCAGCTGCCGCAAAGGCGCAATGGGGAAGGGTCGCTGTCTAAGACCTTTCTACCACAGCGCACCGAGAGACTGGGAACTGTTTAGAGCCCCTCGGGCTGTACAGATCAAAATGAAAGGCTGTAAATGACTGTAATATTGTTTGTACTGATGCACCTGGTGATACATTTTGTATAAGTTTAACCTGGATTGTACCCTTGTAATGTTGTTTTTGAAATGGTTTTGAATGTGATTGAAGATTTTTATGAATAAAGTATATTTTTACAAAAAAATAAAAAAAAAAATCTGTTCTTATCAGTTTAATATCTGATACGTCCCTTATCGGGGGACCATATATTAAATTGATTTTTGGAGCAGGGAGATGGAATAGGGGCTTGCTCCGCCCACTCCATGCATCGACCCGGTATTGCAGTATCTCTGGGAATGGTGCACCACCCCTTTCCAGGGGATTTTCAATGCTAAAAATAGATTTCTTACAAACATCTGCTTTCTTTACTTTTCAACATGCACATCTTTCAAAACACAACTTTCTTTCTTTCTCATCGCTTCTCGGCCTTTTGGCTAAGATCAAGTGTAGTGTTGCAGGGGCGACACCATGGTCCTGCCAAGGCAAGGTCGGGATGGAAGGGCGATAACCAATCGCAATCCGAATCCATACCGTGGGTTACCTATCACCGTCCGAGTCACGGTGAACCACAGCGACGAAGGAGGATCACCTATGGATCGGGGCTTCTTCACCAGGAGGATCCTGTTGAAGGCGTGCGGCTTCCATGCTACGGAGATCTTCACCCTGCACGACTCCCGCAAAGGCGGTTATTTTGACGTGACGTTCAAGCGAGTGGCAGACTGCGTCCGGCTCCTGAGGGCGTTCGAGGAGAAGAGAGACCTGCCGGAGATGAAGATCCTGACGGCGGAGCCGCACTTTTCTCTGCCGTTGCAACGGGAACGTGAGGTGATGGTGCATGTGTACAACCCCTTCGTCCCTGTCGCCGACGTGGTCACCTTCCTCACCAGGTACTTCGATAAGGTGGGGAGCGGCACCGAGATTCGAGACGACTTGGGGATCTGGACAGGCAAACGCCTGTTTAAGGTCACGCTAAAGACCGATGGTAAGGGAGCCATTTTCCACCCTCCTTCCAGTTTCGCAATCGGGGGAAACCGTGGCTACCTGGTCTACGCTGGGCAACCCAAGCATTGTCGCTCATGCGGCAAGGCTGGCCATGTGGCGGCCAAGTGCAGCGCCTCCCTCTGCAAGATCTGCAAACAGGAAGGGCACCAGACAAAAGACTGCAAACAGGCCAAGTGCTGCAACCTGTGTGGCGAGGCAAGTCACCTCTACAGGACCTGCCCCAAACGCTGCCGTACTTACGCACAGGCAGCCAAAGCCGACCAGGGGGAAGCAGAAGAAAGGTTCCGTGTCACTCCAACCACCAAGGCCCCCAGGGAGCTCAACGGGACAAAGGAGGACACAGAGAGAGACAAGGTGGAGAAAGAGATTGAGGCAACAGAGAGCCAATCAACAGCACTACCCCCTGAACCTTCCAGTCCTCAGGACAGCGAATCAATGGAGGAGGAGGCAGCAGTGGAAAAGCAGCAGGGGGAGTGGCGGACGGTGAAGAACAAGAAAAGTAAGAGGGAGCGAAGAAGAAGCAAAGGCGTTTCCCAGAGAAGCGGCAAGAGGCGTCTCCCATCCGACACGGATGACAAGGGCAGCAGCTCTTCGGATGAGGAAGTGCCAGAGCGGCACCGACAGAAGAGGCGGCAAAGCTCCAGGGCGTTGGAGGACGAGACACCCGAGCTCCAGAAAATTGGAGACAACAAGGAGCCCAGCGCACCCCAACTTTGCCTGCAACCTGAGGAGGCCAGTGCACCACAGCCCCTGGAATCTGGGAGCAGTGAGGCAATCATCGCACCCCAGCTCCAGGAAGCCGGGAACAGCAACACCCCAGAGGGGGTGAGTTTTGGAGAAGCTTCTCCAGCAAAGGTCATCTCAAAACCCGCTCACTACGTGAACCTCCAGATGCCACTGGAGCAGAACACGGCCAAGGAGATCTACCTCAGCCCATCCAAAGTGAAGGAATTTGAGCTCACTACGGGTATGAAGGAGCAGACTAAAGGTCTGGGACTCTCAGAGACAGTGGGTTTGGTAGGAGAATAAATGCTTTAATATGGGTTTAAAGATTGTATCCATAAATGTGCGTAGCATTAAATCTACTACGCGATGTGTTGCGACCTTGGACTACCTAGCCAAGGTCAAAGCTGACCTGTTGTTTCTGCAGGAGTGTGCGATACCGCACCTCAGCTCCTACAGGCAATGGTCACGATGGTGGTCCCACGGGCCATCGATCTGGTCGGGCGGAAACGACTCTCGTTCCTCCGGCCTGGGTATTCTGCTGCGGGGAGGCAACTTCACCGTCTCCGAGGTCAAGGAGGTGGTGGGCGGGCGACTCCTGGTAGCAGACGTAATGTACAAGAACGCTCCACTCCGGTTAATTAACGTGTACGGCCCGGCACAAGGGGCTGAGCGGCTGGAGGTTTTTCAGCAGCTCCCACTGCTGCTGGCGACCTCCAGGCCGGTCATTCTGGGCGGGGACTTCAACTGCATCATCGATGCGGCTGGACGATCCGGCAGGGCCGGAAGCAGATTGGACGCTACGTCCAGATCCCTGATGGAAACAGTTAAGGATGCCAAGCTGCACGACGTCTTCAGCAACCCTGCAGACGGAGCGCAGCGTAGATACACCTGGTCGCGGCCAGACGGGTCCATTCGTTCCAGGATAGACTTCCTCTTTGTGTCCCGTGCATTCACAGTCAGATCCACCGAGGTCAAGCCGGTGTTCTTCTCTGACCACTGCCTCCTACTGGCGGACTGCCACTTGGAGGAAGACCTGAGGGTGGGCAGGGGGGCATGGAAGCTAAATGTGCAACTGCTGACCCCAGAGAACATTGAGGAGCTCAAGAGGGATTACAAAGGTTGGAGAACCGTGAAACCCCTCTTTGAGTCCCTGACACACTGGTGGGAAGTGATCAAGGGAAGCATCAAGAGGTTTTTCATCCTCAAAGGCGCCCAGAAAGCTAGAAAGGAACAGAGGGAAATGTCCCGACTCCAGGAAAAGATGCAGAATCTGCTCCGGCTGCAGTCGATGGGGGTCGATGTCAAGGAGGAGCTCCAAGAGGTGAAGGGCCAGCAAGCCTCGCACTTTGCCTCGGAGGCCTCCAAGATCATCTTCCGTTCCAGAGTCCGCTCCGTGGAGCAGGATGAGACGTGCTCACGTTTCTTCTTCCAAAAGGTACACAGAGAGCGCTCTGTGATCAGCAGCCTGAAGGAAGAAGACGGCTCAGTAAAGTCATCACGGTCCGACATTCTGAGGATCAGCAAATCCTTTTATGCCGGACTGTATGACGTGAAGCCCACGGACAGCACGGCCTCCCAGTCCTTCCTGTCCTCTATCACGGAGGTCCTAGACCACAGTACGCGGGAGAGCCTAGACAAACCGCTAACTCCTGACGAACTGACTAAGGCCCTCGAGTCCTTCGAGAAGAGTAAAACCCCCGGAAGCGACGGCCTGCCGGCGGAGTTGTATTCGGCTCTGTGGGACTTGATCGGCCCAGACCTGCTAGAAGTGTACGAGAGTATGCTCCTGGCCGGCAGCATGTCAGAATCCATGAGGAAAGGCATCATCACCCTCATCTACAAGCACAAGGGGGAAAGGGAGGAAATTAGAAATTGGCGACCCATTTCACTGTTGAATGTGGACTATAAGATTCTGTCCAAGGTCATCGCCAACCGGGTCAAATCCGCTCTGGAATTGGTGATTCACCCTGACCAGACCTGCTCTGTGCCAGGCAGGAAGATCTCTGACAGCCTGGCGCTGCTCAGGGATACGATTGCCTATGTACAGGACAGGGGTGTGGATACCTGCCTCATCAGCTTGGATCAGGAGAAGGCCTTTGACAGAATATCGCACACCTACATGGGGGATGTGCTCTCCAAAATGGGCTTTGGGGAGGGAATTCGAAATTGGATCCAACTGCTCTACACTAACATCAGTAGCGCAGTCTCAATCAATGGGTGGGAAACAGATAGCTTTCCGATTAAATCTGGAGTCAGGCAGGGCTGCCCTCTCTCGCCTGTCCTTTTTGTGTGCTGCATAGAACCCTTTGCCGAGTCCATCAGGAAGGATCCGGGCATAAGAGGAGTGACGATCCCAGGCAGTGGAGGCACTCAGGTAAAAGCCTCCCTGTACATGGACGACGTCGCCGTCTTCTGCTCGGATCCGCTGTCGGTGCGCAGACTGATGCACGTCTGCGACCAGTTCGAACTGGCCTCGGGAGCCAAGGTAAATCGTGGGAAGAGCGAGGCCATGTTCTTTGGGAAGTGGGCTGACCGATCCTTTGTCCCCTTCACTGTCAGGGCTGACGGCCTGAAGGTGCTGGGGATATGGTTCGGAGGGACCGGGGCATGCGTTAGAAACTGGAAGGAGCGAGTGGCTATGGTGAAAAGGAAACTGGGCATGTGGGAGCGACGCTCCCTCTCCATTGCGGGTAAGAACCTGGTCATCAGGTGTGAGGTACTCTCGCTGTTGCTGTACGTGGCGCAGGTCTGGCCCATTCCACACTCCTGCGCGATGGCGATCACTCGAGCCATCTTCCGCTTTATCTGGAGGTCGAAAATGGATCGTGTCTGCAGGGACGCGATGTACAAGCCTCTAGATAAAGGGGGAAAAAACGTGCCCAACATCGCCCTCATACTGATGGCCACCTTTGTGTGCGGCTGCATCAAGCGGTGCGTAGACCCTCAGTACGCAAACACCAAGTGTCACTACGTGCTGAGGTTCTACCTGTCCCCGGTGTTGCGAAGGATGGGTCTGGCCACGCTGCCGCGGAACGCTCCAAGTAGTTGGACCGTGCCGTACCACCTGTCCCTGGTGGAAAAATTTATGCAGAAAAACACCTTTGACCACAAGTCCATCAGGCAGTGGTCAGCACGTAACGTCCTAGAGGCCCTGAGGGATAAGGAGAGGGTGGACCCTGTGGGATGGTTCCCCGAGCAGACTGTCAAAGTCATTTGGCAGAATGCCTCATCGCCAGAACTTTCCAACAAGCACCAAGACGTAGCTTGGCTGGTGGTGAGAAAGGCCCTCCCCGTCAGATCCTTCCTACACGCCAGGAGTCTCACCCCCTCTGCACGATGCCCTCGAGGTGGCTGTGGTGGGGAAGAGACCGTTGTTCACCTCCTTGTGGATTGTGCCTTTGCAAAGAAAGTCTGGAGAGAGATGCAGTGGTTGCTGTCGAGGTTCATCCCGAGCAGTTCTGTGACACAGGACTCTGTGCTCTACGGGCTGTTCCCAGGGACACACACCGAGACAAACATCAACTGCAGCTGGAGGATCATCAACTCGGTGAAAGACGCGCTTTGGTCTGCCCGAAACTTGTTGGTCTTCCAGCACAAAGATTTGTCCCCGACCGATTGTTGCGGACTGGCACAATCCAAAGTCCAGGACTACGTGCTGAGGGACGCACTAAAGCTTGGGGCAGCTGCCGCAAAGGCGCAATGGGGAAGGGTCGCTGTCTAAGACCTTTCTACCACAGCGCACCGAGAGACTGGGAACTGTTTAGAGCCCCTCGGGCTGTACAGATCAAAATGAAAGGCTGTAAATGACTGTAATATTGTTTGTACTGATGCACCTGGTGATACATTTTGTAAAAGTTTAACCTGGATTGTACCCTTGTAATGTTGTTTTTGAAATGGTTTTGAATGTGATTGAAGATTTTTATGAATAAAGTATATTTTTACAAAAAAAAAAAAAAAAAAAATCTGTGAGGTCCTAGACCACAGTACGCGGGAGAGCCTAGACAAACCGCTAACTCCTGACGAACTGACTAAGGCCCTCGAGTCCTTCGAGAAGAGTAAAACCCCTGGAAGCGACGGCCTGCCGGCGGAGTTGTATTCGGCTCTGTGGGACTTGATCGGCCCAGACCTGCTAGAAGTGTACGAGAGTATGCTCCTGGCCGGCAGCATGTCAGAATCCATGAGGAAAGGCATCATCACCCTCATCTACAAGCACAAGGGGGAAAGGGAGGAAATTAGAAATTGGCGACCCATTTCACTGTTGAATGTGGACTATAAGATTCTGTCCAAGGTCATCGCCAACCGGGTCAAATCCGCTCTGGAATTGGTGATTCACCCTGACCAGACCTGCTCTGTGCCAGGCAGGAAGATCTCTGACAGCCTGGCGCTGCTCAGGGATACGATTGCCTATGTACAGGACAGGGGTGTGGATACCTGCCTCATCAGCTTGGATCAGGAGAAGGCCTTTGACAGAATATCGCACACCTACATGGGGGATGTGCTCTCCAAAATGGGCTTTGGGGAGGGAATTCGAAATTGGATCCAACTGCTCTACACTAACATCAGTAGCGCAGTCTCAATCAATGGGTGGGAAACAGATAGCTTTCCCATTAAATCTGGAGTCAGGCAGGGCTGTCCTCTCTCGCCTGTCCTTTTCGTGTGCTGCATAGAACCCTTTGCCGAGTCCATCAGGAAGGATCCGGGCATAAGAGGAGTGACGATCCCAGGCAGTGGAGGCACTCAGGTAAAAGCCTCCCTGTACATGGACGACGTCGCCGTCTTCTGCTCGGATCCGCTGTCGGTGCGCAGACTGATGCACGTCTGCGACCAGTTCGAACTGGCCTCGGGAGCCAAGGTAAATCGTGGGAAGAGCGAGGCCATGTTCTTTGGGAAGTGGGCTGACCGATCCTTTGTCCCCTTCACTGTCAGGGCTGACGGCCTGAAGGTGCTGGGGATATGGTTCGGAGGGACCGGGGCATGCGTTAGAAACTGGAAGGAGCGAGTGGCTATGGTGAAAAGGAAACTGGGCATGTGGGAGCGACGCTCCCTCTCCATTGCGGGTAAGAACCTGGTCATCAGGTGTGAGGTACTCTCGCTGTTGCTGTACGTGGCGCAGGTCTGGCCCATTCCACACTCCTGCGCGATGGCGATCACTCGAGCCATCTTCCGCTTTATCTGGAGGTCGAAAATGGATCGTGTCTGCAGGGACGCGATGTACAAGCCTCTAGATAAAGGGGGAAAAAACGTGCCCAACATCGCCCTCATACTGATGGCCACCTTTGTGTGTGGCTGCATCAAGCGGTGCGTAGACCCTCAGTACGCAAACACCAAGTGCCACTACGTGCTGAGGTTCTACCTGTCCCCGGTGTTGCGAAGGATGGGTCTGGCCACGCTGCCGCGGAACGCTCCAAGTAGTTGGACCGTGCCGTACCACCTGTCCCTGGTGGAAAAATTTATGCGGAAAAACACCTTTGACCACAAGTCCATCAGGCAGTGGTCAGCACGTAACGTCCTAGAGGCCCTAAGGGATAAGGAGAGGGTGGACCCTGTGGGATGGTTCCCCGAGCAGACTGTCAAAGTCATTTGGCAGAATGCCTCATCGCCAGAACTTTCCAACAAGCACCAAGACGTAGCTTGGCTGGTGGTGAGAAAGGCCCTCCCCGTCAGATCCTTCCTACACGCCAGGAGTCTCACCCCCTCTGCACGATGCCCTCGAGGTGGCTGTGGTGGGGAAGAGACCGTTGTTCACCTCCTTGTGGATTGTGCCTTTGCAAAGAAAGTCTGGAGAGAGATGCAGTGGTTGCTGTCGAGGTTCATCCCGAGCAGTTCTGTGACACAGGACTCTGTGCTCTACGGGCTGTTCCCAGGGACACACACCGAGACAAACATCAACTGCAGCTGGAGGATCATCAACTCGGTGAAAGAGGCGCTTTGGTCTGCCCGAAACTTGTTGGTCTTCCAGCACAAAGAGTTGTCCCCGACTGATTGTTGCGGACTGGCACAATCCAAAGTCCAGGACTACGTGCTGAGGGACGCACTAAAGCTTGGGGCAGCTGCCGCAAAGGCGCAATGGGGAAGGGTCGCTGTCTAAGACCTTTCTACCACAGCGCACCGAGAGACTGGGAACTGTTTAGAGCCCCTCGGGCTGTACAGATCAAAATGAAAGGCTGTAAATGATTGTAATATTGTTTGTACTGATGCACCTGGTGATACATTTTGTAAAAGTTTAACCTGGATTGTACCCTTGTAATGTTGTTTTTGAAATGGTTTTGAATGTGATTGAAGATTTTTATGAATAAAGTATATTTTTACAAAAAAAAAAAAAAAAAATCTGTTCTTATCAGTTTAATATCTGATACGTCCCTTATCTGGGGACCATATATTAAATTGATTTTTGGAGCAGGGAGATGGAGTAGGGGCTTGCTCCGTCCACTCCACGCATCAACCCGGTATTGCAGTATCTCTGGGAATGGTGCACCACCCCTTTCCAGGGGATTTTCAATGCTAAAAATAGATTTCTTACAAACATCTGCTTTCTTTACTTTTCAACATGCACATCTTTCAAAACACAACTTTCTTTCTTTCTCATCGCTTCTCGGCCTTTTGGCTAAGAAGGAATTTGAGCTCACTACGGGTATGAAGGAGCAGACTAAAGGTCTGGGACTCTCAGAGACAGTGGGTTTGGTAGGAGAATAAATGCTTTAATATGGGTTTAAAGATTGTATCCATAAATGTGCGTAGCATTAAATCTACTACGCGATGTGTTGCGACCTTGGACTACCTAGCCAAGGTCAAAGCTGACCTGTTGTTTCTGCAGGAGTGTGCGATACCGCACCTCAGCTCCTACAGGCAATGGTCACGATGGTGGTCCCACGGGCCATCGATCTGGTCGGGCGGAAACGACTCTCGTTCCTCCGGCCTGGGTATTCTGCTGCGGGGAGGCAATTTCACCGTCTCCGAGGTCAAGGAGGTGGTGGGCGGGCGACTCCTGGTAGCAGACGTAATGTACAAGAACGCTCCACTCCGGTTAATTAACGTGTACGGCCCGGCACAAGGGGCTGAGCGGCTGGAGGTTTTTCAGCAGCTCCCACTGCTGCTGGCGACCTCCAGGCCGGTCATTCTGGGCGGGGACTTCAACTGCATCATCGATGCGGCTGGACGATCCGGCAGGGCCGGAAGCAGATTGGACGCTACGTCCAGATCCCTGATGGAAACAGTTAAGGATGCCAAGCTGCACGACGTCTTCAGCAACCCTGCAGACGGAGCGCAGCGTAGATACACCTGGTCGCGGCCAGACGGGTCCATTCGTTCCAGGATAGACTTCCTGTTTGTGTCCCGTGCATTCACAGTCAGATCCACCGAGGTCAAGCCGGTGTTCTTCTCTGACCACTGCCTCCTACTGGCGGACTGCCACTTGGAGGAAGACCTGAGGGTGGGCAGGGGGGCATGGAAGCTAAATGTGCAACTGCTGACCCCAGAGAACATTGAGGAGCTCAAGAGGGATTACAAAGGTTGGAGAACCGTGAAACCCCTCTTTGAGTCCCTGACACACTGGTGGGAAGTGATCAAGGGAAGCATCAAGAGGTTTTTCATCCTCAAAGGCACCCAGAAAGCTAGAAAGGAACAGAGGGAAATGTCCCGACTCCAGGAAAAGATGCAGAATCTGCTCCGGCTGCAGTCGATGGGGGTCGATGTCAAGGAGGAGCTCCAAGAGGTGAAGGGCCAGCAAGCCTCACACTTTGCCTCGGAGGCCTCCAAGATCATCTTCCGTTCCAGAGTCCGCTCCGTGGAGCAGGATGAGACGTGCTCACGTTTCTTCTTCCAAAAGGTACACAGAGAGCGCTCTGTGATCAGCAGCCTGAAGGAAGAAGACGGCTCAGTAAAGTCATCACGGTCCGACATTCTGAGGATCAGCAAATCCTTTTATGCCGGACTGTATGACGTGAAGCCCACGGACAGCACGGCCTCCCAGTCCTTCCTGTCCTCTATCACGGAGGTCCTAGACCACAGTACGCGGGAGAGCCTAGACAAACCGCTAACTCCTGACGAACTGACTAAGGCCCTCGAGTCCTTCGAGAAGAGTAAAACCCCCGGAAGCGACGGCCTGCCGGCGGAGTTGTATTCGGCTCTGTGGGACTTGATCGGCCCAGACCTGCTAGAAGTGTACGAGAGTATGCTCCTGGCCGGCAGCATGTCAGAATCCATGAGGAAAGGCATCATCACCCTCATCTACAAGCACAAGGGGGAAAGGGAGGAAATTAGAAATTGGCGACCCATTTCACTGTTGAATATGGACTATAAGATTCTGTCCAAGGTCATCGCCAACCGGGTCAAATCCGCTCTGGAATTGGTGATTCACCCTGACCAGACCTGCTCTGTGCCAGGCAGGAAGATCTCTGACAGCCTGGCGCTGCTCAGGGATACGATTGCCTATGTACAGGACAGGGGTGTGGATACCTGCCTCATCAGCTTGGATCAGGAGAAGGCCTTTGACAGAATATCGCACACCTACATGGGGGATGTGCTCTCCAAAATGGGCTTTGGGGAGGGAATTCGAAATTGGATCCAACTGCTCTACACTAACATCAGTAGCGCAGTCTCAATCAATGGGTGGGAAACAGATAGCTTTCCAATTAAATCTGGAGTCAGGCAGGGCTGCCCTCTCTCGCCTGTCCTTTTCGTGTGCTGCATAGAACCCTTTGCCGAGTCCATCAGGAAGGATCCGGGCATAAGAGGAGTGACGATCCCAGGCAGTGGAGGCACTCAGGTAAAAGCCTCCCTGTACATGGACGACGTCGCCGTCTTCTGCTCGGATCCGCTGTCGGTGCGCAGACTGATGCACGTCTGCGACCAGTTCGAACTGGCCTCGGGAGCCAAGGTAAATCGTGGGAAGAGCGAGGCCATGTTCTTTGGGAACTGGGCTGACCGATCCTTTGTCCCCTTCACTGTCAGGGCTGACGGCCTGAAGGTGCTGGGGATATGGTTCGGAGGGACCGGGGCATGCGTTAGAAACTGGAAGGAGCGAGTGGCTATGGTGAAAAGGAAACTGGGCATGTGGGAGCGACGCTCCCTCTCCATTGCGGGTAAGAACCTGGTCATCAGGTGTGAGGTACTCTCGCTGTTGCTGTACGTGGCGCAGGTCTGGCCCATTCCACACTCCTGCGCGATGGCGATCACTCGAGCCATCTTCCGCTTTATCTGGAGGTCGAAAATGGATCGTGTCTGCAGGGACGCGATGTACAAGCCTCTAGATAAAGGGGGAAAAAACGTGCCCAACATCGCCCTCATACTGATGGCCACCTTTGTGTGTGGCTGCATCAAGCGGTGCGTAGACCCTCAGTACGCAAACACCAAGTGTCACTACGTGCTGAGGTTCTACCTGTCCCCGGTGTTGCGAAGGATGGGTCTGGCCACGCTGCCGCGGAACGCTCCAAGTAGTTGGACCGTGCCGTACCACCTGTCCCTGGTGGAAAAATTTATGCAGAAAAACACCTTTGACCACAAGTCCATCAGGCAGTGGTCAGCACGTAACGTCCTAGAGGCCCTGAGGGATAAGGAGAGGGTGGACCCTGTGGGATGGTTCCCCGAGCAGACTGTCAAAGTCATTTGGCAGAATGCCTCATCGCCAGAACTTTCCAACAAGCACCAAGACGTAGCTTGGCTGGTGGTGAGAAAGGCCCTCCCCGTCAGATCCTTCCTACACGCCAGGAGTCTCACCCCCTCTGCACGATGCCCTCGAGGTGGCTGTGGTGGGGAAGAGACCGTTGTTCACCTCCTTGTGGATTGTGCCTTTGCAAAGAAAGTCTGGAGAGAGATGCAGTGGTTGCTGTCGAGGTTCATCCCGAGCAGTTCTGTGACACAGGACTCTGTGCTCTACGGGCTGTTCCCAGGGACACACACCGAGACAAACATCGACTGCAGCTGGAGGATCATCAACTCGGTGAAAGACGCGCTTTGGTCTGCCCGAAACTTGTTGGTCTTCCAGCACAAAGAGTTGTCCCCGACCGATTGTTGCGGACTGGCACAATCCAAAGTCCAGGACTACGTGCTGAGGGACGCACTAAAGCTTGGGGCAGCTGCCGCAAAGGCGCAATGGGGAAGGGTCGCTGTCTAAGACCTTTCTACCACAGCGCACCGAGAGACTGGGAACTGTTTAGAGCCCCTCGGGCTGTACAGATCAAAATGAAAGGCTGTAAATGATTGTAATATTGTTTGTACTGATGCACCTGGTGATACATTTTGTAAAAGTTTAACCTGGATTGTACCCTTGTAATGTTGTTTTTGAAATGGTTTTGAATGTGATTGAAGATTTTTTATGAATAAAGTATATTTTTACAAAAAAAAAAAAAAAAAATCTGTTCTTATCAGTTTAATATCTGATATGTCCCTTATCGGGGGACCATATATTAAATTGATTTTTGGAGCAGGGAGATGGAATAGGGGCTTGCTCCGACCACTCCATGCATCGACCCGGTATTGCAGTATCTCTGGGAATGGTGCACCACCCCTTTCCAGGGGATTTTCAATGCTAAAAATAGATTTCTTACAAACATCTGCTTTCTTTACTTTTCAACATGCACATCTTTCAAAACACAACTTTCTTTCTTTCTCATCGCTTCTCGGCCTCTTGGCTAAGATCAAGTGTTGCAGGAGCGACACCATGGTCCTGCCATGGCAAGGTCGGGATGGAAGGGCGAAAACCAATCGCAATCCGAATTCATACCGTGGGTTACCTATCACCGTCCGAGTCACGGTGAACCACAGCGACGAAGGAGGATCACCTATGGATCGGGGCTTCTTCACCAGGAGGATCCTGTTGAAGGCGTGCGGCTTCCAAGCTACGGAGATCTTCACCCTGCACGACTCCCGCAAAGGTGGTTATTTCGACGTCACGTTCAAGCAAGTGGCAGACTGCGTCCGGCTCCTGAGGGTGTTCGAGGAGAAGAGAGACCTGCCGGAGATGAAGATCCTGACGGCGGAGCCGCACTTTTCTCTGCCGTTGCAACGGGAACGTGAGGTGATGGTGCATGTGTACAACCCCTTCGTCCCTGTCGCCGACGTGGTCACCTTCCTCACCAGGTACTTCGATAAGGTGGGGAGCGGCACCGAGATTCGAGACGACTTGGGGATCTGGACAGGCAAACGCCTGTTTAAGGTCACGCTAAAGACCGATGGTAAGGGAGCCATTTTCCACCCTCCTTCCAGTTTCGCAATCGGGGGAAACCGTGGCTACCTGGTCTACGCTGGGCAACCCAAGCATTGCCGCTCATGCGGCAAGGCTGGTCATGTGGCGGCCAACTGCAGCGCCTCCCTCTGCAAGATCTGCAAACAGGAAGGGCACCAGACAAAAGACTGCAAACAGGCCAAGTGCTGCAACCTGTGTGGCGAGGCAAGTCACCTCTACAGGACCTGCCCCAAACGCTGCCGTACTTACGCACAGGCAGCCAAAGCCGACCACGGGGAAGCAGAAGAAATGTTCCGTGTCACTCCAACCACCAAGGCCCCCAGGGAGCTCAACGGGACAAAGGAGGACACAGAGAGAGACAAGGTGGAGAAAGAGATTGAGGCAACAGAGAGCCAATCAACAGCACCACCCCCTGAACCTTCCAGTCCTCAGGACAGCGAATCAATGGAGGAGGAGGCAGCAGTGGAAAAGCAGCAGGGGGAGTGGCGGACGGTGAAGAACAAGAAAAGTAAGAGGGAGCGAAGAAGAAGCAAAGGCGTTTCCCAGAGAAGCGGCAAGAGGCGTCTCCCATCCGACACGGATGACAAGGGCAGCAGCTCTTCGGATGAGGAAGTGCCAGAGCGGCACCGACAGAAGAGGCGGCAAAGCTCCAGGGCGTTGGAGGACGAGACACCCGAGCTCCAGAAAATTGGAGACAACAAGGAGACCAACGCACCCCAACTTTGCCTGCAACCTGAGGAGGCCAGTGCACCACAGCCCCTGGAATCTGGGAGCAGTGAGGCAATCATCGCACCCCAGCTCCAGGAAGCCGGGAACAGCAACCCCCCAGAGGGGGTGAGTTTTGGAGAAGCTTCTCCAGCAAAGGTCATCTCAAAATCCGCTCACTACGTGAACCTCCAGATGCCACTGGAGCAGAACACGGCCAAGGAGATCTACCTCAGCCCATCCAAAGTGAAGGAATTTGAGCTCACTACGGGTATGAAGGAGCAGACTAAAGGTCTGGGACTCTCAGAGACAGTGGGTTTGGTAGGAGAATAAATGCTTTAATATGGGTTTAAAGATTGTATCCATAAATGTGCGTAGCATTAAATCTACTACGCGATGTGTTGCGACCTTGGACTACCTAGCCAAGGTCAAAGCTGACCTGTTGTTTCTGCAGGAGTGTGCGATACCGCACCTCAGCTCCTACAGGCAATGGTCACGATGGTGGTCCCACGGGCCATCGATCTGGTCGGGCGGAAACGACTCTCGTTCCTCCGGCCTGGGTATTCTGCTGCGGGGAGGCAACTTCACCGTCTCCGAGGTCAAGGAGGTGGTGGGCGGGCGACTCCTGGTAGCAGACGTAATGTACAAGAACGCTCCACTCCGGTTAATTAACGTGTACGGCCCGGCACAAGGGGCTGAGCGGCTGGAGGTTTTTCAGCAGCTCCCACTGCTGCTGGCGACCTCCAGGCCGGTCATTCTGGGCGGGGACTTCAACTGCATCATCGATGCGGCTGGACGATCCGGCAGGGCCGGAAGCAGATTGGACGCTACGTCCAGATCCCTGATGGAAACAGTTAAGGATGCCAAGCTGCACGACGTCTTCAGCAACCCTGCAGACGGAGCGCAGCGTAGATACACCTGGTCGCGGCCAGACGGGTCCATTCGTTCCAGGATAGACTTCCTGTTTGTGTCCCGTGCATTCACAGTCAGATCCACCGAGGTCAAGCCGGTGTTCTTCTCTGACCACTGCCTCCTACTGGCGGACTGCCACTTGGAGGAAGACCTGAGGGTGGGCAGGGGGGCATGGAAGCTAAATGTGCAACTGCTGACCCCAGAGAACATTGAGGAGCTCAAGAGGGATTACAAAGGTTGGAGAACCGTGAAACCCCTCTTTGAGTCCCTGACACACTGGTGGGAAGTGATCAAGGGAAGCATCAAGAGGTTTTTCATCCTCAAAGGCACCCAGAAAGCTAGAAAGGAACAGAGGGAAATGTCCCGACTCCAGGAAAAGATGCAGAATCTGCTCCGGCTGCGGTCGATGGGGGTCGATGTCAAGGAGGAGCTCCAAGAGGTGAAGGGCCAGCAAGCCTCGCACTTTGCCTCGGAGGCCTCCAAGATCATCTTCCGTTCCAGAGTCCGCTCCGTGGAGCAGGATGAGACGTGCTCACGTTTCTTCTTCCAAAAGGTACACAGAGAGCGCTCTGTGATCAGCAGCCTGAAGGAAGAAGACGGCTCAGTAAAGTCATCACGGTCCGACATTCTGAGGATCAGCAAATCCTTTTATGCCGGACTGTATGACGTGAAGCCCACGGACAGCACGGCCTCCCAGTCCTTCCTGTCCTCTATCACGGAGGTCCTAGACCACAGTACGCGGGAGAGCCTAGACAAACCGCTAACTCCTGACGAACTGACTAAGGCCCTCGAGTCCTTCGAGAAGAGTAAAACCCCCGGAAGCGACGGCCTGCCGGCGGAGTTGTATTCGGCTCTGTGGGACTTGATCGGCCCAGACCTGCTAGAAGTGTACGAGAGTATGCTCCTGGCCGGCAGCATGTCAGAATCCATGAGGAAAGGCATCATCACCCTCATCTACAAGCACAAGGGGGAAAGGGAGGAAATTAGAAATTGGCGACCCATTTCACTGTTGAATATGGACTATAAGATTCTGTCCAAGGTCATCGCCAACCGGGTCAAATCCGCTCTGGAATTGGTGATTCACCCTGACCAGACCTGCTCTGTGCCAGGCAGGAAGATCTCTGACAGCCTGGCGCTGCTCAGGGATACGATTGCCTATGTACAGGACAGGGGTGTGGATACCTGCCTCATCAGCTTGGATCAGGAGAAGGCCTTTGACAGAATATCGCACACTTACATGGGGGATGTGCTCTCCAAAATGGGCTTTGGGGAGGGAATTCGAAATTGGATCCAACTGCTCTACACTAACATCAGTAGCGCAGTCTCAATCAATGGGTGGGAAACAGATAGCTTTCCGATCAAATCTGGAGTCAGGCAGGGCTGTCCTCTCTCGCCTGTCCTTTTCGTGTGCTGCATAGAACCCTTTGCCGAGTCCATCAGGAAGGATCCGGGCATAAGAGGAGTGACGATCCCAGGCAGTGGAGGCACTCAGGTAAAAGCCTCCCTGTACATGGACGACGTCGCCGTCTTCTGCTCGGATCCGCTGTCGGTGCGCAGACTGATGCACGTCTGCGACCAGTTCGAACTGGCCTCGGGAGCCAAGGTAAATCGTGGGAAGAGCGAGGCCATGTTCTTTGGGAACTGGGCTGACCGATCCTTTGTCCCCTTCACTGTCAGGGCTGACGGCCTGAAGGTGCTGGGGATATGGTTCGGAGGGACCGGGGCATGCGTTAGAAACTGGAAGGAGCGAGTGGCTATGGTGAAAAGGAAACTGGGCATGTGGGAGCGACGCTCCCTCTCCATTGCGGGTAAGAACCTGGTCATCAGGTGTGAGGTACTCTCGCTGTTGCTGTACGTGGCGCAGGTCTGGCCCATTCCACACTCCTGCGCGATGGCGATCACTCGAGCCATCTTCCGCTTTATCTGGAGGTCGAAAATGGATCGTGTCTGCAGGGACGCGATGTACAAGCCTCTAGATAAAGGGGGAAAAAACGTGCCCAACATCGCCCTCATACTGATGGCCACCTTTGTGTGTGGCTGCATCAAGCGGTGCGTAGACCCTCAGTACGCAAACACCAAGTGTCACTACGTGCTGAGGTTCTACCTGTCCCCGGTGTTGCGAAGGATGGGTCTGGCCACGCTGCCGCGGAACGCTCCAAGTAGTTGGACCGTGCCGTACCACCTGTCCCTGGTGGAAAAATTTATGCAGAAAAACACCTTTGACCACAAGTCCATCAGGCAGTGGTCAGCACGTAACGTCCTAGAGGCCCTGAGGGATAAGGAGAGGGTGGACCCTGTGGGATGGTTCCCCGAGCAGACTGTCAAAGTCATTTGGCAGAATGCCTCATCGCCAGAACTTTCCAACAAGCACCAAGACGTAGCTTGGCTGGTGGTGAGAAAGGCCCTCCCCGTCAGATCCTTCCTACACGCCAGGAGTCTCACCCCCTCTGCACGATGCCCTCGAGGTGGCTGTGGTGGGGAAGAGACCGTTGTTCACCTCCTTGTGGATTGTGCCTTTGCAAAGAAAGTCTGGAGAGAGATGCAGTGGTTGCTGTCGAGGTTCATCCCGAGCAGTTCTGTGACACAGGACTCTGTGCTCTACGGGCTGTTCCCAGGGACACACACCGAGACAAACATCGACTGCAGCTGGAGGATCATCAACTCGGTGAAAGACGCGCTTTGGTCTGCCCGAAACTTGTTGGTCTTCCAGCACAAAGAGTTGTCCCCGACCGATTGTTGCGGACTGGCACAATCCAAAGTCCAGGACTACGTGCTGAGGGACGCACTAAAGCTTGGGGCAGCTGCCGCAAAGGCGCAATGGGGAAGGGTCGCTGTCTAAGACCTTTCTACCACAGCGCACCGAGAGACTGGGAACTGTTTAGAGCCCCTCGGGCTGTACAGATCAAAATGAAAGGCTGTAAATGACTGTAATATTGTTTGTACTGATGCACCTGGTGATACATTTTGTATAAGTTTAACCTGGATTGTACCCTTGTAATGTTGTTTTTGAAATGGTTTTGAATGTGATTGAAGATTTTTATGAATAAAGTATATTTTTACAAAAAAATAAAAAAAAAAATCTGTTCTTATCAGTTTAATATCTGATACGTCCCTTATCGGGGGACCATATATTAAATTGATTTTTGGAGCAGGGAGATGGAATAGGGGCTTGCTCCGCCCACTCCATGCATCGACCCGGTATTGCAGTATCTCTGGGAATGGTGCACCACCCCTTTCCAGGGGATTTTCAATGCTAAAAATAGATTTCTTACAAACATCTGCTTTCTTTACTTTTCAACATGCACATCTTTCAAAACACAACTTTCTTTCTTTCTCATCGCTTCTCGGCCTTTTGGCTAAGATCAAGTGTAGTGTTGCAGGGGCGACACCATGGTCCTGCCAAGGCAAGGTCGGGATGGAAGGGCGATAACCAATCGCAATCCGAATCCATACCGTGGGTTACCTATCACCGTCCGAGTCACGGTGAACCACAGCGACGAAGGAGGATCACCTATGGATCGGGGCTTCTTCACCAGGAGGATCCTGTTGAAGGCGTGCGGCTTCCATGCTACGGAGATCTTCACCCTGCACGACTCCCGCAAAGGCGGTTATTTTGACGTGACGTTCAAGCGAGTGGCAGACTGCGTCCGGCTCCTGAGGGCGTTCGAGGAGAAGAGAGACCTGCCGGAGATGAAGATCCTGACGGCGGAGCCGCACTTTTCTCTGCCGTTGCAACGGGAACGTGAGGTGATGGTGCATGTGTACAACCCCTTCGTCCCTGTCGCCGACGTGGTCACCTTCCTCACCAGGTACTTCGATAAGGTGGGGAGCGGCACCGAGATTCGAGACGACTTGGGGATCTGGACAGGCAAACGCCTGTTTAAGGTCACGCTAAAGACCGATGGTAAGGGAGCCATTTTCCACCCTCCTTCCAGTTTCGCAATCGGGGGAAACCGTGGCTACCTGGTCTACGCTGGGCAACCCAAGCATTGTCGCTCATGCGGCAAGGCTGGCCATGTGGCGGCCAAGTGCAGCGCCTCCCTCTGCAAGATCTGCAAACAGGAAGGGCACCAGACAAAAGACTGCAAACAGGCCAAGTGCTGCAACCTGTGTGGCGAGGCAAGTCACCTCTACAGGACCTGCCCCAAACGCTGCCGTACTTACGCACAGGCAGCCAAAGCCGACCAGGGGGAAGCAGAAGAAAGGTTCCGTGTCACTCCAACCACCAAGGCCCCCAGGGAGCTCAACGGGACAAAGGAGGACACAGAGAGAGACAAGGTGGAGAAAGAGATTGAGGCAACAGAGAGCCAATCAACAGCACTACCCCCTGAACCTTCCAGTCCTCAGGACAGCGAATCAATGGAGGAGGAGGCAGCAGTGGAAAAGCAGCAGGGGGAGTGGCGGACGGTGAAGAACAAGAAAAGTAAGAGGGAGCGAAGAAGAAGCAAAGGCGTTTCCCAGAGAAGCGGCAAGAGGCGTCTCCCATCCGACACGGATGACAAGGGCAGCAGCTCTTCGGATGAGGAAGTGCCAGAGCGGCACCGACAGAAGAGGCGGCAAAGCTCCAGGGCGTTGGAGGACGAGACACCCGAGCTCCAGAAAATTGGAGACAACAAGGAGCCCAGCGCACCCCAACTTTGCCTGCAACCTGAGGAGGCCAGTGCACCACAGCCCCTGGAATCTGGGAGCAGTGAGGCAATCATCGCACCCCAGCTCCAGGAAGCCGGGAACAGCAACCCCCCAGAGGGGGTGAGTTTTGGAGAAGCTTCTCCAGCAAAGGTCATCTCAAAACCCGCTCACTACGTGAACCTCCAGATGCCACTGGAGCAGAACACGGCCAAGGAGATCTACCTCAGCCCATCCAAAGTGAAGGAATTTGAGCTCACTACGGGTATGAAGGAGCAGACTAAAGGTCTGGGACTCTCAGAGACAGTGGGTTTGGTAGGAGAATAAATGCTTTAATATGGGTTTAAAGATTGTATCCATAAATGTGCGTAGCATTAAATCTACTACGCGATGTGTTGCGACCTTGGACTACCTAGCCAAGGTCAAAGCTGACCTGTTGTTTCTGCAGGAGTGTGCGATACCGCACCTCAGCTCCTACAGGCAATGGTCACGATGGTGGTCCCACGGGCCATCGATCTGGTCGGGCGGAAACGACTCTCGTTCCTCCGGCCTGGGTATTCTGCTGCGGGGAGGCAACTTCACCGTCTCCGAGGTCAAGGAGGTGGTGGGCGGGCGACTCCTGGTAGCAGACGTAATGTACAAGAACGCTCCACTCCGGTTAATTAACGTGTACGGCCCGGCACAAGGGGCTGAGCGGCTGGAGGTTTTTCAGCAGCTCCCACTGCTGCTGGCGACCTCCAGGCCGGTCATTCTGGGCGGGGACTTCAACTGCATCATCGATGCGGCTGGACGATCCGGCAGGGCCGGAAGCAGATTGGACGCTACGTCCAGATCCCTGATGGAAACAGTTAAGGATGCCAAGCTGCACGACGTCTTCAGCAACCCTGCAGACGGAGCGCAGCGTAGATACACCTGGTCGCGGCCAGACGGGTCCATTCGTTCCAGGATAGACTTCCTGTTTGTGTCCCGTGCATTCACAGTCAGATCCACCGAGGTCAAGCCGGTGTTCTTCTCTGACCACTGCCTCCTACTGGCGGACTGCCACTTGGAGGAAGACCTGAGGGTGGGCAGGGGGGCATGGAAGCTAAATGTGCAACTGCTGACCCCAGAGAACATTGAGGAGCTCAAGAGGGATTACAAAGGTTGGAGAACCGTGAAACCCCTCTTTGAGTCCCTGACACACTGGTGGGAAGTGATCAAGGGAAGCATCAAGAGGTTTTTCATCCGCAACGGCACCCAGAAAGCTAGAAAGGAACAGAGGGAAATGTCCCGACTCCAGGAAAAGATGCAGAATCTGCTCCGGCTGCGGTCGATGGGGGTCGATGTCAAGGAGGAGCTCCAAGAGGTGAAGGGCCAGCAAGCCTCGCACTTTGCCTCGGAGGCCTCCAAGATCATCTTCCGTTCCAGAGTCCGCTCCGTGGAGCAGGATGAGACGTGCTCACGTTTCTTCTTCCAAAAGGTACACAGAGAGCGCTCTGTGATCAGAAGCCTGAAGGAAGAAGACGGCTCAGTAAAGTCATCACGGTCCGACATTCTGAGGATCAGCAAATCCTTTTATGCCGGTCTGTATGACGTGAAGCCCACGGACAGCACGGCCTCCCAGTCCTTCCTGTCCTCTATCACGGAGGTCTTAGACCACAGTACGCGGGAGAGACTAGACAAACCGCTAACTCCTGACGAACTGACTAAGGCCCTCGAGTCCTTCGAGAAGAGTAAAACCCCCGGAAGCGACGGCCTGCCGGCGGAGTTGTATTCGGCTCTGTGGGACTTGATCGGCCCAGACCTGCTAGGAGTGTACGAGAGTATGCTCCTGGCCGGCAGCATGTCAGAATCCATGAGGAAAGGCATCATCACCCTCATCTACAAGCACAAGGGGGAAAGGGAGGAAATTAGAAATTGGCGACCCATTTCACTGTTGAATGTGGACTATAAGATTCTGTCCAAGGTCATCGCCAACCGGGTCAAATCCGCTCTGGAATTGGTGATTCACCCTGACCAGACCTGCTCTGTGCCAGGCAGGAAGATCTCTGACAGCCTGGCGCTGCTCAGGGATACGATTGCCTATGTACAGGACAGGGGTGTGGATACCTGCCTCATCAGCTTGGATCAGGAGAAGGCCTTTGACAGAATATCGCACACCTACATGGGGGATGTGCTCTCCAAAATGGGCTTTGGGGAGGGAATTCGAAATTGGATCCAACTGCTCTACACTAACATCAGTAGCGCAGTCTCAATCAATGGGTGGGAAACAGATAGCTTTCCGATTAAATCTGGAGTCAGGCAGGGCTGTCCTCTCTCGCCTGTCCTTTTCGTGTGCTGCATAGAACCCTTTGCCGAGTCCATCAGGAAGGATCCGGGCATAAGAGGAGTGACGATCCCAGGCAGTGGAGGCACTCAGGTAAATGCCTCCCTGTACATGGACGACGTCGCCGTCTTCTGCTCGGATCCGCTGTCGGTGCGCATACTGATGCACGTCTGCGACCAGTTCGAACTGGCCTCGGGAGCCAAGGTAAATCGTGGGAAGAGCGAGGCCACGTTCTTTGGGAACTGGGCTGACCGATCCTTTGTCCCCTTCACTGTCAGGGCTGACGGCCTGAAGGTGCTGGGGATATGGTTCGGAGGGACCGGGGCATGCGTTAGAAACTGGAAGGAGCGAGTGGCTATGGTGAAAAGGAAACTGGGCATGTGGGAGCGACGCTCCCTCTCCATTGCGGGTAAGAACCTGGTCATCAGGTGTGAGGTACTCTCGCTGTTGCTGTACGTGGCGCAGGTCTGGCCCATTCCACACTCCTGCGCGATGGCGATCACTCGAGCCATCTTCCGCTTTATCTGGAGGTCGAAAATGGATCGTGTCTGCAGGGACGCGATGTACAAGCCTCTAGATAAAGGGGGAAAAAACGTGCCCAACATCGCCCTCATACTGATGGCCACCTTTGTGTGTGGCTGCATCAAGCGGTGCGTAGACCCTCAGTACGCAAACACCAAGTGTCACTACGTGCTGAGGTTCTACCTGTCCCCGGTGTTGCGAAGGATGGGTCTGGCCACGCTGCCGCGGAACGCTCCAAGTAGTTGGACCGTGCCGTACCACCTGTCCCTGGTGGAAAAATTTATGCAGAAAAACACCTTTGACCACAAGTCCATCAGGCAGTGGTCAGCACGTAACGTCCTAGAGGCCCTGAGGGATAAGGAGAGGGTGGACCCTGTGGGATGGTTCCCCGAGCAGACTGTCAAAGTCATTTGGCAGAATGCCTCATCGCCAGAACTTTCCAACAAGCACCAAGACGTAGCTTGGCTGGTGGTGAGAAAGGCCCTCCCCGTCAGATCCTTCCTACACGCCAGGAGTCTCACCCCCTCTGCACGTTGCCCTCGAGGTGGCTGTGGTGGGGAAGAGACCGTTGTTCACCTCCTTGTGGATTGTGCCTTTGCAAAGAAAGTCTGGAGAGAGATGCAGTGGTTGCTGTCGAGGTTCATCCCGAGCAGTTCTGTGACACAGGACTCTGTGCTCTACGGGCTGTTCCCAGGGACACACGCCGAGACAAACATCGACTGCAGCTGGAGGATCATCAACTCGGTGAAAGAGGCGCTTTGGTCTGCCCGAAACTTGTTGGTCTTCCAGCACAAAGAGTTGTCCCCGACCGATTGTTGCGGACTGGCACAATCCAAAGTCCAGGACTACGTGCTGAGGGACGCACTAAAGCTTGGGGCAGCTGCCGCAAAGGCGCAATGGGGAAGGGTCGCTGTCTAAGACCTTTCTACTACAGCGCACCGAGAGACTGGGAACTGTTTAGAGCCCCTCGGGCTGTACAGATCAAAATGAAAGGCTGTAAATGATTGTAATATTGTTTGTACTGATGCACCTGGTGATACATTTTGTAAAAGTTTAACCTGGATTGTACCCTTGTAATGTTGTTTTTGAAATGGTTTGGAATGTGATTGAAGATATTTTATGAATAAAGTATATTTTTACAAAAAAAAAAAAAAAAATCTGTTCTTATTGTTTGTACTGATGCACCTGGTGATACATTTTGTAAAAGTTTAACCTGGATCGTACCCTTGTAATGTTGTTTTTGAAATGGTTTGGAATGTGATTGAAGATATTTTATGAATAAAGTATATTTTTGCAAAAAAAAAAAAAAAAAAATCTGTTCTTATCAGTTTAATATCTGATACGTCCCTTATCTGGGGACCATATATTAAATTGATTTTTGGAGCAGGGAGATGGAATAGGGGCTTGCTCCGTCCACTCCACGCATCGACCCGGTATTGCAGTATCTCTGGGAATGGTGCACCACCCCTTTCCAGGGGATTTTCAATGCTAAAAATAGTTTTCTTACAAACATCTGCTTTCTTTACTTTTCAACATGCACATCTTTCAAAACACAACTTTCTTTCTTTCTCACTCACCCGCACCATCTACACACAAAAAACACGCACGCTCACCCAACGCTCACAGACACCACTCTCATCTCACAAACACTCTACCTCACTCATACAAAAACATCTTTCACTTGCAAATACACCTCTCAAACACTCTCTCAGCTGCACCTTTCGCCTCACAACATTTTCAACCAGCTCTCTGCTGCCGCTCCCGCCCGCTGCTGCTGCTGCTGCTGATACAGCAACAGTCAAAACTCACACCTCAAAGCTCACACACTTTACACAGCTACTCGGAAACGTCTACATCCACGTTCACACAATCCTTACACTGCACAAGGAGCCCATTCCGCCCGTCGTGACTGCACCAGCTCTCCCAATGAACATTTCACTTCGTGCCATTCTCCTGCCTTCTCCACGTAACCCAGCACATGCTTTCTTTTCAAATAATCATCTCATTCCCTCTTCAATTGAACCTGCCTCCGCCACGCTATCAGGCGGTGCATTCTAGACCCTGACCACTCGCTGCTCCTATCACTTTTGCTTCTTCTGCTAGTTACTTTAAACCTGTGCCCGCTCCTTCTCGATCCTTTCATCGGTGCAAGCAGTTTCTCCCTATCTACTCTCTCCAGATACCTCATGATTTTCAATACCTCTATCAAGTCTCCTCTCAGACTTCTTTCCCCAAGGAATACAGTCCCAACTTCTCCAATCTTACTTCATAACTCAACTTCCTCGCCCCTGGAACCAAACTCGTAAACCTCTTCTGCACTCTCTCCAATGCCTTCACTACCCTCCTAAAATGCAAGTCAAAATGCAATCCATCAGAGTCAGCATGGCTTTATGAAGACTAAATCGTGTTTGACTAAATTGCTAGAGTTCTTTGAAGATGTGACAAGCAAAGTGGATAATGGCGATCCTGTAGATGTAGTATGTCTGGACTTCCAGAAGGCATTTGATAAGGTGCCGCACAAAAGATTAATACACAAGATAAGATCACACGCAGCTAAGGGTAATATATTTGCTTGGATAGAGCTTTGGCTAACCAACAGAAAGCAGAGAGTCAGGATAAATGGGTCTTTTGTGGATGGCAAGCTGTAACTAGTGGGGTGCCACAGGGTTCGGTCCTTGGGCCCCAACTATTTACTTGGATTCAGGAGTAGAAGGTACCATAGCTAAATTTGCAGATGACACCAAAATAGGTGGGAAAGTAAGTTGCAGTGAAGAAATGAGAAATTTACAAATGGATATGGACAGGTTAGGTGAATGGGCCAAAATTTGGCAGATGGAGTTTAACGTGGATAAGTGAGGTTATCCAGTTCAGCTCCTACAGGCAATGGTCACGGTGGTGGTCCCAAGGGCCATCGATCTGGTCGGGCGGAAATGACTCTCATTCCTCCGGCCTGGGTATTCTGCTGCGGGGAGGCAACTTCACCGTCTCCGAGGTCAAGGAGGTGGTGGGCGGGCGACTCCTCGTAGCAGACGTAATGTACAAGAACGCTCCACTCCGGTTAATTAACGTGTATGGCCCGGCACAAGGAGCTGAGCGGCTGGAGGTTTTTCAGCAGCTCCCACTGCTGCTGGCGACCTCCAGGCCGGTCATTCTGGGCGGTGACTTCAACTGCATCATCGATGCGGCTGGACGATCCAGCAGGTCCGGCAGCAGATTGGACGCTACGTCCAGATCCCTGATGGAAACAGTTAAGGATGCCAAGCTGCACGACGTCTTCAGCAACCCTGCAGACGGAGCGCAGCGTAGATACACCTGGTCGCGGCCAGACGGGTCCATTCGTTCCAGGATAGACTTCCTCTTTGTGTCCTGTGCATTCACAGTCAGATCCACCGAGGTCAAGCCGGTGTTCTTCTCTGACCACTGCCTCCTACTGGCGGACTGCCACTTGGAGAAGGACCTGAGGGTGGGCAGGGGGGCATGGAAGCTATTCGTGCAACTGCTGACCCCAGAGAACATTGAGGAGCTCAAGAGGGCTTATGAAGGTTGGAGAACCATGAAACCCCTCTTTGAGTCCCTGACACACTGGTGGGAAGCGATCAAGGGAAACACCAAGAGGTTTTTCATCCTCAAAAGCACCCAGAAAGCTAGAAAGGAAGAGAGGGAAATGTCCCGACTCCAGAAAAACATGCAGAATCTGCTCCGGCTGCAGTCGGTGGGGGTCGATGTCAAGGAAGAACTCCAAGAGGTGAAGAGCCAGCAAGCCTCGCACTTTGCCTCGGAGGCCTCCAAGATCATCTTCCGTTCCAGAGTCCGCTCCGTGGAGCAGGATGAGACGTGCTCACGTTTCTTCTTCCAAAACGTACACAGAGAGAGCTCTGTGATCAGCAGCCTGAATGAAGAAGACGGCTCAGTAAAGTCAGCGCAGTCCGACATTTTGAGGATCAGCAAATCCTTTTATGCCGGATTTTATGACGTGAAGCCGACGGACAGCACGGCCTCCCAGTCCTCCTTGTCCTCTATCACGGAGGTCTTAGGCGACAGTACACGGGAGAGGCTGGACAAACCGCGAACTCCTGACGAACTGACTTAGGCCCTTGAGTCCTTCGAGAAGAGTAAATCTCCCCAGAAGCGACGGCTTGCCGGTGGAGTTATATTCGGCTCTGTGGGACTTGATCGGCCCAGACCTGCTAGGAGTGTACGAGAGTATGCTCCTGGCCGGCAGTATGTCAGAATCCATGAGGAAAGGCATCATCACCCTCATGTACAAGCACAAGGAAGAAAGGGAGGAAATTAGAAATTGGCGACCCATTTCACTGTTGAATGTGGACTATAAGATTCTGTCCAAGGTCATCGCCAAGCGGGTCAAATCCGCTCTGGAATTGGTGATACACCCTGACCAGACCTGCACTGTGCCGGGCAGGAAGATCTCTGACAGCCTGGCGCTGCTCAGTGATACGATTGCCTATGTACAGGACAGGGGTGTGGATACCTGCCTCATCAGCCTGGATTAGGAGAAAGCCTTTGACAGAATATCGCACACCTACATGGTGGATGTGCTCTCAAAATGGGGTTTGGGGAGGGAATTCGCAATTGGATCCAGTTGGATCCTACTCTACACTAACATCAGTAGCGCAGTCTCAATCAATGGGTGGGAATCAGATAGCTTTCCAATTAAATCTGGAGTCAGGCAGGGCTGTCCTCTCTCGCCTGTTCTTTGCCGAGTCCATCAGGAAGGATCCGGGCATTAGAGGAGTTACGATCCCAGGCAGTGGAGGCACTCAGATCAAAGCCTCCCTGTACATGGACGATGTCGCCGTCTTCTGTTCTGATCCGCTGTCGGTGTGCAGACTGATCCACATCTGCGACCAGTTCGAACTGGACTCGGGAGCCAAGGTAAATCGTGGGAAGAGCGAGGCCATGTTCTTTGGGAACTGGGCTGACCGATCCTTTGTCCCCTTCACCGTCAGTGCTGACGGCCTGAAGGTGCTGGGGATATGGTTCAGAGGGACCGGGGTATGCGTTAGAAACTGGAAGGATCCAGTGTCTATGGTGAAAAGGAAACTGGGAATCTGGGAGCGACGCTTCCTCTCCGTTGCGGGTAAGAACCTGGTCATCAGGTGTGAGGCACTCTCGCTGTTGCTGTACATGGCGCAGGTCTGGCCCATTCCAGACTGCTGCGCGACGGCGATCACCCGAGCCATCTTCCGCTTTATCTGGAGGTCGAAAATGGATCGTGTCCGCAGGGACGCGCTGTATAAGCCTCTAGATAAAGGGGGAATAAACGTGCCCAACATCGCCCTCATACTGATGGCCACCTTTGTGTGCGGCTGCATCAAGCGGTGCGTAGACCCTCAGTACGCAAACACCAAGTGTCACTACGTGCTGAGGTTCTACCTGTCCCCGGTGTTGCGAAGGATGGGTCTGGCCACGCTGCCGCGGAACGCTCCAAGTAGTTGGACCGTGCCGTACCACCTGTCCCTGGTGGAAAAATTTATGCAGAAAAACACCTTTGACCACAAGTCCATCAGGCAGTGGTCAGCACGTAACGTCCTAGAGGCCCTGAGGGATAAGGAGAGGGTGGACCCTGTGGGATGGTTCCCCGAGCAGACTGTCAAAGTCATTTGGCAGAATGCCTCATCGCCAGAACTTTCCAACAAGCACCAAGACGTAGCTTGGCTGGTGGTGAGAAAGGCCCTCCCCGTCAGATCCTTCCTACACGCCAGGAAGCTCACCCCCTCTGCACGTTGCCCTCGAGGTGGCTGTGGTGGGGAAGAGACCGTTGTCCACCTCCTTGTGGATTGTGCCTTTGCAAAGAAAGTCTGGAGAGAGATGCAGTGGTTTCTGTCGAGGTTCATCCCGAGCAGTTCTGTGACACAGGACTCTATGCTCTACGGGCTGTTCCCAGGGACACACACCGAGACAAACATCAACTGCAGCTGGAGGATCATCAACTCGGTGAAAGACGCTCTTTGGTCTGCCCGAAACTTGTTGGTCTTCCAGCACAAAGAGTTGTCCCCGACCGAGTGTTGCGGACTGGCACATTCCAACGCCGAGGACTACGTGCTGAGGGACGCACTAAAGCTTGGGGCAGCTGCCGCAAAGGCGCAATGGGGAAGGGTCGCTGTCTAAGACCCTTCTGCCACAGTGTACCGAGGGACTGGGAACTGTTTAGAGCCCCTCGGGCTGTACAGCTCACAATAAATGTACGCCCTTTGTTTTGATCATTTCCGATTTCATGATCTATCTCTAAATCACAAAATCTTGATACTGCTTTGTGATGTCACAGAATTTTTTACAGTGTGGAAGGAGGCCATTCGGCCTATCAAGTCTGCACTGGGTCTCTGAAAGAGCCTTCCACCTAGTCCTACTCCCCTGCCTCATCCCCGTAACCTTGCACATTCTGTCTTTTCAGGTAACGATCCAATTCCCTTCTGAATACCTCGATCGAATCTGCCTCCAGCACCCTCTCAGGAATTTTGTTCCAGACTCCAACCACCCTCTGGGTGAATTAATCTTTCCTCACATCACATTTACTCCTTTTGCCAATTATTTTGAATCTGTGCCCTCTAGTCCTTGATGTTCACTTGAGTGGAAACAGTTTCTCACGATTTACCTTGTCCATATCTCTCAGGATCTTGAATACCTCCACCAACTCTCCTCACAGCCTTCTTTTCTCCAAGGAAAACAGTCCCATCCTCTCCAATCTATCCTCATAGCTACAGTTCTTCATCCCGGGAATCATTCTTGTGAATCTCCTCTGTACCCTCTCCAATGTCTTCACATCCTTCCTCAAGTATGGCGCCCAGAACTGGACGCAGTATTCCAGATGAGGCCTAATTAGTGTCTTATACGAGTTCAACATGACCTCCTTACTCTTGTACTCAATGCCCCTATTAATAAAGCCTAAGATACTATCTGCTTTATTAACTGCTCTCAACACGTCCTGCCATCTTCAATGGCCTATGTACGTCTGAGTTCCCTCTGTTTGTGCACCTCTTTTAGAGGCTCTTCCTTTATTTTATGCTGTCTCACCATATTCTTCCTGCCAAAATGGATCACCTCACACTTCTGTACATTGAACTTCATCTGCCACTTGTCTGCTCAATCCACCAACACGTTGAAAGAACCGAGGAATACTCTGGTACAAAAGTTCAACACTCGGAGTCCAGATGCAATATTCAAGTGGTTCCTTTATTACGCATGCGGGGAGCAAACACTGGGCAATCCAGGCACTTCTCCACCGAGGTTCAAATGAGCACAGTTTATATATCTTTTATTATCAGTAACTTAATGGTATTAATTAGACAAAGGCCACAGCACAATGACCCCCTGGTTGACTGAGACCTGATCCCTTTGTTGGACGTACATTATTCACGCGTGTCCGATACTAACTGGGAGCCGGGGTTCCCTTGTATCCTGAGCGGGTGTGATGGTTTCCTCTGTGGGTAATTTCTAATATACAACCCTCCGTTCGGTTGTACCCACATTTGTCCAGCACCACCCCCGTTCCAACTGGTTGGGAGCAAATTGTGAGGCTACCTTTCCTCCTGCACCCACTCAGTGATACCCCGTGTATGCCCTCATTCTTGCGTATGGCATGCATATCTATGGGGTAGTACCGGAGGGAGTCATTGTCTCGGATTAACCCAATGTTCTACACTTGATACTGAGGGTGTGGGCCCGTGTCTGCTGTGACTGAGGGGATTGCCCATACCTATCACGTTCATTTGGTTTGAGGTGCACTTCTGAATCACCGCATACACCCTGGTCACTCCTTTCAATGTACATGCGTCGATGACGCCTGGGTTCTTGGCCATCCCCCACTACCGGGCACTGTTGATCCAGCCCAGTACCTCCCCCCTTTGGATCTGGCCCAGATTGTGTCTTAATTGCCCGATCATCCACTGGCCGTAAGCTGGCTTTTTTGGGTGCTGCCCTCTTGTCGTTCCTCCCTTTCTGTTAATTGGCTGGTGGTTTTAGCATGGGTCTCTATAACGTGTACGCTTTCCAATACAGATGCCACACTCTTGCCCCCTAGGGCCGCTGCCGTTTCACCACCCCTCGCTACTCTCATGAGCAAGCTGCCTCATGATCCCTTTAAGATTCGTGACCTCGGAGTTGATTCCTTGAATGTCGAGAGAGTTTACCAGGGAAGTCCCTGTGTTCACCCCTGTCAGTACATTGTTAACTAACTCTCTCTCCTGGCGGTGGAAAGCAGGATGTCCCCTGAATCTAGTGGCACCCGTGGCGTCGGCCGGCTGATTAATCACAGCCTTACTCAGTAATTTGTACAGTTTTCGTAGGGGCGCTTGGTTACTGCAATACTCAGGCAGTTGCATACCTGCCAGGTTCACAATTACCTGTACAATTTCATGTTTAACATTATCATACAAGAGTTCACCGTCCATATACAGTACCAGTTCATTCTGTGGCCCAGGGGTCATGTCTGGGCAAGATAGTCTCTTGTCGTGTCCTGTGATAGCGGGGTGGTGTCGGTCCGGGGGTCCGCCGTTGCAGTCAACTCTCCGTGTTTGGCCCTCAAGATCCAATGCCAGGTATCTGTCATTCCCAAGTCCTCCTCCCCGGGACAGTGACCCCAGTTGTTGTTGTCCTGGGGTGTGAAGGTAAATTGCGAAAAATCTCTCACACACTGTATCTGGGCCTGTGCCCCCTTCGCACATGTCCAGGGTCCGTCCGAACCATCGCTGATCTGGAAGCATAGTGGGCCCTCATTTTTCCATCGGAGTTCCGTTCCCGAATGCGAGCTCTGCCCGAGGCTCTCACCATCGCTCATTCCAATGGATAGTTGCGTAAGCCCGGTGCCACACTTGAAGAGCATTGACCTTTCCGTTGTGACATTCACACCTCCTTTCACGCAATATCCGTCGCTGACATTCTTGTAGTATAAGCCCATACCGGCCACTGCTTCACGGTTTACATTCTGTATGCCGGTGGCTGCGATAGCCAGGGCCCTGGTAATGATCATGGACACCCAGCTTTTTTCCATCTTGGCGTGGAGGTTACCCGGTTATTGTTATTTCTGTAATGAAGCACACTGCTGGTGATCACCAGGGTTTAGGTTGGATATAAGAGGCAGCTTTCTCCTTTACGTCCCTCCTTGTGCACAGCCCACGGTGACCCTCCCCGTAGTTGAGGATTCCCCCTTTTGTCTTTCAGATGGCCAGTCCTCCAGATCGGGAATGAATCCTAAACCACTTGGCCTACACAGTACGGACTGCTCGTTGCCCGTTTTCCCCCCGCTGCCTGGTAATTTAGTCTCTCTTACTTACATCATACCTTTTCAGTTGCGACCAGTGTTTCCACCTAGCTTTTCCCTTCATACCGACGCAGGCACGTGAATAATTCCGTACGGTCCAGTCCATTTTGGGGCAAAACCTGGTTGGCTAGGGGTGATTTGAACAAACACCATGTCTCCGACCTCAGCCGGTGGTGACGGGAGTCCCCCTTTTGTCCTCTCTTCTAAATCCCTGATAGCCTGTTGGTCCTTCACTTCCTGTTGTAATTCCTTTAGCTGTCCATCCAATTGCTTAATATCGTTTTTAATTTTATCTCTGATGGGTCCCATATCCTCACTTCCGGTGGCTCTGCCCTCTGGCAAGCGCATAGCCCTCCCGGTCAGCAACTCATAAGGGGTTAAACCAGTTGTCCTGTTGGGGGTAGCCCTCAGTCGCATCAATATGCAGGGGAGCACATCCACCCATCCCCCACCAGTTGTTGTGTTTGCCATTGCAATAGCATTTTTTAACGTGCGGTTCATACATTCTTCCATTCCTGAGCTTTGTGGACGGTCAGGTACGTGAAATTTCTGTTTTACTCCGAGCAGCTCACACGTCCTTTTCATAATACTGTCCGTAAAATGCGCTCCTTGATCCGAATCTATCTGTAAAGGGATTCCCCATCTTGGTACTACTTCAAAAGCGAGGATCTTTGTGGCCGTGGTGGCGCTGCAGTCCCTGGTGGGGAAAGCTCTAGTGAACCTCCAGTGCACCTACACCCCCATAGTTACAATATGCCTCAAACTTCCAATTGCCATATTCATGGGCACTCTCGCCCTTTTCTTGTTTTACTCCAGTCACTGTATTCCAATTAACTGGGGCTTGCCCTAAGACTTGTGCCATTTCTGCTCTAAAGGCTCGGAAATCAGCTTGCTGCTGTCCCTGGTCTGCAGCGATATCATTACACCAGGTTCCGTCCTGATACGCTTGCTGCAGCCGTCCCCAAAACGCCTCAGGTAGTTTTATCCGGACTAACCCGCGAACGTCCCTGTTATGGAGATCGTGGCATTGCCGTATTTCCCTCAATTTTTGCCAAAACGACTCATTTCCATGTCTAGGTTTTAGTTGGGGTAATTTGTTTCCAATAGCTTCATGGTTGCGCTAGGTGACAGGGACACATACGTGGTTCTCAGTTGCGCCGGGAAGCCCCCGTTATAGCTCTCTGTCCGTGTATTGGCGCCTGGGCCGGCTGCCCATTTTGTGCCGGTACGGCCGCTTGAGCGCAGCGTAGATACACCTGGTCGCGGCCAGACGGGTCCATCCGTTTCAGGATAGACTTCCTGTTTGTGTCCCGCGCGTTCGCAGTCAGATCCACCGACGTCAAGCCGGTGTTCTCCGACCACTGCCTCCTACTGGTTGACTGTCACTTGGAGGAAGATCAGAGGGTGGGCAGGGGGGCATGGAAGCTAAACGTGCAACTGCTGACCCCAGAGCACAGCGAGGAGCTCAAGAGGTCTTACAAAGGCTGGAGAACCGTGAAACCCCTCTTTGAGTCCCTGACACAGTTGTGGGAAGCGATCAAGGGAAACATCAAGACGTTTTTCATCCTCAAAGGCACCC
This sequence comes from Cetorhinus maximus, assembly GCF_964194155.1. Taxonomy (NCBI): domain Eukaryota; kingdom Metazoa; phylum Chordata; class Chondrichthyes; order Lamniformes; family Cetorhinidae; genus Cetorhinus; species Cetorhinus maximus. The sequence goes on from NC_135906.1 coordinate 4,353,920, forward strand.
AGAAAGCTAGAAAGGAACAGAGTGAAAGGTCCCGACTCCAGAAAAACCTGCAGAATCTGCTCCTGCTGCAGTCGATGGGGGTCGATGTCAAGGAGGAACTCCAAGAGGTGAAGGGCCAGCAAGCCTCGCTCTTTGCCTCGGAGGCTTCCAAGATCATCTTCCGTTCCAGAGTCCGCTCCGTGGAGCAGGATGAGACGTGCTCACATTTCTTCTTCCAAAAGTAACAGAGAGAGCTCTGTGATCAGCAGCCTGAAGGAAGAAGACGGCTCACTAAAGTCATCGCAGTCCGACATTTTGAGGATCAGCAAATCCTTTTATGCCCGATTGTATGACGTGAAGCCCACAGACAGCACGGCCTCCCAGTCCTTCCTGTCCTCCATCACGGAGGTCTTAGACGACAGTACATGGGAGAGCCTGGACAAACCGCTAACTCCTGACGAACAGACTAAGGCCCTTGAGTCCTTCGAGAAGAGTAAAACTCCCGGAAGCGACGGCTTGCCAGCGGAGTTGTATTCGGCTCTGTGGGACTGGATGGGCCCGGACCTGCTAGAAGTGTACGAGAGTATGCTCCTGGCCGGCAGCATGTCAGAATCCATGAGGAAAGGCATCATCACCCTCATCTACAAGCACAAGGGGGGAAGGGAGGAAATTAGAAATTGGCGACCCATTTCGCTGTTGAATGTGGACTATAAGATTCTGTCCAAGGTCATCGCCAACCGTGTCAAATCCGCTCTGGAATTGGTGATCCACCATGACCAGACCTGCACTGTGCCGGGCAGGAAGATCTCGGACAGCCTCGCGCTGCTCAGGGATACGATTGCCTATGTACAGGACAGGTGTGTGGATACCTGCCTCATCAGCTTGGATCAGGAGAAGGCCTTTGACAGAATATCGCACACCTACATGGTGGATGTGCTCTCCAAATTGGGGTTTGGGGAGGGAATTCGAAATTGGATCCAACTGCTCTACACTAACATCAGTAGCGCAGTCTCGATCAATGGGTGGGAAACAGATAGCTTTCCGATTAAATCTGGAGTCAGGCAGGGCTGTCTTCTCTCGCCTGTTCTTTTCGTGTGTTGCATAGAACCCTTTGCCGAGTCCATCAGGAAGGATCCGGGCATAAGAGGAGTGATGATCCCAGGCAGTGGAGGCACTCAGTTCAAAGCCTCCCTGCACATGGATGATGTCGCCGTCTTCTGCTCGGATCCGCTGTCGGTGCGCAGACTGATCCACATCCGCGACCAGTTCGAACTGGCCTCGGGAGCCAAGGTAAATCGTGGGAAGAGCGAGGCCATGTTCTTTGGGAAGTGGGCTGACCGATCATTTGTCCCCTTCACTGTCAGGGCTGACGGCCTGAAGGTGCTGGGGATATGGTTCGGAGGGACCGGGGCATGCGTTAGAAACTGGAAGGAGCGAGTGTCTATGGTGAAAAGGAAACTGGGCATGTGGGAGCGACGCTCCCTCTCCATTGCGGGTAAGAACCTGGTCATCAGGTGTGAGGCACCCTCGCTGTTGCTGTACGTGGCGCAGGTCTGGCCCATTCCAGACTCCTGCGCGATGGCGATCACACGAGCCATCTTCCGCTTTATCTGGAGGTCAAAAATGGATCGTGTCCGCAGAGACGCGATGTACAAGCCTCTAGATAAAGGGGGAAAAACCGTGCCCAACATCGCCCTCATACTGATGGCCACCTTTGTGTGTGGCTGCGTCAAGCGGTGCATAGACTCTCAGTACGCAAACACCAAGTGTCACTACGTGCTGAGGTTCTACCTGTCCCCGGTGTTGCGAAGGATGGGTCTGGCCACGCTGCCGCTGAACGCTCCAAGTAGTTGGACCGTGCCGTACCACCTGTCCCTGGTGGAAAAATTTATGCAGAAAAACACCTTTGACCACAAGTCCATCAGGCAGTGGTCAGCACGTAACGTCCTAGAGGCCCTGAGGGAAAAGGAGAGGGTGGACCCTGTGGGATGGTTCCCCGAGCAGACTGTCAAAGTCATTTGGCAGAATGCCTCATCGCCAGAACTTTCCAACAAGCACCAAGACGTAGCTTGGCTGGTGGTGAGAAAGGCCCTCCCCGTCAGATCCTTCCTACACGTCAGGAGTCTCACCCCCTCTGCACGTTGCCCTCGAGGTGGCTGTGGTGGGGAAGAGACCGTTGTTCACCTCCTTGTGGATTGTGCCTTTGCAAAGAAAGTCTGGAGAGAGATGCAGTGGTTGCTGTCGAGGTTCATCCCGAGCAGTTCTGTGACACAGGACTCTGTGCTCTACGGGCTGTTCCCAGGGACACACACCGAGACAAACATCGACTGCAGCTGGAGGATCATCAACTCGATGAAAGAGGCGCTTTGGTCTGCCCGAAACTTGTTGGTCTTCCAGCACAAAGAGTTGTCCCCGACCGATTGTTGCGGACTGGCACAATCCAAAGTCCAGGACTACGTGTTGTGGGATGCACTAAATCTTGGAGCAGCTGCCGCAAAGGCGCAATGGGGAAGGGTCGCTGTCTAAGACCTTTCTACCACAGCGCACCGAGGGACTGGGAACTGTTTAAATCCCCTCGGGCTGTACAGCTCAAAATGAAAGGCTGTAAATGATTGTAATATTGTTTGTACTGATGCACCTGGTGATACATTTTGTAAAAGTTTAACCTGGATTGTACCCTTGTAATGTTGTTATTGAAATGGTTTGGAATGTGATTGAAGATATTTTATGAATAAAGTATATTTTTGCAAAAAAAAGAAAAAAAAGGTTCTCCCAGGACGAGGCTAGCCCATTGCACTTCGGGTGTGCTAACGCCTGCGATGTCCCCAAATGCGGGATACTCGACTGCAAAATTTGTGGTAGTGGGGGACTGCGTTCGCGCTCTCCCCTGATTCACAATTCAAAAAATAGATTTCATCATATCTTTCATTTTCTCTTCTATTTCCTGTCAGCAACCTTTTCTGAAAAAAGAAATATATAACCCCCAATGTGTGCTCTTCAAAATCTATACTGGACTGGTTATTTAGTTTTTTCTTTCCTCCTCGCAAATATTATCCAACCCCCATTCTTTTCCTCCCTGTCATTATCAGCCGGCAATTATTCCATCTCTGCATCATTTTCGCCAGACCGTTTGTTTTGTGGCCGCCAAATTACTCGCGCCATTTTTAACCCCGCGTTTGCCCACTCAAAAATCTCTCTCAAACAACCCCCATCTAACACCCAACCCACCATCACAACAGTCCCCACACTCCCAGCACCGCCCCACCCCCTATCTCTCTGGACGTCTGTATAAATACAAACTCATATCAGTCAGCTATTAACTCATATGCATTCACCATTTTAAACATGTAGCAGCGACCCCTCACTATTTCAAACATGAACAAGCACCCTGTCCCCATGTTCATTCAAATTACCCCCCTCCGAAACGAACAGCAGCCTCCCACCTCCTCTGTATAATCTCCCCCTTAATCAGCCCCCTGTGTGACTCCTACCTTCTGAAACTCCTGCCTCCTCTCCCCATGTGTAAAGTCTTTCCCTGCCCCTTCTGCAGCTCACTTCCCCTGCTGTGGGTCCATCAATTCACCTGTGATTATTCCTTGAAGGCTTAAATAGCGCAAAGCGAAGAAATAAACAGAAAGAAAACTGGAGAAAGGCAGATAGAAACCTAAACCCTCAGTAAAATGACCACCGGGAATCCCGTTTAACCGTCAGAATGATCGCGCAGCCCAAATTACACGCATTATCCCTGAATTATAACAAGATTTTAGGCAGCTTCACTTTAGGACTTTTCATTTCCTCTTGTGGGGCTCCTGTTCCTCACACACTGGAGGCTAACATGTAAGTTTTAGATTGCAAGGCTGGGCTACTTTAACCCCAAGATTTTCTTTTTGAAACTCCAGGCCCACAGTCCAACAGGAACTGGTTAACCGGAGCCACCGAAAACCAGGGTCCCGGAGAGGAATTGAAATCTCGGGGTAAGAAACGGACACAAACTCACGTGGGCCCATGGAGCACGGCCTTGGAGAAGGTCTCAGGAAACTCCTGAAGAAGAAGAGTCCTTGTCCCAGTCTGGATCTTCAGATTGCAGGTTTCAAAATAAAAATTCTTTGAGGGGTGGGGGAGAAAATTAATTCCATTAAAACAGAGAGCAAAGAACATTTTCAAACAAAATAACGCAAGAGCCAATGAATCACTCTCAGTTACAACTCAGCAACATCCAAATACAAACAAGTCAAAGAGTTATAAAGCAGATTGAGACAGAGGGAACACACACGCACATTAAACCAGAGTGGGGACTAGCTCCGCACTCTGGAGGCGGTTTTCGGATTGGGTTCCTAGCCAGGTATATCCTGAATGAGCAGTTTGCAGACTCCACCCCTGGCATGTTGGGATGTCTCTCAATCTGCTCCCCAGGAGGCCTGTCCATTGATATGTTAATCCCAGGGCAGGACAACTGTCTGATTCTTCCTGTCCTTTGACGTGTTCACCCCAGGAAAACAATGTCTCAGCCATTTTCTGGTTAATGTTAAAACTTTAACTCATCTTGTCGGGAATGTCACTGCAGTTCGAAATATCAAACACTAAACCCCCAACACAAGACTGTGCAAAGCATGTGGATTGTTACTGAGATTCCGTCTGTGATTTTTAGTGATGTCAGTGTGGATTGTGTAATCTGTGTGTGTGTGAGTGTTGCTGGTCCCATAATGTAACGCAAATGTCTCCTTGCAGCCTCTCAGTACGCCACTCATGGTCCCCTGGTACTTTTTGGATTGTCTGGAGAAGACATTGAAAGAATTAGAGTTAAACAATGCTAACACTAGCTGCACTGCGACGAGTATATGAGAGCTTATTCTTATCCAGGGGTGTATGTCCACATTCAGCCCCCATTCCCACACTTGCTCCCACCGTCGGATCTCTCAAGTGCTCTTCCGTATCATTGATTAGCCTTTTAAACACCGCCTGTAACACGTAATGCTGATTCCTCACCTTTCGTAAGTCACCTTTAAACTTTGTCAGACTTTCGGGAAGGTGGGGAATTGGGGCCTGCTTAGGTTCCTCATAGTGTTCCAGGGCATGGTGGAGTGTGTCGGAGGCGTTGACTGAGACCTGACCCCTTTGTTGGACGTACATTATTCACGCGTGTCTGATAGTAACTGGGAGCCGGGGTTCCCTTGTATCCTGAGCGGGTGTGATGGTTTTCTCTGTGGGTAATTTCTAATATACAACCCTCCGTTCGGTTGTAGCCGCATTTGTCCAGCACCCCCCCCCCGTTCCAACTGGATGGGAGCAAATTGTGAGGCTACCTTTCCATCTGCAGCCGCTCAGTGATACCCTGTGTATGCCCTCATTCTTGCGTATGGCATGCATATCTATGGGGTAGTACCGGAGGGAGTCATTGTCTCAGATTAACCCAATGTTCTCCACTCGGTACTGAGGGTGTGGGCCCGTGTCTGCTGTGACTGAGGGGATTGCCCATACCTAACACGTTCATTTGGTTTGAGGTGCACTTCTGAATCACCGCATACACCCTGGTCACTCCTTTCAATGTACATGCGTCGATGACGCCTGGGTTCTTGGCCATCCCCCACAACCGGGCACTGTTGATCCAGCCCGGTACCTCCCCACTTTGGATCTGGCCCAGATTTTGTCTTAATTGCCCGATCAGCCACTGGCCGTAAGCTGGCTTTTTTAGGTGCTGCCCTCTTGTCGTTCCTCCCTTTCTATTAATTGGCTGGTGGCTTTAGCATGGGTCTCTATAACGTGTACGCTTTCCAATACAGATGCCACACTCTTGCCCCCTAGGGCCGCTGCCGTTTCACCACCCCTCGCTACTCTTATGAGCAAGCTGCCTCATGATCCCTTTAAGATTCGTGACCTCGGAGTTGATTCCTTGAATGTCGAGAGAGTTTACCAGGGAAGTCCCTGTGTTCACCCCTGTCAGTACATTGTTAACTAACTCTCTCTTCTGGCAGTGGAAAGCAGGATGTCCCCTGAATCTAGTGGCACCCGTGGCGTCGGCCGGCTGATTAATCACAGCCTTACTCAGTAATTTGTACAGTTTTCGTAGGGGCGCTTGGTTACTGCAATACTCAGGCAGTTGCATACCTGCCAGGTTCACAATTACCTGTACAATTTCATGTTTAACATTATCATACAAGAGTTCATCGTCCATATACAGTACCAGTCCATTCTGTGGCCCAGGGGTCATGTCTGGGCAAGATAGTCTCTGTGGTGTCGTCGTGTCCTGTGATAGCAGGGTGGTGTCGGTCCGGGGGTCCGCCGTTGCAGTCAACTCTCCGTGTTTGGCCCTCAAGGTCCAATGCCAGGTATCTGTCATTCCCAAGTCTTCCTCCCCGGGACAGTGACCCCAGTTGTTGTTCTCCTGGGGTGTGAAGGTAAATTGCGAAAAATCTCTCACACACTGTATCTCTCACACACTGTAGCTTTCTCCTTTACGTCCCTCCTTGTGCACAGCCCACGGTGACCCTCCCCGTAGTTGAGGATTCCCCCTTTTCTCTTTCAGATGGCCAGTCCTCCAGATCGGGAATGAATCCTAAACCACTTGGCTAACACAGTACGGACTGCTCGTTGCCCGTTTTCCTCCCACTGCCTGGTAATTTAGTCTTTCTTACTTACATCATACCTTTTCAGTTGTGACCAGTGTTTCCACCTAGCTTTTCCCTTCATATCGGCGCAGGCACGTGAATAATTCCGTACGGTCCAGTCCATTTTGGGGCAAAACCTGGTTGGCTAGGGGTGATTTGAACAAACACCATGTCTCCGACCTCAGCCGGTGGTGACGGGGGTCCCCCTTTTGTCCTCTCTTCTAAATCCCTGATAGCCTGTTGGTCCTTCACTTCCTGTTGTAATTCCTTTAGCTGTCCATCCAATTGCTTAATATCATTTTTAATTTTATCTCTGATGGGTCCCATATCCTCACTTCCGGTGGCTCTGCCCTCTGGCAAGCGCATCGCCCTCCCGGTCAGCAACTCATAAAGGGGTTTATCTTAAATCCAGCATTTTTCAGTGTCCTTATGACTATCAGAGGAGAGCTCCGATGTGGCCCCTTTCCGATTCTGACGCTATTAGGATATCATCTGCATATTATAAGATTGTACTGTTGTTAGACTCTACGTCGCACGGACTCAGCTTCTCACTCGTGACCCGATGGAGGATGTTGGGGCTGTTGTGGAATCCCTGTGGGAGCCTCGCCCATGTACACCGTCTCCCTCCCACTGTGAAAGCGAATTTATCTTGGGATTCCTGGTCCAGTGGTATCGACCAAAATCCATTGGCTACATCTAACACTGTAAATATTTTATGTTCGGGTTTTTACAATTAAAGCACACCTCGGGTTTAGGAACGGCTGCTGCAGTGGCCACCATTTCAGTGGGGTTTGTAACCTCACTGCCGACACCTTTATCTTAGTTTTCCCTATGTGGTTATCTACCCCGGTGGCCCATCTTCCTCGATCATATGTGTTCTTGTCTACTAGCCCGGTGTCTAGGATTGACTGGTGGGCCCGGGCCCGGTGTCTAGGATGGCCTGGTGGGCCCGGGCCTGGTGTCTAGGATGGCCTGGTGGGCCCGCGCCCGGTGTCTAGGATGGCCTGGTGGGCCCAGTGTCTAGGATGGCCTGGTGGGCCCGGGCCCGGTGTCTAGGATCGCCTGGTGGGCCCGGGCCCGGTGTCTAGGATTGCCTGGTGGGCCCGGGCCCGGTGTCTAGGATTGCCTGGTGGGCCAGGCTAAGGCCATCCTTGTACAATTGCATAAACTGTACATCGTCTCGGTTCAGCGCAGCACCTACAGCCCCGTAGTTACAATATGCCTCAAACTTCCGATTGCCATATTCATGGGCACTCTCGCCCTTTTCTTGTTTTATGGGGCTTGCCCTAAGTCTTGTGCCATTTCTGCTCTAAAGGCTCGGAAATCAGCTTGCTGCTGTGCCTGGTCTGCCTGGTTGTCCGGGCACCGGGGGCACAAGCTCTATCTTAATTGGGGCCACGGGTTATGGTGGTGGTGATTCCCAACCCGCTTCCCGTTGTTCCTCATATCCTGCCGCCTGTTCCACCAGCCCGTTCCAATCTATATTATCTGCGTATTGTGCAGCTACTGGTGGCTGTGGTAAAGCTGCCGAAACTGACATGAGATTTTTTGCCTGGACCAGCTCTTCATTTTGGGATTTGTTGGCCAACATTCGATTTACTTTCTTACTTAACTCTATGTGTTGTCTTAACATTAGGATCCAGGCTTCATCATCTTTGTCTTTTTTCTGATTATCCCACCATTTTCTCTGATCAGCGGGTGAGTCAAATGGGTTCCAATTGTTCTTTATCATTTTGCCTATCGATTTCTTATTTTTGTCAGCTCAATGCTGTGTCAAGGATCCCTCTGGTCCCCACTCGAGTTTGTCACCACTGGCCATCTCTGGGTAAGACGGTCGGGGTATAGTTGTTGTCAGCGGTACGGTTCTTACCCTGGATCCTTTCTGACCGAACTCGTTACTTGCGGCTAATACCGGATGTAATTATAACAATCTATAAGACAAGCAAACTAACCCACCCTTACCACCCCTTGAACTATTGCCTGGAGCCCAGGTTTCTGATACGCGGGGTGCCTGACACTTCCTGGATCGGGACGGAGTCGGATTTAGTATGAATAAAAATGAATTCACACTGTGACTCATCCCATTTCCCCGTCGGTGTCCTGCATCCTTCGGGCCCTGCTCGCAGCACCAATTGAAAGGTCCGAGGAATACTCTGGGACAAAATTTCAACACTCGGAGTCCAGATACAATATTCAAGTGGTTCCTTTACTACACTTTTTTTTTTGCAAAAATAAACTTTATTCATAAAATATCTTCAACCACATTCCAAACCATTTCAAAAACACCATTACAAGGGTACAATCCGGTTCAACTTTTACAAAATGTATCACCAGGTGCATCAGTACAAACAATATTACAATCATTTACAGCCTTTCATTTTGAGCTGTACAGGCCGAGGGGATTTAAACAGTTCCCAGCCCCTCGGTGCGCTGTGGTAGAAAGGTCTTAGACAGCGGCCCTTCCCCATTGCGCCTTTGCGGCAACTGCCCCAAGCTTTAGTGCGTCCCTCAGCACGTAGTCCTGGACTTTGGATTGTGCCAGTCCGCAACACTCGGTCGGGGACAACTCTTTGCGCTGGAAGACCAACAAGTTTCGGGCAGACCAAAGCGCGTCTTTCACCGAGTTGATGATCCTCCAGCTGCAGTTGATGTTTGTCTCGGTGTGTGTCCCTGGGAACAGCCCGTAGAGCACAGAGTCCTGTGTCACAGAACTGCTCGGGATGAACCTCGACAGAAACCACTGCATCTCTCTCTAGACCTTCTTTGCAAAGGCACAATCCACAAGGAGGTGAACAACGGTCTCTTCCCCACCACAGCCACCTCGAGGGCAACGTGCAGAGGGGGTGAGACTCCTGACGTGTAGGAAGGATCTGACGGGGAGGGCCTTTCTCACCACCAGCCAAGCTACGTCTTGGTGCTTGTTGGAAAGTTCTGGCGATGAGGCATTCTGCCAAATGACTTTGACAGTCTGCTCGGGGAACCATCCCACAGGATCCACCCTCTCCTTTTCCCTCAGGGCCTCTAGGACGTTACGTGCTGACCACTGCCTGATGGACTTGTGGTCAAAGGTGTTTTTCTGCATAAATTTTTCCACCAGGGACAGGTGGTAGGGCACGGTCCAACTACTTGGAGCGTTCAGCGGCAGCGTGGCCAGACCCATCCTTCGCAACACCGGGGACAGGTAGAACCTCAGCACATAGTGACACTTGGTGTTTGTATACTGAGGGACTACACACCGCTTGATGCAGCCACACAAAGGTGGCCATCGGTATGAGGGCGATGTTGGGCACGTTTTTTCCCCCTTTATCTAGAGGCTTGTACAGCGCGTCCATGCGGACACGATCCATTTTTGACCTCCAGATAAAGCGGAAGATGGCTCGAGTGATCGCCACCACGCAGGAGAGTGGAATGGGCTAGACCTGCGCCACGTACAGCAACAGCGAGAGTGCCTCACACCTGATGACCAGGTTCTTACCCGCACTGGAGAGGGAGCTTCGCTCCCACATGCCCAGTTTCCTTTTCACCATAGACACTCGCTCCTTCCAGTTTCTAACGCATGCCCTGGTCCCTCCGAACCATATCCCCAGCACCTTCAGGCCGTCAGCCCTGACAGTGAAGGGGACAAAGGATCGGTCAGCCCAGTTCCCAAAGAACATGGCCTCACTCTTGCCACGATTTACCTTGGTACCCGAGGCCAGTTCGAACTGGTCGCAGATGTGGATCAGTCTGCGCACCGACAGCGGATCCGAGCAGAAGACGGCGACGTCGTCCATGTACAGGGAGGCTTTGACCTGAGTGCCTCCACTGCCTGGGATCGTCACTCCTCTTATGCCCGGATCCTTCCTGATGGACTCAGAAAAGGGTACTATGCAACACACGAACAGGACAGGGGAGAGAGGACAGCCCTGCCTGACTCCAGATTTAATCGGAAAGCTATCAGATTCCCACCCATTGATTGAGAGTGCGCTAGTAATGTTAGTGTAGAGCAGTTGGATCCAATTGCAAATTCCCTCCCCAAACCCCATTTTGGAGAGCACATCCACCATGTAGGTGTGCGATAATCTGTCAAAGGCCTTCTCCTGATCCAAGCTGATGAGGCAGGTGTCCACACCCCTGTCCTGCACATAGGCAATCGTATCCCTGAGCAGCGCGAGGCAGTCAGAGATCTTCCTGCCCGGCACAGTGCAGGTCTGGTCAGGGTGGATCACCAATTCCAGAGCGGATTTGACCCGATTGGCGATGACCTTGGACAGAATCTTATAGTCCACATTCAACAGTGAAATGGGTCGCCAATTTCTAATTTCCTCCCCTTCCCCCCTTGTGCTTGTAGATGAGGGTGATGATGCCTTTCCTCATGGATTCTGACATACTACCGGCCAGGAGCATACTCTCGTACACTCCTAGCAGGTCTGGGCCGATCAAGTCCCACAGAGCCGAATACTACTCCGCCGGCTAGCCGTCGCTTCCGGGAGTTTTACTCTTCTCCAAGGACTCAAGGGCCTTAGTCAGTTCATCAGGAATTAGCGGTTTGTCCAGGCTCTCCCGTGTACTGTCGTCTAAGACCTCCGTGATAGAGGACAGGAAGGACTGGGAGGCCATGCTGTCTGTGGGCTTCACGTCATACAATCCGGAATAAAAGGATTTGCTGATCCTCAAAATGTCGGAGGGCGATGACTTTACTGAGCCGTCTTCTTCCTTCGGGCTGCTGATCACAGAGTGTACCTTTTGGAAGAAGAAACGTGAGCACGTCTCAACCTGCTCCATGAAACGGACTCTGGACCGGAAGATGATCTTGGAGGCCTCCGAGGCAAAGGGCGAGGCTTGCTGGCTCTTCACCTCTTGGAGTTCCTCCTTGACATCGACCCCCATCGACTGCAGCCGGAGCAGATCCTGCATGTTTTTCTGGAGTCGGGACATTTCCCTCTGTTCCTTTCTAGCTTTCTGGGTGCCTTTGAGGATGAAAAACCTCTTGATGTTTCCCTTGATCGCTTCCCACCAGTGTATCAGGGACTCAAAGAGGGGTTTCACGGTTCTCCAACCTTTGTAATCCCTCTTGAGCTCCTCAATGTTCTCTGGGGTCAGCAGTTGCAGGTTCAGCTTCCATGCCCCTCGGCCAAGCCTCTGGTCTTCTTGAACCACTGCAGTCCATGTAGTGTAGGTACACCCACAGTGTTTTTAGAGTGGGAGTTTCAGGATTTTGACCCAGCGACAGCGAAGGAAAGGTGATATGTTTCCAAATCAGGATGGTGCGTGATTTGGAGGGGGACTTCCAGGCGCTGGTGTTCCCATGTATCTGCTGCCCTTGTCCTTCTAGATGGTAGTGGTCATGGGTTTGGAAGGTGCTGTCTAAGGAGCCTTGGTGAGTTCCCGCAGTGTATCTTGTAAATGATACACACTGCTGTTACTGAGCGTTGGTGGTGGAGGGAGCGAATGTTTGTGGATGGGGTGCCAATCAGCGCGCTGCTCTGTCCTGGATGGTGTTGAGCTTTTTGAGTGTTGTGGCAGCTGCACTCATCCAGGCAAGTGGGGAGTATTCCATCACATTCCTGACTTGTGCCTTGTAGGTGGTGGACAGGCTTCGGGGAGTCAGGTGGTGAGTTACTCTCCACAGGATTCCTAGCCTGTGGTCAGCTCTTGTAGCCACAGTATTTATACAGCTAGTCCAGTTCAGTTTCTGGTCAATGGCACCCTCAGGATGTTAATAGTGGGGGATTCAGTGATGGCAATGCCATTGAATGTCAAGGGGCGATGGTTGGATTCTCTCTTGTTGGAGATGGTCATTGCCTGACACTTGTCTGGCACCAATGTTACTTGCCACTTGTCAGCCCAAGCCTGGATATTGTCCAGGTCTTGCTGCATTTGGACATGGACTGCTTCAGTATCTTCAACCATCAGCAAACATCCCCACTTCTGACCTTATGATGGAAGGAAGGTCATTGATGAAGCAGCTGAAGATGGTTGTGCCGAGGACACGACGCTGAGGAACTCCTGCACTGATGTCCTGAACCAAGATGACTGACCTCCAACAACCACAACCATTTTCCTTTGTGCTAGGTACGCCTCCAACCAGTGGAAGGTTTTCTCCCGATTCCCATTAACTCCAGTTTTGCTAGGGCTCCTTGATGCCACACTCAGTCAAAAACAGCCTTGATGTCAAGGGCAGTCAATCTCACCTCACCTCTGGAGTTCAGCTCTTTTATCCGTGTTTGAACCAAGGCTGTAATGAGGTCAGGAGCTGAGTGACCCTGGCGGAGTCCAAACTGGGCATCAGTGAGCAGGTTATTGCTAAGCAAGTGCTGCTTGGCAACACTGTTGATGACCCCTTCCATCACTTTACTGATGACCAAGAGTAGGCTGATGGGGCGGTAATTGGCCAGATGGGATTTTTCCTGCTTTTTGTAGTACAGGACAAATCCGGGCAATTTTCCACATAGCCGGGTAGATGTCAGTGTTGTAGCTGTACTGGAACAGCTTGGCTAGGGGCGTGGCAATTACTAAAGCACAAGTCTTCAGTAGCATTGCCGGAATATTGTCAGGGCTGATAAAGACCTGTACTGATATACATAGAAGACAGAGGGTAGCAGTGGAAGGGTGCTTTTCTGAATGGAGAGCTGTGACTAGTGGAGTTCCACAGGGATCAGTGCTGGGACCATTGCTGTTTGTAGTATACATAAATGATTTGGAGGAAAATGTAACTGGACTAATTAGTAAGTTTGCAGACGAGACCAAGGTTGGAGGAGTTGCAGATAGTGAAGAGGATTGTCAAAGGATACAACGGGACATAGATCGGTTGGAGACTTGGGCGGAGAAATGGCAGATGGAGTTTAATCCGGACAAATGCGAGGTAATGCATTTTGGAAGGTCTAATACAGGCAGGAATTACACAGTAAATGGCAGAACCATTAGTGCATCGACGGGCAGAGGGATCTGGGTGTACAGGTCACTGAAAGTGGCAACGCAGGTGGATAAGGTAGTCAGGAAGGCATATGGCATGCTTGCCTTCATCGGCAGGGGTATTGAGTATAAAAGCTGGAAAGTCATGCTGCAGCTGTATAGAACCTTGGTTAGGCCACACTTGGAATATTGCGTGCAATTCTGGTCACCACATTACCAGAAGGATATGGAGGCGTTGGAGAGGGTGCAGAGGAGGTTTACCAGGATGCTGCCTGGTCTGGAGGTTATTAGCTATGAGGAGAGGTTGGAGAAACTCGGATTGTTCTCACTAGAGCGACGGAGATTGAGGGGCGACTTGATCGAAGTTTACAAAATTATGAGCGGCATGGACAGAGGAGATAGTCAGAAGCTTTTTCCCTGGGTGAAAGAGTCAATTACTAGGGGACATAGATTTAAGGTGAGAGGAGGAAACTATAGAGGAGATGTGTGGGGCAAGTTTTCTACGCAGAGGGTAGTGAGTGTCTGGAATTCGCTGCCAGAGGAGGTGGTGGAAGCAGGTACGATAGTGGTGTTTAAGAGGCAGCTTGACAAATACATGAATAGGATGGGAATAGAGGGATACGGACCCCGGAAGTGCAAAATGTTTTAGCTGACGGGCAATATGATTGGCACAGGCTTGGAGGGCCAAAGGGCCTGTTCCTGTGCTGTACTTTTCTTTGTTCTTTGATAAAGACCTGTGTGTGTGTTAATACTCATGTATTCTCTCGATGATTTATCCAGTTCTAATTGTTGGATGGTTGGCTCATATCCACTATTGTATAGGACTTGCCTCCAGCCAGCTTTGCATACAATTGGTCTATCCTTGGAATGGGGCAGTTGTCTGGTTTTGCTGCCTTATTCACTGTCAACTTATACTTCCCACCAATTCCTATGGTTTGGTCAGGCTTAACCACTGGAACTATGAGTGCTGCCCACTCTGAGAATTGGACAGCTTGGGCGATGCCCAGTTTTTCTAACTGGCACAGTTCTGCATCCGCCTTCTCCTTCAATGCATAAGGCACAGGTCCGGTCTTAAAGAAACGTGGTGTCACCTGTGGATCCACATACATCGTGGGCTTTTAACTTCCCTGATTAATCCCAAAATACCATGGCGTATTTCCTTAGCAGTTCAGGAACTCCTGTTTTAGGTGAAATATCTCAGACCAGTCAAGCTTGATCTTCTGTAACCAGTCTCGGCCTAACAGACTGGGTCCTTCTCCAGTCACTATTATCACAGGCAGCTGGGCTGTCTGTTGCCTGTAAGACACTGGTGCTGTGGCGATCCCCTTTACCTGAATAGATTCTCCAGTGCAATATCTTTAATTTAGCGGTTCTCTGCTCCAGGTTTACTAACTTTCTACCTTTAGTCAGGGATCTGAAAGTGTGCTCTCCCACCACTGTAGTTGAGGCCTCCATATCCACCTCCATTATTAATGGCTTCTCATTAACTTGGATTGTGACAGTGATGGATTCGGTTTTTACAGCTGTTTCATTACACAGGCTCAGTTTTTACAGCTGTTACTTTATACAGGTTCGGTTTTTACAGCTGTTTCATTACACAGGCTCGGTTTTTACAGCTGTTTCATTTCACAGGCTCGGTTTTTACAGCTGTTACATTACACAGGCTCGGTTTTTACAGCTGTTACTTTATACAGGCTCAGTTTTTACAGCTGTTACATTACACAGGCTCGGTTTTTACAGCTGTTACATTACACAGGCTCAGTTTTTACAGCTGTTACTTTATACAGGCTCAGTTTTTACAGCTGTTACTTTATACAGGCTCAGTTTTTACAGCTGTTACTTTATACAGGCTCAGTTTTTACAGCTGTTTCATTACACAGGCTCGGTTTTTACAGCTGTTACTTTATACAGGCTCAGTTTTTACAGCTGTTTCATTACACAGGCTCGGTTTTTACAGCTGTTACATTATACAGGTTCGGTTTTTACAGCTGTTACATTATACAGGTTCGGTTTTTACAGCTGTTACATTACACAGGCTCGGTTTTTACAGCTGTTACTTTATACAGGTTCGGTTTTTACAGCTGTTTCATTACACAGGCTCGGTTTTTACAGCTGTTACTTTATACAGGCTCAGTTTTTACAGCTGTTTCATTACACAGGCTCGGTTTTTACAGCTGTTACATTATACAGGTTCGGTTTTTACAGCTGTTACATTATACAGGTTCGGTTTTTACAGCTGTTTCATTACACAGGCTCGGTTTTTACAGCTGTTACATTATACAGGTTCGGTTTTTACAGCTGTTACATTATACAGGTTCGGTTTTTACAGCTGTTACATTACACAGGCTCGGTTTTTACAGCTGTTACATTATACAGGTTCGGTTTTTACAGCTGTTTCATTACACAGGCTCGGTTTTTACAGCTGTTACTTTATACAGGCTCAGTTTTTACAGCTGTTTCATTACACAGGTTCGGTTTTTACAGCTGTTACATTATACAGGTTCGGTTTTTACAGCTGTTACATTATACAGGTTCGGTTTTTACAGCTGTTACTTTATACAGGCTCAGTTTTTACAGCTGTTTCATTACACAGGTTCGGTTTTTACAGCTGTTACATTATACAGGTTCGGTTTTTACAGCTGTTACATTACACAGGCTCGGTTTTTACAGCTGTTACATTACACAGGCTTGGTTTTTACAGCTGTTACATTACACAGGCTTGGTTTTTACAGCTGTTACTTTATACAGGATCAGTTTTTACAGCTGTTACTTTACACAGGCTTGGTTTTTACAGCTGTTACATTACACAGGCTCGGTTTTTACAGCTGTTACATTACACAGGCTCGGTTTTTACAGCTGTTACATTACACAGGCTCGGTTTTTACAGCTGTTACATTACACAGGCTCGGTTTTTACAGCTGTTACATTACACAGGCTCGGTTTTTACAGCTGTTACATTACACAGGCTCGGTTTTTACAGCTGTTACATTACACAGGCTCGGTTTTTACAGCTGTTACATTACACAGGCTCGGTTTTTACAGCTGTTACATTACACAGGCTCGGTTTTTACAGCTGTTACTTTACACAGGCTCGGTTTTTACAGCTGTTACATTACACAGGCTCGGTTTTTACAGCTGTTACATTACACAGGCTCGGTTTTTACAGCTGTTACTTTACACAGGCTCGGTTTTTACAGCTGTTACTTTACACAAGCTCGGTTTTTACAGCTGTTACATTACACAGTGAATAGATGTCGGTGTCAGCAGCTTCAGGTTCTGCTGTATTCTTTAATTCAATCTTCTTGGTTTGATGCTTTGTGGGCTGTTTTGACCCTTCTTATGGCAATAATGACATTCTGCCTCCTTGAATTTACAGCTGTCTGGCACATGGTCACCTCCACATCTATAACAACTTAATCTTGGAGCCGCTGATGAATTCTTTCTTTTGATAAAGGACTTTTCATGGTTTTAACAGCAGACATTGCATCTCCCCTCGATGCTGTGGGTCTGGTTTCCACGCCACACTCAGCAGCAGGTTCCTGCCCCACATGAAGAACAGCGCCATGTTGTATGTGTACAAAGCCTGCCAGTCTCTCACTGCACTTTCCATGGCGAGGGAGATTCCTTGGGTACGCTTAAAGACGATGTTTACCTCGGTGAGTGAAAGGCGCTCTGTGGCATCGTCTTGAACTCCACAAACTAATCGGTCCTGCAGCAAATCATTTACCGTGTTCCCGATGTCAGTGTTCTGTCAGTGCACCCCATCTCTGGGAAGCAGCAACGCCCCTGAGGGGGAATGGATCAGAGAGATTTCTCCAGCAGAGAACAATCCAAACCTCGCTCCTTGCACGAACCCCCCGTTGTCACCTGAGCGGAACATTTCCAACGGGGCGGTTCTGGGCTGTTTCCTCAGCCCGTCAAAAGCGAGACAATTTGCAAACACTATGGGTTTGTAGGAGCAAACCAAAGGACTGGAACTGACAAAAACAACAGGACTGGTAAGTGAGAAAATGCATTAAAATGGGGATCAAGATTGAGTCCATCAACGTGTGTAGCGTTAAATCTGCTACGCGATGTGTTGCAACCTTGGATTACCTTGCCAAGGTCAAAGCTGACCTGTTGTTTCTGCAGGAGTGTGCAATACTGCACCTCAGCTCCTACAGGCAATGGGCACGATGGTGGTCCCAAGGGGCATCACTCTGGTCGGGAGGAAACGACTCTCGTTCCTCCGGCCTGGGTATTCAGCTGCAGGGAGGCAATGTCACCATGTCCGAGGTTGAGGAGGTGGTGGGCGGGCCCCTCCTCGTAGCGGACATTATTGTACAAGAATGCGCCACTCTAGTTAATTAACATGTATGCCCCGGATCAAAACAGCGAGTGGCTGGTTGTCCTTCAGCAGCTCCCACTTCTGCTGGCGACTTCCAGGCTGGCCATTCTGGGCGGTGACTTCATCCGCATCATCGATGGAGCTGGACAATCTGGCAGGGCCGACAGCAGACTGGACACCACGTCCAGATCCCTGATGGAAATAGTAAAGGATGGCAAGCTGCACAACGTCTTCAGCAACCCTGCAGATGAAGCGCAGCAGAGATACACCTGGTCGCGGCCAGAGTGGTCCACCCACTCAAGGATAGACTTCCTGTTTGTGTCCCGAGCGTTCACAGTCAGGTCCACGGACATCAAGCCAGTGTTCTTCTCTGACCACTGCCTCCTACCGGTCAAATGTCACTTACAGGAAGACCAGAGGCTTGGCCGGGGGACATGGAAGCTGAACGTGAAACTGCTGACCCCAGAGAACTCAAGAAGGATTACAAAGGCTGGGGAACTGTGAAACACTCTTTGATTCCCTGACACACTGGTGGGAAGCGATCAAGGAGGATATCAAGAAGGTACTCATCCAGAAAGCGAGAAAGGAACAGAGGGAAATGTCCTGACTCCAGCGAAACATGCAGAATCTGCTCCGGCTGCAGTCGATGGGGTTGATGTCAAGGAGGAACTCCAAGAGATGAAGCCCACAGACAGCACGGTCTCCCAGTCCTTCCTGTCCTCTATCACAGAGGTATTAGACGACAGTACACGGGAGAGCCTGGACAAACCGCTAACTCATGACGAACTGACTAAGGCCCTTGAGTCCTTCGAGAAGAGTAAAACTCCCGGAAGCGACGCCTTGCCGTTGGAGTTGTATTCGGCTCTGTGGGACTGGATGGGCCCAGACCTGCTGGAAGTGTACGAGAGTATGCTCCTGGCCGGCAGCATGTCAGAATCCATGAGGAAAGGCAACACCCTCATCTACAAGTGGAAGTGGAAAGGGGAGGAAATTAGAAATTGGCGACCCATCTCACTGTTGAATATGGATTATAAGATTCTGTCCAACGTCAATGACAATTGGGTGAAGTCTGCTCTAGCGTTGGTGATCCACCCTGACCAGACCTGCACTGTGCCGGGCAGGAAGATCTCTGACAGCCTCGCGCTGCTCAGGGATACGATTGCCTATGTGCAGGACAGGGGTGTGGACACCTCCCTCATCAGCCTGGATCAGGAGAAGGCCTTTGACAGAATATCGCACACCTACATGGTGGATGTGATCTCCAAAATGGGGTTTGGGGAGGGAATCTGCAATTGGATCCAACTGCTCAACACTAACATCAGTAGCGCAGTTTCAATCAATGGGTGGGAATCAGATAGCTTTCCCATTAAATCTGGAGCCAGGCAGGGCTGCTCTCTCTCCCCTGTCCTGTTCGGATGTTACACTGAACCCTTTGCTGAGTCCATCAGGAAGAATTAGGGCATAAGAGGAGTGACGATCCCAGGCAGTGGAGGCACTCAGGTCAAAGCCTCCCTGTAGATGGACGATGTCGCCATCTTCTGCTCGGATCCGCTGTCGGTGCGCAGACTAATCAGCATCTGCGATCAGTTCAAACTGGCCTCGGGAGCCAAGGTAAATCATGACAAGTGCGAGGCCATGTTCTTTGGGAACTAGGCTGACCGATCCTTTGTCCCGTTCGTCACCAGATGAGACTGCCTGAAGGTGTTGGGGATATGGTTTGGAGGGACCAGGGCATGCGTTAGAAACTGGAAGGAGCGAGTGGCTATGGTGGAAAGAAAACTGGGCATGTGGGAGCGACGCTCCCTCTCCATTGCGGGTAAGAACCTGGTCATCAGGTGTGAGGCACTCTCGCTGTTGCTGTACGTGGCGCAGGTCTGGCCCATTCCTCACTCCTGCGTGGTGGCGATCACTCGAGCCATCTTCCGCTTTATCTGGAGGTCAAAAATGGATTGTGTTCGCAGGGACGCGATGTACAAGCCTCTAGAAGAAATGTGCTTAACATCACCCTCATCCTGATGGCCACCTTTGTGTGTGGCTGCATCAAGCTGTCTGTAGACCCTCGGTACGCAAACACCAAGTGTCACTATGTGCTGAGGTTCTACCTGTGCCCGGTGTTGCGAAGGATGGGTCTGGCCACGCTGCCGCAGAACGTTCCAGGTAGTTGGACCGTGCCGTACCACCTGTCCCTCGTGGAAAGATTTATGCAGAGAAACAACTTTGACCACAAGTCCACCAGGCAGTAACGTCCAAGAGGCCCTGAGGGAAAAGGAGAGGGTGGATCCTGTGGGATGGTTCCCCGAGCAGACTGTCAAAGTCATTTGGCAGAATACCTCATCACCAGAACTTTCCAACAAGCACAAAGACATAGCTTAACGGGTGGTGAGAAAGGTCCTCCCCGTCAGTTCCTTCCTACACACCAGGAGTCTCACCCTCTCTGCACGTTGCCCTCGAGGTGGCTGTGGTAGGGAAGAGACCATTGTTCACCTCCTTGTAGATTGTGCCTTTGCAAAGAAGGTCTGGAGAGAGATGCAGTGGTTTATGCCGTGGTTCATCCCGAGCAGTTCTGTGACACAGGACTCTGTGCTCGACGGGCTGATCCCAGGGACAGGGACGCACATCGAGACAAACATCAGCTGCAGCTGGAGGATCATCTACTCAGTGAAAGACACTCTTTGGTCTGCCCGAAACTTGTTGGTCTTCCAGCGCAAAGAGTTGTCCCTGACCAAGTGTTGCAGACTGGCACATTCCAACGCCCAGGACTATGTGCTGAGGGACGCACTAAAGCTTGGGGCAGCCGCTGCACAGGGGAAAGGTCGCTGTCTAAGACCTTTCAGCCGTAGTGCACCGAGGTGCTGGGAATCGTATTGACCCTTCAGGCTGTGTGACTCACATTGAATGTATGCAGTGAATATTACATGTATCACAATTGTACTGAAGCACCTCAGAGTGCAACATGATCTGCAAGGAAAAGCTGAATATTATTACTCTTTTTGTGAAGGCCATTTTGAAATGTCTTGTCATCTTCTATGTTCATAAAATATCTGAAAGTACAGTTTTGCACAAAAAAATCATTTTTCACTCCTCACTGGATACAGGCGAGGTACCAGAGCACTGGAGGTCTGTGAATGTTGTGCCATTGTACAGATAGGCCAAATAATTATAGACCAGTCAGTCTTACTTAGGTAGTATTCAGATTATTAGAATCAATTCTCAGACACAGAGAAAACTGTCAATTAGAAAGGCACAGATTAATCGGGGACAGTCAGCATGGTTTTCTTAAGGGAAAGCTGTGCCTTATTAACTTAACTGAATTTTTTGAGTAAATAACGAGGATTGATGAGGGTAGTGCAGTGAATGTTGTCTACATGGATTTTAGTAAGGTATCTGACAAAGTTCCATATGGCAGACTGGTCAGAAAAGTCAAAGCCACAGGGGACACAGGGGAATGTGGTGGGTTGGATCCAAAATTGGCTCAATGACAAGAAACGAATGGTAATGGTCGACAAATGTTTTAGCGAAAGGAAAGCTCTTTCCAGCGGTGTTCCACAGGGCTCAGTATTGGGCCCCTTGCTGTTTGTGGTGTGTATTAATGATTTGGACTTAAATGTGGGAGGCATAGTTGGGAAATTTGCCCATGTCACAAAAATTGTCCATGTCATGAATTGTGAAGATATCAATGGTTTGGCCGAGTGCGCAGAAAAGTAGCAAATGGGGTTCGATCGGAAATGTCTGAGGTAATGCATTTGGGGAGAGCAAACAAAGCAAGGGAATACTCAATAAATGGGAGGATATTGAGAGGGGTTGAGGAATTGAGAGTCCTTGGAATGCATGTCCAGAGGTCCCTGAAGGTGGCAGGACAGGTGGATAAGGTGCTCAAGAAAGCATATGGAATGCTGTCTTTTATTTGACAAGGTATTGAATATAAAAGCAGGGATGTAATGAGGGAACTGTATATAGCGCTGGTTAGGCCACAGCTGGAATTTTGTGCACAGTTCTGGTCACCAGATTACAGGAAGGACATAATTGCTCTGGAGAAAGTGCAGAGGTGATTTACAAGAATGCTGCCCGGGCATGAAAATTGCAGCTATGAGGAGAGACCGGGTAGGCTGGGGTTGTTTTCCTTAGAACAGAGGAGGCTAAGGGGTGACCTAATTGAGGTGTACAAAATTATGAGGGGCCGAGATAGAGAGGACAAGATGCCCTGTTTACCCCAGTGGAGAGGTCAATTAGCAGGAGGCACAGATTTAAGATGCTTGGAAGAAGGGTTCGAAGGGATATTAGGAATAACTGTGTCACCCAGAGGGTGGTGGGCATTTGGAATTTGTAGCCCAGATTGGTATCGAAGCAGGAACCCTAAAACCATCGGTTGCACACCGCGATTTTACGTGGGCGGGCCAATTACAGCCCGCCCAGCGTAATTCGTGCCTCCTGATATCTGCAGCAAGGGGCGGGCAGCGGCAGGAGGCCAATGACTGCCGGGTCCAATGGCGACCCGGCGGCCTATTCAAAAACGGTGCAGGCAGCCACTGAGTTCGGTCATCTGCTATGTATTGATTTCAGCCTCCAACATGGGATTCCCATTGATAATGGAAAGACGAGCGCATCCTGATCCGGGTGCCAGGCATGCACATTAACAGTGTAACTACTTCAACTAATCAAATGTCCTGGTTTTCCCTTTCAGCCTCACCAGAGCACGCCCGGTCTCAGGAGCCTGAGGGACCGCCGCTGACCCCTGAGACACAGATGATATGAACGTACCAGCGCCACACCCTCTCAGCCAGGCAGGCACCAGCGCCACACCCTCTCAGCCAGGCAGGCACCAGTGCCACACCCTCTCAGCCAGGCAGGCACCAGCGCCACACCCTCTCAGCCAGGCAGGCACCAGCGCAGATACCAGCACCTCAGTGAGAATAAGATTGTCAGCTAGAAACTCGGTGCACAGCGGTGAGGGCACTTCATACTTGCTTGAGGTGTAGGCGGAGGCAGAGCACGTCCAGGGCGCTGGCAGTTGGAGGACGGCTGGGGACCAGAAACATGCTCAGTCAGTGGCTGCTGATGAGCCTCTGGTGTCGTCCCTGAGACAGCAGATGCTGGAAGTCCAGCAGGTTGTGTGGGAGGATCTGACGGAGATACATGAGGGAATGCGTGCCATGGTCTACGTTGTGGAGGAGTCCATACGGAGCATGAGCAATGCAACGACCCTCATGGCCGAGTGCGCTGCCTCCTCCATAGAGAGAGTGGCAGCTCTCATGGAGAGGCTCCTCCAGGAGAACAACCAGGGCTTCCTGGGGATGCGCTCAGACCTGCAAGCCCTCAATGACCGGCAATGACCTCAGGTGGTCACCGTCAGTGTGGGAGATGGATTGGTACCCAGTATCCCAGCTAGGCGACTATCCATCAGTGGTGAGCAGGGAGGTCCAAAGTGACCTGACGGTGGCGCACCAACTGCCTGTCGTCTCTGCGAGCTCCTCTCAGGCCGCTCTGGGAGGCTCCGTGAGCAGCAGCTCCTCTACCCCTCTGCCAGTGACCGTGGCGTCTGGTGAGGCTACGGCAACTGGGGAGATGCCGGCCATGGCACTGGCCACTCCCTCCCAGGCAGGGACAGCATAGGCTCCATGGCCAGAGGATGCCCACCAAGGTCATCAAGGCCAACAGGACAGCAGAGTGAGCAGGCTGTCTGCAATGCCAGTGTCAACGAGGGGGGAGCACCAGGACGTAGCACCCGCCAGTGTAAATGTAAAGCACTTTATGCACAACACGGGCTTAACACTAGTCGTTTTCTTTTGTCCCGCTTTTAAGTTCCTGTTAAGTTGGTGCTGGTGTTGAACACATTTTCATTTAGTTTAATTTCTGTATGCCAAGCTGTAAAGCATTAAATGGGTTGGTTCTCAACAAGCCTCTGGGTGCTTCATTAGTTCTGCAGGTGAAGGGGAATCCATGATGTTATGAGTGACTGTTTGTCACTGAGCTTTATTGAAATGGCACATAGTGCATGTTGCTGACCAAGCAACTATTGCTCTCAGGTATTGAGTATGGAGCCTCCAGCCCTGCCATGTGGTGGTGGTTCATGTGTGGTAGGCGAGCTGAAGGAACAGTAGATCAAAGCCTCCCGAGTGTCCCTGCTTCCCTGGAGGTTGCCCAGGTCGGCATCTATCTCTTCAGCGTTCTCCTGACCGTGTTCGTCCTCGGACTCACGACTGGACTCATTGTCTGCTGCCAGAGCAGCTGTGGCAACATCATCCTCCACTGATTCCCCCCTTTCCGATGCCAGGTTGTGGAGAGTCCAGCATGCAACCACTATCAGTGACACACGATCTGGGGGGTACTGGAGTGTGCCCCCTGGACGGTCCAGGCATCGGAAGTGCATCTTGAGAAGACCGATGGTTGTCTCTATCACCGCCCTTGTGGTGCCATGACTCCTATTGTACTGCTGCTCAGCCTCTCTTCCTGGATGGCGGAGAGGCGTCATGAGCCACCTTCTGAGGGGATAGCCCTTGTCACCCAGCAGCCATCCATCCAGCCGGGCTGGAGCACTGAAGAGCTGCGGCGCCTGGGAGAGTCTCGGGGTGTACGGGTCATGGGAGCCTCCTGGGTACCTTGCACAGACTTGCAGAATCTGCATCCTATGGTCACACACTATCTGCACGTTCATGGAGTGGAATCCCTTCCTGTTGACGAAGGCTCCCGGCTCACCCGCTGGTGCCTTGATGGCCACTCGTGTGCAGTCGATTGCACCCTGGACGTGGGGGAACTCAACAATCACTGCAAAGCCTCTGGCTCGCTCTGCCTGACTGGCCTCGTCCGTACGGTAGTGAATAAAGTACAGTACCCGCCTGAACAGAGCATCCACCAGCTTGACACAACTGTGGACAGCTGACTGGGGGACTCCACATAGATCACCCACTGACCCCTTCTATACCGGAGGGCATAGAAGTTGAGGGCCACAGTGACCTTCAGTGCCACTGGCATGGGGTGTCCACCCACACAGTTGGAACGGATCTCAGGGCCGATCATCTGACAGGTGGAGGTCACTGTCTCCCTTGAGACACGGAGCCTCCTTTGGCATTGCACCTCAGGCATATTGAGTAGCTGCATCGCCGTCTTTAAACCCTGGCAGCAGGTTAGTGGCATCTTCTGCGGTCCCTTCTGCCTCGGACGTCCTGTTGGCCCCGCACCCATGTGCCTGTGCCTCTCCTCCCACAGGTCAGCCTGGAGGCTGAATAGGGACACTTGGTCTCCTCCCTCTTCTACCCCTCTCTTCCTCTTCAGAATAGGGGCCTCCAGCGGAGATCACAATCCCTTTTCGCAGGGTAAGCCAAGGCTGTCTGATACCTGGAAGGCCTCAAGTGTTATGAATCCTCCGGGAGCCTGGAAAACAAAACTGAGTCCTGAACTGAAGCCTCTTATTTCTGTCAAAGCACTTCTGAAGCGAAATGAAGATGCCTTATTCACACAAGCAACCAGCAGCAAGTTATATCCTAAACTACAAACTACTCACATTTACAAGCTCTCTGACCCCTCTTATCCCACTCGTGGATGAGGTTTTTGTCAATGTGGCCTGCACGCCAGCACATTTAGCCCATGCGGTAGCCTGAAAATCGCACGGGCTACGTAAAGTCCGGGACACTCAGTGTCTCAAGGGCCTTAACTGGCCAGTTAATTAATGGACGGTGCGCCTCCAACCCCATCGTGCACCCACCTAGCGAAATATGCTGAGAGTGCGCTCGGCTGAGGTCAACTCGCTTTATATCACAGTCGGGCATGTCGGGCGGGCGCCTGCACACCGAGCTCAAAATTCTGGCCTGGGAGTTTTGCTCACCTTATACCTGGGCCTGTTGGAGACAAATTGATAAGAGTTTGATCGCTGTGATTAGTGAACAACTCCATCAACATCCTATCATGCAACTACCACAGGTGGTGAACTGGATGAACCTTAAGGGCAGAATTTTGCCCACGTTGGGCAGGATTTGCAGGGTGAGCGGGAGCGGCTGGGAAATGGACCACTGCCCACGAGTGGGCTGTGACCACGATTTCACACTGTGCGGACCAATTAAGGCCTTAACTGTCCCCCCAGCGTGAACGCCAGCTGCAGAAATGTTTGAGAAGGGGCAGGCGGGGGCCTGTTGGCCGCTGGGTCCAATGGCGACCCGGCAGCCAGTTCAAGAACGACGCAGGCAGCGCCAGGGAGGCTGCCCGGGTCAGAGTTGCTGCAAGGACATGGCTGCAAACGAGGATGCAGAGACCAGGCGGGAGAGGAGGTCGGCTGGTCACTCGGTACCCTGTTTTTCGGACGAGTGCCTCGTCGTCCTCCTGGAGGGGGTGGCTGCC
The DNA here is from genome assembly GCF_964194155.1 of Cetorhinus maximus. Lineage (NCBI taxonomy): Eukaryota > Metazoa > Chordata > Chondrichthyes > Lamniformes > Cetorhinidae > Cetorhinus > Cetorhinus maximus. The sequence continues at coordinate 4,380,053 of NC_135906.1, forward strand.
AGGAGGGACACCCTTATCCCCAGAGATAGGAGGAGGAGGCCACTGCACCTCAGCAAGAGGGCATGGGAGGAGGTGGCAGCCCGGGTGAGCAGCCACGATGTGGTTTAATGACCTGCTGCGCTCAGGAAGGGCGAGTACCATGTTGGCATGGGTCAGTGTGGTGAAATGTTAAGGGCTGGCCGTCTCCTCGTGGAGCTCAGGGGTTTTACAGTGTGACTGCCAACTGTCTACGACACCGGAGCTGTCCCAGGGGCTGAGTCCTGGCTGCTTGGACTGAGTGCCTTGCGGCATGAGGCCCCCAACTCGGATGAGCCCTGTGAGGTGCTCCTCAGGTGGGGTTGGCCAGGCTGCAATGGTGCTGCAGGGAGAGAGTGGACCAATCAATGCTCCTCTGTCCTTTCAGGAAAAGATATCCTATAACAATATTGAGAGGTCACGGACAGGCGGAGGACCCCCACACCTTCTCAGCCTCTCCCACAATGAGCAGGAGGACTTGGAGCTTGAGAGGTGCCACGCATCTCAATTAACCAGCCATGGAGAGGCTGGGAGTGCCAGGTGAAGGTAAGAGTGCAGTGCACTGAGGTGAGAGTGTCGGATGGTGCAAACATGTAGTCTCATTATTCATGGTAGCCTCCAGACTGGAGTCTCCATAGGCCACTGAATGATGATGGCACCATGATGCACATCGCCATTGTCTCACCAGGGTGCCTGGCACGCATTAAACTAATGACTTGTCCTCATTCTCCCCTAGGTCTGCCACCAAGCAGCGAAGCACACAACCCCCAGGAGCTATACCTGACCCCAGAGGACCACCATGCTCCCCAAGCACATCCGCCACACCCACTCTCTGAACCAGACACCAGCGCAGATACCAGCACCTCGGTGGGCATCAGTTCGGCAGATAGTATCTCAGTGCACATTGGTGAAGGCACTTCACACTCGCTTGAGGTGTAGGCAGAGGCAGAGAGTGCTCAGGGCTGATGATGAGTCTCTGGAGTTGTCCATTAGGCGACAGATGCTGGATGTCCAACGGGATGTGCGGGAGGATCTGGCGGAGATACACGAGGGTATTCGTGCCATGGTCTCCAGTATGGAGGAGTCCCTGTGGAGCATCAGCACTGTGTTGACCCTCATGGCCGAACGCACTTCCTCCTCCATTGAGAGAGTGGCGACTCTCATGGAGAGGCTGCTCCAGGGACAGAATCAGGGGTTCCTGGGGTTGCGCTCAGGCCTGCAAGCCCTCACACAGACGCTAACCTCAAGTGGTCAGTGTCAGTGTGGGAAGTGGATGAGGCACCCAGTATCCCAGCTAGCTGCCCATCCATCAGCAGCAAGCAGGGAGGTGCACAGCGACCTCACGTTGGATCACGACCTTCTTGTTGTCTCTGCGGGCTCCTCTCAGGGCGCTCTGGATGATGGCAGCAGCTCCTCCATCCCTCTGCCAGTGACTGTCACATTTGATGAGGCTGCGATGACTGGGACGATGCCAGCCGTGGCACTGGCCGCTCCCTCCCAGGCGGGGCCAGCACAGGCTCCACTGGCCAGAGGATGACACCAAGATCATCAAGGCCAACAGGACAGCAGAGTCAGCAGGCTGTCTCCAATGCTGCTGCCAGCGAGTGGGGAGCACCTAGGCATAGCAGCTGTAAACATTAGTTTAAAGCACCTTAAGCACAAGAGGGACTGGTCACGGGTGATCTTTTGTTTCTCTTTTTGTTTTTCTTTACTTAATGGTGTGACCACCAACAGCGGATATTGTTCCCTTCAAAGCCATGTGAGTTCCAACATCAGACTAGATTTGCTTTTGTGTTATTGGCGTGAGTCTGTTTCATTTATTTTGTAGGTGCAGGGTACGCCGGTATGTAATGCTGGATGTGGGTGGCTCGAAACTTTATTGCACAGGCACTGAGTGTATCTTGGGGACCAAGGAAAGGGTGATTTCTGTGATCCAGGATGGAGGTGGCAGCCCTGGCATGTGGTGGTAGTTCTTATTTGGCAGCCTAGCTGAAGGAGCGTTGGATCAAGGCATCCCTGGTGTGCCTGCCACACTGGAGATTAGAGAGGTCTCCCTCCACACCCTCAGCGCTCTCCTCACTGTGCTCCTATTCTGACTCACTACGGGATTCATCATATGTGGCCTGTGGAGCTCCCTCAAGATCCTCTTCCTCCAGTGGGTCCCGCCTTGCCATTGCCAGATTGTGGAGGGTGCAGCGTGCAAGCACTATCAGTGACACCCGCTCTAGTGGGGTTATTGTGGTACTCCCCCTGAACAGTCCAGGCATCGGAAGCGCATCTTCTGAAGATATGGTCTTCTCTATCCCCTCCACCCTTGTGGAAGTGTGGCTCCTGTTGTAATGCTGTTCGGCCTCTGTTCTTGGGTGACGGAGAGGAGTCATGAGCCACCTTTTCAACGGATAGCCCTTGTCACCCAGCAGCCATCTATCCAGCCGGGCTGGAGGACTGAAAAGCCGCGGCGCCTGGGAGAGTCTCAGGGTGTACGGGTCACGGGAGCTGCCTGGGTACCTTGCACAGACTTGCAGAATCTGCATCTTATGGTCACACACTATCTGCACGTTCATGGAGTGAGATCCCTTCCTGTTGACGAAGGCTCCCGGCTTACCCACTGGCACCTTGATGGCCACATGTGTGTCAGGGGATGGCACCCTGGACATGGGGGCATCCACCAATCACTGCGAAGCCTCTGCCTCACTCAGCCTGGCTACCCTCATCCATACAGAAATGAATGACAGTCAATACCCGCCTGAACAGAGCTTCTGTCACTAGCTTGACACAACTGTGGACAGCTGATTGGGAGGCTCCACATAGATCTCCCACTGAGCCCTGGAAAGAGCCAATGGATAGAAGTTGAGGGCCACAGTGACCTTCAGAGACACTGGCATGGGGTGTCCACCCACAGTCAGATCTGCAGGTCCTTCAGCATTGCACCTTGGATATATTGAGGTAGCTGCATCGCAGCCTGTAAACCCTGGCAGCAGGATAGTGGCGGCACCTGCAGCCCCTTCTGCCTTGGACTACCTGCTGGCCCTGCGCCCCTTGTGCCTGCAACTCTCCTCCCGCAGGTCACTCCCCTGGAAGCTGCATTGGGACACCTGGCCTCCTCCCCCTTCTGCCCCTCTCTTCCTCCTCAGAGGAGATGCTGCCCAGCGGAGACCACAATCCCCATGACCAAGGTAACAGGAGGCTGTCTGATACCTAGAAGGGGCCACACGATCAAAATCGTCAGGGGGCCTGGGAGGCACCAGTGAGTCCTGAAATGAAGCCCTGAACAGAGATGAAGCTGCCAAGTACCGATAAGCAACCAGCAACAAACTATTGCCAAAACCCCTCATTACTCACACTGGAAATGCTGCTGACCCTTATTATCCCGCCCGTGGATGAGGTTTGCGAATGGTCGGCTGCCCGAGCGATGAGCGCAAACTTGCACTGGCAACGTTAAATCGGTGTCACTTGGCTTAAGGGCCTTAACTGGCCTCTTAATTAATGGCGGGAGCGGCTCTGACTCCCATGCGTGCCCGCTGACTGAACTATCCGTGAGTGTGCGATGACGTTGGGACGCTCGCCCAAGGTCTTCGCGCGTCACCTTACGCTCGAGCGTGTTGGGCATGCGCCCGAACGCCGGTGCAAAAAATTCTGCCCCAAGTCTTCTTTCCATCCAGTAATTCCAATGTTCGTTTCTCACCAGTGATTGGAAAGATCATGGTGATTCTTTTGGTAAAAGGCAAATATCTTTACTTTTTATCTCCAAAATTATTATTAGTGTTGTTAGAAACAAGATTTGAGGTGATATTCAAAACACAGTGAACAGTGATGTGAAATAAACAACATGCATTTTAATTTCCAAATCTATGATTGTCCACCAGTGGGAACAGACTTTGGCCTTTTGTTAACTTTAACTGGTTTGAATTGGAATATAAAAGATATTGTTTGGTTTAATAAAGTTTCAGTCTAACAGGAGCCCCAGAGTCAACCCCGAGCAACACCCACCCACCACCTCCTGTTACTGGGCAGCGCGATGTAACCTCCCCTTCACCCACTGTCCTTATCACTTTAATATGTCACATTCAAGCCCAGATGGGCAGCCGATCATAAAATGATTGGGAGTAAAAAATGAAAATGCTGGAGAAACTGAGCAAGTCCTTCGGGCTGATACCTGGCAGGGAGAGACCATGATCATGTTGCTTCTGCATATGTGCAAATGTAGTTTTTGTGGGTATCATTTCTTTTCAGCAAAGCTTTTGGCCTTTTTGCCCTTTGGTATTGGAGGCTCTTCTGTGGTTGTTTGTCCTCCTTTGAAGAGGCTTCAGTGCCGAACAGGAGTGATGGCTGCAACCAGTCAAGCCCCAAACCAGCGTTAGGGAGGCAGTGAAGGACAGCGAAGGAGGGACACCCATTGGCTGAGCCTTCTTCATTAAAAGAGTCCTTTTGGAATCCTGTGGAATTGAAGCTGCTGAGATCTACTGTCTGCAGGACTTGCCCAGCGCTGGATACTTCAATGTGACCTTCAAGAATGTTGCTGCCTGTGCCCAGTTCCTGAAGGTGTTTGAGGAGAAGGGAGACCAGCCACAGTTGAGAATCCTCACGGTGGAGCCACTCTTTACTCGGACTCCGCAATGGGACCATGTGGTGACTGTGCTTCACACTCGCTTGAGGTGCAGGCAGAGGCAGAGAGTGGGATATGCGGAAGGATCTGGCGGGGATAAATGAGGGAATGTGTGCCGTGGTCTCCATTGTGGAAGAGTTCCGGTGCAGCAGCGGCACTGCGTTGACCCTCATGGTTGAGCGCACTGCCGCCTCCATGAGGAGAGTGGTGAGTCTCATGGAGAGGCTGCTCCAGGGACAGAATCAGGGGTTCCTGGGGTTGCGCTCAGGCCTGCAAGCCCTCACACAGACGCTAACCTCAAGTGGTCAGTGTCAGTGTGGGAAGTGGATGGGGCACCCAGTATCCCAGCTAGCTGCCCATCCATCAGCAGCAAGCAGGGAGGTGCACAGCGACCTCACGTTGGATCACGACCTTCTTGTTGTCTCTGCGGGCTCCTCTCAGGGCGCTCTGGATGATGGCAGCAGCTCCTCCATCCCTCTGCCAGTGACTGTCACATTTGATGAGGCTGCGATGACTGGGACGATGCCAGCCGTGGCACTGGCCGCTCCCTCCCAGGCGGGGCCAGCACAGGCTCCACTGGCCAGAGGATGACACCAAGATCATCAAGGCCAACAGGACAGCAGAGTCAGCAGGCTGTCTCCAATGTCGGTGCCAGTGAGGGGAGAGCACCCGTAAACGCAAGTTTAAAGCACCTTAAGAACAAGAGGGACTGGTCACCGGTCATCTATTGTTCCCTGTTTTGTTTATCTTGTTTTAATGGTGTGACCACCAACAGCGGATATTGTTCCCTTCAATACTATGTGACTTCCAACATTAAATTATATTTGCTTTTGTGTTATTGGCGTGTGTCTGTTTCATTTATTTTGTAGGTGCAGGGTACGCCGGTATGTAATGCTGGATGTGGGTGGCTCAAAACTTTATTGCACAGGCACTGAGTGTATCTTGGGGCCCAAGGAAAGGGTGATTTCTGTGATCCAGGATGGAGGTGGCAGCCCTGGCATGAGGTGGTAGTTCTTATTTGGCAGCCTAGCTGAAGGAGCGTTGGATCAAGGCATCCCTGCCTCCATAGACGTTACTGAGTCTCCCTCCACACCCTCAGCGTTTTCCTCACTGTGCTCCTCTTCGGACTCACTCCGGGATTCATCATCTGTGGCCTATGGAGCTGTGTCAAGATCCTCTTCCTCCAGTGGGTCCCCCTTTGCCATTGCCAGATTGTGGAGAGCGTAGCATGCAAGCACTATCAGTGACACCCACTCTGGGGGGTTATTGTAGTGCTCCCCCGAACGGTCCAGGCATCGGAAGCGCATCTTCTGAAGTCTTTTGGTCCTCTCTTACCACCCCGCTTTGGAGGCTTGGCTCCTGTTGTATTGCTGCTCTTGGATGACGGAGAGGCATCATGAGCCACCTTTTCAGGGGATAGCACTAGTCTCCCAGGAGCCATCAATCCAGATGGGCTGTAGCACTGAATAGCCTTGACGCCTGGGAGTGTCTCAGGATGTAAGTGACATGGGGTCTGCCTGGGTACCTTGCATAGACTTGCAGAATCTGCATCCTATGGTCACACACTATCTGCACGTTCATGGAGGGGAATCCCTTCCTGTTGACGAAGGCATCCGGCTTACCCACTTGCACCCAGGATGGGAGGGCATCCCAGTAATCGCTGCAAAGCCTCTGGCTCGCTCAGCCTGGCTGGCCTCGTCTTACGGAAATGAGTGAAGTCAATACCCGCCTGAACAGAGCTTCTGTCACCAGCTTGACACAACTGTGGACAGCTGATTGGGAGGCTCCACACAGATGCTCCACTGAGCCCTGGAAAGAGCCAGAGGCATAGACATTGAAGGCCACAGTGACCTTCAGAGCCACTGGCATGAAGTGTCCATCCACGCAGTCGGAGGTCATCTCAGGCCCGATCATCTGACAAATGGAGGTCACAGTCTCGCTGGAACGATGGAGCCACCTTCAGCATTGCACCTCAGACATATTGAAGTAGCTACATCACTGCCTGTAAACCCTGGCAGCAGGATAGTGGCATCTTCTGCGGCCCCTTGTGCCTTGGACTACCTGCTGGCCCTGCGCCCCTTGTGCCTGCAACTCTCCTCCCGCAGGTCACTCCCCTGGACCTGCATTGGGACACTTGGCCTCCTCCCCCTTCTGCCCCTCCCTCCTCAGAGGAGGTGCCTCCAGCAGAGACCACAAGGCTGTCTGATACCTGGAAGGGTCCACACGATCCGAATCCTCAGGGGGCCTGGAAGACACCAACGAGTCCTGGAATGACGTGTGGAAATGTTCTGAATGAAGCCCCGATCAGAGATTCAGCTGACAAGTACCAATAAGCCACCAGCAGCAAGTTATCTCCAAAACTCCTCACTACTCACATCGACAATGCTGCTGACCCTTCTTATGCCGCACGTGGATGAGGTTTAGCGAATTGTGGGCTGCCCACCTGCCTGTGCAAGGACTGACAAGTCGCACGGGGAACATTCAATCAGCATCAGCTGAGTTGCTAAGGGCCTTAACTGGCCTCTTTATCAATGGCAGGCGCGGCTCCGACTTCTGCGTGGGTCCGCCGAGCGAAATATCGCACGAGTGCGCGATGACACCAGGACACTCGCCCGCCGCCATCGCCCGTCATTTTACACTTGTTCAAGTCGGGCGCACGCCCGCCCAGGTGAAAAGTCTGGCCTATATGTATTTCTGTAGACTGTATGTACCTTCTGTAACTTTGTAATTTCTGTAAGGCAACGTGTCACTCTGTACTTTCACCATTTTTTAAAATTAACTTGTACCAAGCACAGGCAGATAAGAATTCTAGAAGACATCTAGACATCAATTAAACAGTTAAGTTAGTGAGCCTCATACCGCTACCTGCACGTTGGTAGAGGAGAATATTGGCATCTTGAAGATGCGATTCTGAAGCCTCGACAGATCTGGCAGAACGCTCCAGTCCAATCCCCAGAGGGTCTCACAGATCATCGTAGCTCAGTGAATGCGGCCTAACCTGGCACTACAAAGGGGTGAAGACTTATTCGTGGGTGTGGACATCACTGCCTAGACCAGCATCTATTGCCCATCCCTAGTTACCCTTGAGAAGGTGATGGTGAGCTGCCTTCTTGAACTGCTTCAGTCTATGTGGTGTAGGTGCATCCATAGCACTGTTAGGGAGGGAGTTCCAGGGTTTTGACCCAGTGACAGTGAAGGAAAGGTGATATATTTCCCAGTCAGGATGGTGAGGGGCTTGAATGGGAGCTTCCAGGTGGTGGTGATTCCATGTGTCTGCTACCCTTCTCCTTCTAGGTGGTAGCGGTGGTGGGTTTGGAAGGTGCAGTACAAGGAGCCTTGGTGAATTTTTGCAGTGCATCTTGGGGATGGTACACACTGCTGCTACTGTGCATCGGTGGTGGAGGGAGTGAAGGTTTGTGAAAAGTCCAGCTAAACGCGATTAGGGATGGGCAATAAATGTTGGCCGAGCCAGCGACACCCACATCCCATCAATCAAAAAAACAAACACCTCACCCGGAGACTTCAGAGAGGCACAACTGATTTGAGCTGGGCTGCTCCAAAAAGCAGGGACAGAATTGTTATGTGAGCCATCAAATGCTGAAGCCTTTTATCCTCAGGGTGGGGATTTGTAGAAAGTTTAGCTTTAATAATTAGCTTGTAGTTCAGTTATGTTTAGTGATCAACCAATCGAAGTATGTTCATCAATTAACCCAACATGACTTTGCTGAATTGTAGTCAATACAGGACATTAGTGCATCACATGACTAGGCCCTTGTTAAAAGTCAGATCCACACTTGATCGAGTGGACACACCACACGGCCCCAAGCCAGTGCTCTGAAGTCAGTCAATGTTGATTCGATTAGAATGTAGCGTCATTGTGCTTCCTAGCAATTGAAATTCAGATTGCATTTCAAAATTTAAATGAAGAAATTTAAAAGGTTTATTGTGTGAAGTAAAACAACTGCAAGGTTCTAAACAATTAATCAGAACCAGCTTAGTCTTTTTAAACTGGGAGTGTTGTAAATATATAACCATCCTCGTCTCTGTAAATTTAGTGAAGTTCTGTAATCGGTTTTTGTAGCTGTGTAGTTCCTGTGACTTTTATTCTTTATGAACCTGTGATATATTAGTCTATATCTTGTACCTGTACCTTGTTACCTTAAGATAAAAGCAAAAAATTGCAGATGCTGGAAATCCAAAACAAAAACAAAAATACCTGGAGGAACTCAGCAGGTCTGACAGCATCTGCGGAGAGGAGCACAGTTAACGTTTCAAGTCTGTATGACTCTTCACCAGAACTAAGAAAAAATAGAAAAGAAGTGAAATATAAGCTGGTTTAAGGGGAGGTGGGACAGGTAGAGCTGGATAAAGGACCAGTGATAGGTGGAGATTGCCAAAAGATGTCATAGACAAAAGGCCAAAGAGGTGTTCACGGTGGTGATATTAGCTAAGAAATGTGCTAATGGTGACATTAAGGGTAGAAAGCAGGACGAGCAAGGTACAGATAGCCCTAGTGGGGGTGGGGTGGGGGGAAGGGATCGAAATAGGCTAAAAGGTAGAGATAAAACAATGGATGGAAATACATTGAAAAATAATAGAAATAGGTGGGAAAAGAAAAATACATATAAATTACTGGAAAAAGGGGAATCGGAAAGGGGGTGGGGATGGAGGAGAGAGTTCATGATCTAAAGTTGTTGAACTCAATATTCAGTCCGGAAGGCTGTAAAGTACCTGGTCGGAAGATGAGGTGCTGTTCCTCCAGTTTGCGTTGAGCTTCACTGGAACAATGCAGCAAGCCAAGGACGGGCATGAGAGCAGGGTGGAGTGTTGAAATGGCAAGCGACAGGGAGGTCTGGGTCATACTTGCAGACAGGCCGGAGGTGTTCCTCCAAGCTGTCACCCAGTCTGCGTTTGGTCTCTCCCATTGGGAGAAGTGAATGCAGTAGACTAAATTGAGGGAAGTGCAAGTGAAATGCTGCTTCACTTGAAAGGAGTGTATGGGCCCTTGGACGGTGAGGAGAGGGGAAGTAAAGGGACAGGTGTTGCACCTTCTGCGGATGCATGGGAAGGTGCTGTGGGAGGGGGTTGAGGTGTTGGGGCTGATGGAGGAGTGGATCAGGGTGTCTCGGAGGGAACGATCCCTGCGGAATGCCACCGGGGGGGTGAAGGGAAGATGTGTTTGGTGGTGGCATCATGCTGGAGTTGGCGGAAATGGCGGAGGATGATCCTTCGAATGCAGAGGCTGGTGGGGTGACCTCAAGGTAACCTTGTTACCTTAAGTTTAATACAGCAGTAATCTCTATGCACTGATATATGCATTTGTGTAGACTGTTTGTACTTTCTGTAACTTTGTAATTTCTATGACGCTATGTACCAATTTGCACTTTCACTATTTTAAAAATTAATTTGTAACATTTAGGTGAATGAGTCTAAATGTTAATCAGTAGTGTTGGGCACCACACTCTCCTAACATAATCCAAAAATAGAACTCATCATGCACATGGGTTGTACTTTGGAAAGAGTTAAAAGCACCAGCTTTAAGCTGTCAGGCACTATGAATTTGAAGATTGAACTGGGAGCAGTAGACCACAGAACTGATAGAGAAAAGGTGGGGGGAGGGGGAGAGAGAGAGAGGGGGGGAGGGGGAGTGAGAGAGAGGGGTGGAGGGGGAGAGAGAGAGAGAGGGAGAGAGGGGGGAGGGGGAGAGAGACGGGAGAGAGAGAGAGGGGGGAGGGGGAGAGAGAGGGAGAGGGGGAAGGAGGGGGAGAGAGAGGGAGAGAGAGAGGGGGGAGGGGGAGAGAGAGGGAGAAAGAGAGAGAGAGAGGGGGGGAGGGGGAGAGAGAGGGAAAGGGGGAAGGAGGGGGAGAGAGAGGGAGAGAGAGAGGGGGGAGGGGGAGAGAGAGGGAGAAAGAGAGAGAGAGAGGGGGGAGGGGGAGAGAGAGGGAGAAAGAGAGGGGGGAGGGGGAGAGAGACGGGAGAGAGAGAGAGCAAGTGAGCCTAGCTTGAATGGAGAAGTAAAAACTGTATTAAGTCAGTAAATTCACTGCCTAATTGGTTAATTCTTATTTTTGGTGCTTAATAAACGTTCCTGAGTTACATTACTAGATTGTGTTCTGTTGCCTGAATGGTTAAAGTCTCAAAAGAACAAACTAATATTGGGTGAGTGGATTTGGAGGTTAAAACCCTGAAAAAACTTAGTGGCCATGTACTGAACAACTCCACACAGACACACACAACAGGAAGAGACCAGCTGAGCTGCTACTTGGATACAAAGCAACAGCAAGATGCCAGAGCTGAGGGAGATCAGTGTAGATCAGGAGGTCTGAGATCATGATGCTGAAAAAATGCAGAGGCTGCTGCAAAGCTTTATGGAGACCACTGAAGGCGGGCGGTGGGGGGGCACGAGACAGTCTGATCAAATACTGCTGAGACAAAAGAATCTGAGGGAGAACGGATACACCATTTTACCCCAAGCTGTACACTGTCATTGCCGAGAAGGGAAACCGTGCGAATCTCCAGCTGCCAGAAGCAGTACTGTGTGGCACAAATTCTCCATGTGTCGAAAAGGATTCTGGTGACAAAGGCATAAGCAGCAGATGAACCAGATGTAGGAGCTGAGGCAAAGCTGACATCCAGTAATCCACAAGCCCAGGTCAGCAATGCTGACGGCAGGCACACAGCTAGCTATCCAGAGGGAAAAGCACCAGTTCCAGAGGGGAACCTAACCCTGACATGATGGCCAGAGTTCCCAAAACAGCAGGCAGGGCCACGATGCGACAGGTTTGGCTCAAAGAAGGGCAGGACTGGGCATTAAATATTCTCGGTGTTTGGGAGAGACAGGAAAGGGGGGAAACGGCCGGGGGTGGATGGGAGCGGCGATATTGGTTAAAGGTGGCTTTACAGTACTGGAAAGAGAGGATGTCCCAGAGGGGTCAAGGACAGGATCTCTCTGGCTAGAGCTAAGGAATGAAAAAGTTGCAATGACATTGATCAGTGTAGTATATAGATCGCCAACTAGTGGAAGGGATGTGGAGAGATAAATTTGCAAAGTAATTTCATAGAGGTGCAAGAATTATAGAGTAATCGTAATGGGGGACTTCAACTATTCAAATTCACACTGGGATAGGAATAGTGCAAAGGGACAAGAGGGGCCAGAGTTCCTGGAATGTGCTTAAGATCATTTTCGGCGGCAGCATCTTTCCAATCCAACCAGAGGGCAGGCACTGCTGGACCTGCTTCTGGGCAATGAGTTGGCCCAAGTGGTCAAATATCACTGGGAGAGCCTCGAGGGGACGGTGATCATTGTATCATAAGGTTTAGATTGCCCATGGAAAAGGACAGAGAACAATCCAGAGCAGGGATAATTAATTGGGGGAAAGACAACTTCGATGAGATGACAATGCACCTGAGTCAAGTGAGTTGGAATCGAATGTTGGCGGAAAAGACAGTGGCTGAACAATGGACCATGTTCAGAGAGAAAGTATTGTAGACCATGTCAAGGTATATTCCCTTGCAGGGAAAGGTCGGACAAATAAATCCAGAACGCCCCTGGATGATGAGAGATGGAGGTGAGGTTGAAATGGAAGGAGTGCACATATGTCAGGTGGAAACTACAATCGACAATCAGGCTAAATATAGAAAGACCAAAAGGGAAGTGAAGAAACTAATAAGAAAAGCAAGGAGAGAGCCTGAAAAGAAGCTTCCAGCGAACATAAAAGGGAATTTCAAGGTCTTCTATCAACATGTATATAAAAAGAAAGGTTGGTAAAAGAAAGGGTAGGGCGGATTAGGGACAACAAACGGGACTTGCACGTGGAGGCTGGAGAAATAGTGGAGGTATTGAACAAGTAACGTCTGTCTTTACAAAGGAAGACGATGCTACCCAGGCCGAGGTGAGAGAGGAGGTAACTGGTACAGTAGAAGAATTTACAATTGATAGGAAGGTGGTGTTGGAAAGGCTATCTTTACTTAAAACAGATAAGGTACCAGGACCGGATGAGATGCATCCGAGTCTTCCAGTCTTCCTTAGACACCGGCGAGGTGCCAGAGGACTGGAGAATTGTGAATGTTACACCCTTGTTCAAAAAGGGTTGCAAGGATAAAGCTGGCAACTACAGACCAGTCAGTTTGACCTCAGTGGTAGGGAAACTTCTGGAAACTATAGTACCGGATAAAATCAATAATCACCTAGACAAGTGCAGGATAATTAAGGAAAGTCAGCATGGCTTCATCAAGGGAAAATCATGTTGAACTAACTTGGAGTTTTGCGGAGGTAACAGAGAAGGCTGATGAAGGAAATGCTGTTGATGTGGTGTATATGGATTTTCAAAAGGCATTTGAGACAGTGCCACACAACAGACTTGTGAGCAAAATTCTAGCTCCTGGAATAAAAGGGAAAGTAGGCACTTGGATAAGAAATTGGTTGAGTGACAGGAAACAGTAGTGATAAATGGTTGTTTTCCAGATTGGAGGAAGGTTTGTAGTGGGGTTCCTCAGGGGTCAGTTGTGGGGCCCTTGCTCTTTCTGATATATATTAATGCTCTAGACTGTGGTTTGCAGGGCACGACTTCAACATTTGCAGTTGATACAAAGATTCAAAATGTTGTCAACTGTGATGAGCATAGTCTTGAACTTCAAAAGGACATCGACGTTGAAGATGCAGAAAATTTGGATTTATTTTAAAGTACTAGCCAGGACCAGCAGCTAAGGCACCAAAGCATACACAAACAGTCGCAGCCTTACATGAAAGCTATAAACTTGTACAAAGGGCTCAGCTGTAAATTTGCAGTTAGGAAATGGGAGACACACGGGCGGGGACACGGGATAACTCAATCAAGAGATGGGGAAGCCCATTTCGCACCGTCTGATAGCAATCTTCAAAAGGACAATGCCCAGTCCCTGCACTGCAATCACTGTACAAGAACACAATTATCAGCCCACCGGGGGGGGGGGTCATTGTGCTGTGGCCTTTGTCTAACGAATACCATTAAGTTGTAACTGATAGTAAAAGATATATAAACTGTGCTCATTTCATCCTCGGTGGAGAAGCGCCCGAATTTCCCAGCATTTTCTCCCTGCATGTGTAATAAAGGAACCACTTGAATATTGCATCTGGACTCCGAGTGTTGAAATTTTGTCCCAGAGTATTCCTCGGACCTTTCAATTGGTGCTGCGAGCAGGGCCCGAAGGATGCAGGACACCGACGGGGAAATGGGATGAGTCAGTGTGAATTCATTTTTATTCATACTAAATCCGACTCCGTCCCGATCCAGGAACCGTCAGGCGCCCCACGTATCAGAAACCTGGGCTCCAGGCAATAGTTCAAGGGGTGGTAAGGGTGGGGTAGTTCGCTTGTCTTATAGATTGTTATAATTACATCCGGTATTAGCCGCAAGTAACGAGTTCGGTCAGAAAGGACCCAGGGTAAGAACCGTACCGCTGACAACAACTATACCCCGACCGTCTTACCCAGAGATGGCCAGTGGTGACAAACTCGAGTGGGGACCAGAGGGATCCTTGACACAGCATTGAGCTGACAAAAATAAGAAATCGATAGGCAAAATGAGAAAGAACAATTGGAACCCATTTGACTCACCCGCTGATCAGAGAAAATGGTGGGATAATCAGAAAAAAGACAAAGATGATGAAGCCTGGATCCTAATGTTAAGACAACACGTAGAGTTAAGTAAGAAAGTAAATCGAATGTTGGCCAACAAATCCCAAAATGAAGAGCTGGTCCAGGCAAAAAATCTCATGTCAGTTTCGGCAGCTTTACCACAGCCACCAGTAGCTGCACAATACGCAGATAATGTAGATTGGAACGGGCTGGTGGAACAAGCAGCAGGATATGAGGAACAACGGGAAGCGGGTTGGGAATCACCACCCCCGTAACCCGTGGCCCCAATTAAGATAGAGCATGTGCCCCTGGTGCCCGGACAACCAGGCAGACCAGGCACAGCAGCAAGCTGATTTCCGAGCCTTTAGAGCAGAAATGGCACAAGACTTAGGGCAAGCCCCAGTTAATTGGAATACAGTGACTGGAGTAAAACAAGAAAAGGGCGAGAGTGCCCATGAATATGGCAATCGGAGATTTGAGGCATATTGTAACTACAGGGTTGTAGGTGCTGCGCTGAACCGAGACGATGTACAGATTATGCAATTGTACAAGGATGGCCTTAGCCTGGCCCACCAGGCAATCCTAAACACCAGGCCTGGGCCCACCAGGCGATCCTAAACACCGGGCCCACCAGGCGATCCTAGACACCGGGCCCACCAGGCGATCCTAGACACCGGGCCCGGGCTAGTAGACAAGAACACATATGATCGAGGAAGATGGGCCACCGGGGTAGATAACCACATAGGGAAAACTAAGATAAAGGTGTCGGCAGTGAGGTTACAGACCCCACTGAAATGGTGGCCACTGCAGCAGCCGTTCCTAAACCCGAGGTGTGCTTTAATTGTAAAAACCCGAACATAAAATATTTACAGTGTTAGATGTAGCCAATGGATTTTGGTCGATACCACTGGACCAGGAATCCCAAGATAAATTCGCTTTCACAGTGGGAGGGAGACGGTGAACATGGGCGAGGCTCCCACAGGGATTCCACAACAGCCCCAACATCTTCCATCGGGTCACGAGTGAGAAGCTGAGTCCGTGCGACGTAGAGTCTAACAACAGTACAATCTTATAATATGCAGATGATATCCTAATAGCGTCAGAATCGGAAAGGGGCCACATCGGAGCTCTCCTCTGATAGTCATAAGGACACTGAAAAATGCTGGATTTAAGATAAACCCCTTTATGAGTTGCTGACCGGGAGGGCGATGCGCTTGCCAGAGGGCAGAGCCACCGGAAGTGAGGATATGGGACCCATCAGAGATAAAATTAAAAACGATATTAAGCAATTGGATGGACAGCTAAAGGAATTACAACAGGAAGTGAAGGACCAACAGGCTATCAGGGATTTAGAAGAGAGGACAAAAGGGGGACCCCCGTCACCACCGGCTGAGGTCGGAGACATGGTGTTTGTTCAAATCACCCCTAGCCAACCAGGTTTTGCCCCAAAATGGACTGGACCGTACGGAATTATTCACGTGCCTGCGCCGATATGAAGGGAAAAGCTAGGTGGAAACACTGGTCGCAACTGAAAAGGTATGATGTAAGTAAGAAAGACTAAATTACCAGGCAGCGGGGGGAAAACGGGCAACGAGCAGTCCGTACTGTGTAGGCCAAGTGGTTTAGGATTCATTCCCGATCTGGAGGACCGGCCATCTGAAAGACAAAAGGGGGAATCCTCAACTACGGGGAGGGTCACCGTGGGCTGTGCACAAGGAGGGACGTAAAGGAGAAAGCTACAGTGTGTGAGAGATTTTTCGCAATTTACCTTCACACCCCAGGAGAACAACAACTGGGGTCACTGTCCCGGGGAGGAAGACTTGGGAATGACAGATACCTGGCATTGGATCTTGAGGGCCAAACACGGAGAGTTGACTGCAACGGCGGACCCCCGGACCGACACCACCCTGCTATCACAGGACACGACGACACCACAGAGACTATCTTGCCCAGACATGACCCCTGGGCCACAGAATGGACTGGTACTGTATACGGACGGTGAACTCTTGTATGATAATGTTAAACATGAAATTGTACAGGTAATTGTGAACCTGGCAGGTATGCGACTGCCAGAGTATTGCAGAAACCAAGCGCCCCTACGAAAACTGTACAAATTACTGAGTAAGGCTGTGATTAATCAGCCGGCCGACGCCACGGGAGCCACTAGATTCAGGGCACCACCAGAAGAGAGAGTTAGTTAACAATGTACTGACAAGGGTGAACACAGGGACTTCCCTGGTAAACTCTCTCGACATTCAAGGAATCAACTCCGAGGTCACGAATCTTAAAGGGATCATGAGGCAGCTTGCTCATAAGAGTAGCGAGGGGTGGTGAAACGGCAGCGGCCCTAGGGGGCAAGAGTGTGGCATCTGTATTGGAAAGCGTACACGTTATAGAGACCCATGCTAAAGCCACCAGCCAATTAACAGAAAGGGAGGAACGACAAGAGGACAGCACCCAAAAAAGCCAGCTTACGGCCGGTGGATGATCGGGCAATTAAGACACAATCTGGGCCAGATCCAAAGTGGGGAGGTACCGGGCTGGATCAACAGTGCCCGGTTGTGGGGGATGGACAAGAACCCAGGCGTCATCGACGCATGTACATTGAAAGGAGTGACCAGGGTGTATGCGGTGATTCAGAAGTGCACCTCAAACCAAATGAACGTGATAGGTATGGGCAATCCCCTCAGTCACAGCAGACACGGGCCCACACCCTCAGTACCAAGTGGAGAACATTGGGTTAATCTGAGACAATGACTCCCTCCGGTACTACCCCATAGATATGCATGCCATATGCAAGAATCAGGGCATACACGGGGAATCACTGAGCGGGTGCAGGAGGAAAGGTAGCCTCACAATTAGCTCCCATCCAGTTGGAACGGGGGGGGGGGTGCTGGACAAATGCGGGTACAACCGAACGGAGGGTTGTATATTAGAAATTACCCACAGAGAAAACCATCACACCCGCTCAGGATACAAGGGAACCCCGGCTCCCAGTTACTATCAGACACGCGTGAATGATGTACGTCCAACAAAGGGGTCAGGTCTCAGTCAACCCCTCCGACACACTCCACCATGCCCTGGAACACTATGACGAACCTAAGCAGGCCCCAATTCCCAACCTTCCCGAAAGTCTGACAAAGTTGAAAGGTGTCTTACGAAAGGTGAGGAATCAGCATTACGTGTTACAGGCGGTGTTTAAAAGGCTAATCAATGATATGGAAGAGCACTTGAGAGATCCGACATGGTGGGAGCAAGTGTGGGAATGGGGGCTGAATGCGGACATACACCCCTGGATAAGAATAAGCTCTCATATACTCGTCGCAGTGCAGCTAGTGTTAGCATTGTTTAACTCTAATTCTTTCAATGTCTTCTCCAGACAATCCAAAAAGTACCAGGAGACCATGAGTGGCGTACTGAGAGGCTGCGAGGAGACATTTGCGTTACATTATGGGACCAGCAACACTCACACACACACAGATTACACAATCCACACTGACATCACTAAAAATCACAGACGGAATCTCAGTAACAATCCACATGCTTTGCACAGTCTTGTGTTGGGGGTTTAGTGTTTGATATTTCGAACTGCAGTGACATTCCCGACAAGATGAGTTAAAGTTTTAACCTTAACCAGAAAATGGCTGAAACATTGTTTTCCTGGGATGAACACGTCAAAGGACAGGAAGAATCAGAAAGTTGTCCTGCCCTGGGATTAACATATCAATGGACAGGCCTCCTGGGGAGCAGATTGAGAGACATCCCAACATGCCAGGGGTGGAGTCTGCAAACTGCTCATTCAGGATATACCTGGCTAGGAACCCAATCCGAAAACCGCCTCCAGAGTGCGGAGCTAGTCCCCACTCTGGTTTAATGTGCGTGTGTGTTCCCTCTGTCTCAATCTGCTTTATAACTCTTTGACTTGTTTGTATTTGGATGTTGCTGAGTTGTAACTGAGAGTGAATCATTGGCTCTTGCGTTATTTTGTTTGAAAATGTTCTTTGCTCTCTGTTTTAATGGAATTAATTTTCTCCCCCACCCCTCAAAGAATTTTTATTTTGAAACCTGCAATCTGAAGATCCAGACTGGGACAAGGACTCTTCTTCTTCAGGAGTTTCCTGAGACCTTCTCCAAGGCCGTGCCCCATGGGCCCACGTGAGTTTGTGTCCGTTTCTTACCCTGAGATTTAATTTCCTCTCCGGGACCCTGGTTTTCGGTGGCTCCGGTTAACCAGTTCCTGTTGGACTGTGGGCCTGGAGTTTCAAAAAGAAAATCCTGGGGTTAAAGTAGCCCAGCCTTGCAATCTAAAACTTACATGTTAGCCTCCAGTGTGTGAGGAACAGGAGCCCCACAAGAGGAAATGAAAAGTCCTAAAGTGAAGCTGCCTAAAATCTTGTTATAATTCAGGGACAATGCGTGTATTTTGGGCTGTGCGATCATTCTGACGGTTAAACGGGATTCCCGGTGGTCATTTTACTGAGGGTTTAGATTTCTATCTGCCTTTCTCCAGTTTTCTTTCTGTTTATTTCTTCGCTTTGCGCTATTTAAGCCTTCAAGGAATAATCACAGGTGAATTGATGGGCCTACAGCAGGGCAAGTGAGCTGCAGAAGGGGCAGGGAAAGACTTTTACACATGAGGAGAGGGGGCAGGAGTTTCAGAAGGTAGGAGTCACACAGGGGGCTGATTAAGGGGGAGATTATACAGAGGGGGTGGGAGGCTGCTGTTCGTTTCGGAGGGGGATAATTAGAATGAACATGGGGACAGGGTGCTTGTTCATGTTTGAAATAGTGAGGGGTCGCTGCTACATGTTTAAAATGGTGAATGCATATGAGTTAATAGCTGATATGAGTTTGTATTTATACAGACGTCCAGATAGATAGGGGGTGGGGCGGTGCTGGGAGTGCGGGGACTGTTGTGATGGTGGGTTGGGTGTTAGATGGGGGTTGTTTGAGAGAGATTTTTGAGTGGGCAAACGCGGGGTTAAAAATGGCGCGAGTAATTTGGCGGCCACGAAACAAACGGTCTGGCGAAAATGATGCATAGATGGAATAATTGTCGGCTGATAATGACAGGGAGGAAAAGAATGGGGGTTGGATAATATTTGCGAGGAGGAAAGAAAAAGCTAAATAACCAGTCCAGTATAGATTTTGAAGAGCACACATTGGGGGTTATATATTTCTTTTTTCAGAAAAGGTTGCTGACAGGAAATAGAAGAGAAAATGAAAGATATGATGAAATCTATTTTTTGAATTGTGAATCGGGGAGAGCGCAAACGCAGTCCCCCACTACCACAAATTTTACAGTCGAGTATCCCGCATTTGGGGACATCGCAGGCGTCAGCACACCCGAAGTGCAATGGGCTAGCATCGTCCTGGGAGAACCTTTTTTTTTTGCAAAAATATACTTTATTCATAAAATATCTTCAACCACATTCCAAACCATTTCAAAAACACCATTACAAGGGTACAATCCGGTTCAACTTTAACAAAATGTATCACCAGGTGCATCAGTACAAACAATATTACAATCATTTACAGGCTTTCACTTTGAGCTGTACAGCCCGAGGGGCTCTAAACAGTTCCCAGTCTCTCGGTGCGCTGTGGCAGAAAGGTCTTAGACAGCGGCCCTTCCCCATTGCGCTTTTGCAGCAGCTGCCCCAAGCTTTAGTGCGTCCCTCAGCACGTAGTCCTCGGCCTTGGAATGTGCCAGTCCGCAACACTCGGTCGGGGACAACTCTTTGCGCTGGAAGACCAACAAGTTTCGGGCAGACCAAAGCGCGTCTTTCACCGAGTTGATGATCCTCCAGCTGCAGTTGATGTTTGTCTCGGTGTGTGTCGCTGGGAACAGCCCGTAGAGCACAGAGTCCTGTGTCACAGAACTGCTCGGGATGAACCTCGACAGCAACCACTGCATCTCTCTCCAGATCTTCTTTGCAAAGGCACCAACTACAAGGATGTGAACAACGGTCTCATACCGACCACAGCCACCTCGAGGGCAACATGCCAAGGGGGTGAGACTCCTGACTTTGACAGTCTGCTCGGGGAACCATCCCACAGGGTCCACCCTCTCCTTTTCCCTCAGGGCCTCTAAGACGTTACGTGCTGACCACTGCCTGATGGACTTGTGGTCAAAGGTGTTTTTCTGCATAAATTTTTCCACCAGGGACAGGTGGTACGGCACGGTCCAACTACTTGGAGCGTTCCGCGGCAGCGTGGCCAGACCCATCCTTCGCAACACCGGGGACAGGTAGAACCTCAGCACGTAGTGACACTTGGTGTTTGCGTACTGAGGGTCTACGCACCGCTTGATGCAGCCACACACAAAGGTGGCCATCAGTATGAGGGCGATGTTGGGCACGTTTTTTTCCCCTTTATCTAGAGGCTTGTACATCGCGTCTCTGCGGACACGATCCATTTTCGACCTCCAGATAAAGCGGAAGATGGCTCGAGTGATCGCCACCACGCAGGAGTGTGGAATGGGCCAGACCTGCGCCACGTACAGCAACAGCGAGAGTGCCTCACACCTGATGACCAGGTTCTTACCCGCAATGGAGAGGGAGCGTCGCTCCCACATGCCCAGTTTCCTTTTCACCATAGACACTCGCTCCTTCCAGTTTCTAACGCATGCCCTGGTCCCTCCGAACCATATCCCCAGCACCTTCAGGCCGTCAGCCCTGACAGTGAAGGGGACAAAGGATCGGTCAGCCCAGTTCCCAAAGAACATGGCCTCGCTCTTCCCACGATTTACCTTGGCTCCCGAGGCCAGTTCGAACTGGTCGCAGATGTGGATCAGTCTGCGCACCGACAGCGGATCCGAGCAGAAGACGACGACATCGTCCATGTACAGGGAGGCTTTTACCTGAGTGCCTCCACTGCCTGGGATCGTCACTCCTCTTATGCCCGGATCCTTCCTGATGGACTCGGCCAAGGGTTCTATGCAACACACGAAAAGAACAGGCGAGAGAGGTCAGCCCTGCCTGACTCCAGATTTAATCGGAAAGCTATCTGTTTCCCACCCATTGATTGAGACTGCGCTACTGATGTTAGTGTAGAGCAGTTGGATCCAATATCGAATTCCCTCCCCAAACCCCATTTTGGAAAGCACATCCACCACGTAGGTGTGCGATATTCTGTCAAAGGCCTTCTCCTGATCCAGGCTGATGAGGCAAATGTCCACACCCCTATCCTGCACATAGGCAATCGTATCCCTGAGCAGCGCCAGGCTGTCAGAGATCTTCCTGCCCGGCACAGTGCAGGTCTGGTCATGGTGTATCACCAATTCCAGAGCGGATTCGACCCGATTGGCGATGACCTTGGACAGAATCTTATAGTCCACATTCAACAGTGAAATGGGTCGCCAAATTCTAATTTCCTCCCTTTCTTCCTTGTGCTTGTAGATGAGGGTGATGATGCCTTTCCTCATGGATTCTGACATGCTGCCGGCCAGGAGCATACTCTCGTACACTTCTAGTAGGTCTGGGCCCTTCCAGTCCCACAGAGCCGAATACAACTCCACCGGCAAGCCGTCGCTTCTGGGGAGATTTACTCTTCTCGAAGGACTCAAGGGCCTAAGTCAGTTCGTCAGGAGTTCGCGGTTTGTCAAGCCTCTCCCGTGTACTGTCGACTAAGACCTCCGTGATAGAGGACAAGAAGGACTGGGAGGCCGTGCTGCCCGTGGGCTTCACGTCATACAATCCGGCATAAAACGATTTGCTGATCCTCAAAATGTCGGACTGCGCTGACTTTACTGAGCCGTCTTCTTCCTTCAGGCTGCTGATCACAGAGCTCTCTCTCTGTACCTTTTCGAAGAAGAAACGTGAGCACGTCTCATCCTGCTCCACGGAGCGCGCTCCGGAATGGAAGATGTTCTTGGAGGCAAAGGGCTAGGCTTGCTGGCTCTTCACCTCTTAGAGTTCCTCCTTGACATCGACCCCCACCGACTGCAGCCGGAGCAGATTCTGCATGTATTTCAGGAGTCGGGACATTTCCCTCTGTTCCTTTCTAGCTTTCTGGGTGCCTTTGACGATGAAAAACCTCTTGATGTTTCCCTTGATCGCTTCCCACCAATGTGTCAGGGACTCAAAGAGGGGTTTCATGGTTCTCCAACCTTTGTAATCCCTCTTGAGCTCCTCAATGTTCTCTGGGGTCAGCAGTTGCACGTTTAGCTTCCATGCCCCCCTGCCCACCCTCTGGTCTTCCTCTAAGTGACAGTCAACCAGTAGGAGGCAGTGGTCAGAGAACACCGGCTTGACATCGGTGGATCTGACTGCGAATGCGCGGGACACAAACAGTTAGTCTATCCTGAAACGGATGGACCCGTCTGGTCGCGACCGGGTGTATCTATGCTGTGCTCAGTCTGCAGGGTTGCTGAAGACGTCGTGCAGCTTGGCATCCTTAACTGTTTCCATCGGGGATCTGGACGTAGCGTCCAACCTTCTGTCGGCCCTGCCGGATCGTCCAGCCGCATCGATGTTGCAGTTGAAGTCACCGCCCACAATGACCGGCCTGGACGTCACCAACAGCAGTGGGAGCTGCTGAAAAGCCGCCAGCCGGGCGGTCTTTTGTGCCGGGGCATACACGTTAATTAACCGGAGTGGAGCATTCTTGTACATTACTTTTGCTACGAGGAGGCACCCACCCATGACCTCCTTAACCTCGGAGACAGTGAAGTTGCCTCCCCGCAGCAGAATACCAAGGCCGGAGGAACGAGAGTCGTATCCGTCCGATCAGATCGATGGCCCGTATGACCACCACCGTGACCATTGTCTGTAGTAGCTGAGGTGCGGTATCGCACACTCCTGCAGAAACAACAGGTCAGCTTTGACCTTGGCAAGGTAATCCAAGGTCGCTACACATCGCGTAGTTGATTTAATGCTATGCACATTTATGGATACCATCTTTACACCCATTTTAAAGCATTTAGTCTCTTACCAAACCTGTTGCCTCTGAGAGTCCCAGGCCTTTGGTCTGCTCCTGCATACCCATAGTGTTTACAAATTGCCTCACTTTGGATGGGCTGAGGAAACTGTCCTGAACATCCCCATTGGCAATGTTCTGCTCAGGTGGCATCTGGGGTTCGTGCAGAGAATGGGATTTGAAATGTCCTCTGTTGGAGAAGCTTCTCCAATCCTCTCCCTCTCTGGGGCGTTGCTACTCCCGGCTTCCCGGAGCTGGGGTGCGCTGAGCGCCTCACTGCTCCCAGATTCCTGGGGCTGGGATGCGCTGGCCTCTTCGGGTTGTGGGCAAAGTTGGGGTGCGCTGGTCTCCTCATTGTCTCCAATGTTCTGGAGCTCAGGTGTCTCGTCCTCCAACTCCCTAGAGCTTTGCCGCTTCTTCTGCAGGTGTCGCCCAGGCACTTCTTCGTCCGAAGAGCAGCTGCCCTTGTTATCCGTGTCGGATGGGAGACGCCTCTTGCCTCTTGTCTGGGAAGTGGCTTGGTCCCTTCTTCCTTTTGGCTCTCTTCACCAGCTGCCACTCCCCCTGCTGATTTTCCGCTGCTTCCTCCTCCTCCATTGATTCGCTCTCCTGAGGAGTGGGAGGTTCAGGGGGCAGTGCTGTTGATCGGTTGTCTGCTGCCTCAATCTTTTCCTCCACCTTGTCTCTCCCTGTGTCCTCCTTTGTCCCCTTGTTTTCACTGGGGGCCATGGTGGTTGGAGTGTTGCAAGTGTCCTTGGTAGTGGTGACTCGAAGCATTTCTGCTGCTTCCCCCTCTTTGGCTTTGGCTGCCTGTGCATAATTGAGGCAGCGTTTGGGGCAGGTCCTGTAGAGGTGAGCTGCCTCGCCACACAGGTTGCAGCTCTTAGTCTGTTTGCAATCCTTTGTCTGGTGCCCTTCCTGTTTGCAGTTCTTGCAGAGGGCGCCGATGCAGTTGGCCGCCACATGACCAGACTTGCCGCATGAGCAACAAAGTTTGGGTTGCCCAGCGTAAACAAAGTAGCCATGGCTTCTCCCGATAGCGAAGCTGGAAGGAGGGTGGAAGATGGTTCCCTTACCGTCGGGGTCTTGAGCGTGACCTTAACCTGGCGTTTGCATGTCCAAATCCTGAAGGCGTCTCTATCCTCGCTGGAGCTCCCAACTTTGTTGACGTACCTGGCGAGGAAGGTGAACACGTCGGCGACAGGGTCGTAGGGGTTACAGAGACGCACCGTCACCACATGGTCCCGTTGCAACGGCGGAGCAAAGAGCGGCTCCACCGTCAGGATCTTCATCTCCGGCTGGTCTCTGTTCTCCTCGAACACCTTCAGGAACGTGACGCAAGCTGCCACTCGCTTGAAAGTCACATCGAAATGTCCAGCGCTTGGGAAGTCTTGCAGGGAGTAGATCTCCTCCGCTTCAAATCCACATGCCTTCAACAGGATCCGCTTGATGAAGAAGGCCCGATCCATGGGTGCTCCTCCTTCGCTGCCCTTCACCGTCACCCGAACAGTGTTACGTACCCCATCATATGGGGCTCGACTGGTTATAGCCATCGCTTCACGACTACACTTTATCTTAGCCAAAAGGCCGAGTCAATCGAATGTTGGCCAACAAATCCCAAAATGAAGAGCTGGTACCGGCAAAAAATCTCATGTCAGTTTCGGCAGCTTTACCACAGCCACCAGTAGCTGCACAATACGCAGATAATATAGATTGGAACGGGCTGGTGCAACAGGCAGCAGGATATGAGGAACAACGGGAAGCAGGTTGGGAATCACCACCCCCATAACCCGTGGCCCCAATTAAGATAGAGCATGTGCCCCCGGTGTCCGGACAACCAGGCAGACCAGCTCAAGCGGCCGTACCGGCACAAAATGGGCAGCCGGCCCAGGCGCCAATACACGGACAGAGAGCTATAACGGGGGGTTCCTGGCGCAACTGAGAACCACGTATGTGTCCCTGTCACCTAGCGACACTATGAAGCTATTGGAAATAAATTACCCCAACTAAAACCTAGACACGGAATGAGTCGTTTTGGCAAAAATTGAGGGAAATAAAGCAATGCCACCGTCTCCATAACAGGGACGTTCGCGGGTTAGTCCGGATAAAACTACCTGAGGCGTTTTGGGGACGGCTGCGGCGAGCGTATCAGGACGGAACCTGGTGTAATGATATCGCTGCAGACCAGGCACAGCAGCAAGCTGATTTCCGAGCCTTTAGAGCAGAAATGGCACAAGTCTTAGGGCAAGCCCCAGTTAATTGGAATACAGTGACTGGAGTAAAACAAGAAAAGGGCGAGAGTGCCCATGAATATGGCAATTGGAAGTTTGAGGCATATTGTAACTACGGGGGTGTAGGTGCACTGGAGGTTCACTAGAGCTTTCCCCACCAGGGACTGCAACGCCACCACGGCCACAAAGATCCTCGCTTTTGAAGTAGTACCAAGGTGGGGAATCCCTTTACAGATAGATTCGGATCAAGGAGCGCATTTTACGGACAGTATTATGAAAAGGACGTGTGAGCTGCTCGGAGTAAAACAGAAATTTCACGTACCTTACCATCCACAAAGCTCAGGAATGGAAGAATGTATGAACCGCACGTTAAAAAATGCTATTGCAATGGCAAACACAGCAACTAGTAGGGGCTGGGTGGATGTGCTCCCCCGCATATTGATGCGACTGAGGGCTACCCCCAACAGGACAACTGGTTTAACCCCTTATGAGTGGATGACCGGGAGGGCAATGCGCTTGCCAGAGGGCAGAGCCACCGGAAGTGAGGATATGGGACCCATCAGAGATAAAATTAAAAACGATATTAAGCAATTGGATGGACAGCTAAAGGAATTACAACAGGAAGTGAAGGACCAACAGGCTATCAGGGATTTAGAAGAGAGGACAAAAGGGGGACCCCCGTCACCACCGGCTGAGGTCGGAGACATGGTGTTTGTTCAAATCACCCCTAGCCAACCAGGTTTTGCCCCAAAATGGACTGGACCGTACGGAATTATTCACGTGCCTGCGTCGATATGAAGGGAAAAGCTAGGTGGAAACACTGGTCGCAACTGAAAAGGTATGATGTAAGTAAGAAAGACTAAATTACCAGGCAGCGGGGGGAAAACGGGCAACGAGCAGTCCGTACTGTGTTAGCCAAGTGGTTTAGGATTCATTCCCGATCTGGAGGACTGGCCATCTGAAAGACAAAAGGGGGAATCCTCAACTACGGGCAGGGTCACCGTGGGCTGTGCACAAGGAGGCACGTAAAGGAGAAAGCTGCCTCTTATATCCAACCTAAACCCTGGTGATCACCAGCAGTGTGCTTCATTACAGAAATAACAATAACCGGGTAACCTCCACGCCAAGATGGAAAAAAGCTGGGTGTCCATGATCATTACCAGGGCCCTGGCTATCGCAGCCACCGGCATACAGAATGTAAACCGTGAAGCAGTGGCCGGTATGGGCTTATACTACAAGAATGTCAGCGACGGATATTGCGTGAAAGGTGTGAATGTCACAACGGAAAGGTCAATGCTCTTCAAGTGTGGCACCGGGCTTACGCAACTATCCATTGGAACGAGCGATGGTGAGAGCCTAGGGCAGAGCTCGCATTCGGGAACGGAACTCCGATGGAAAAATGAGGGTCCACTATGCTTCCAGATCAGCGATGGTTCGGACGGACCCTGGACATGTGCGAAGGGGGCACAGGTCCAGATACAGTGTGTGAGAGATTTTTCGCAATTTACCTTCACAAGGAGGACTTGGGAATGACAGATACCTGGCATTGGATCTTGAGGGCCAAACACGGAGAGTTGACTGCAACGGCGGATCCCCGGACCGACACCACCCCGCTATCACAGGACGCGACGACACCAAAGAGACTATCTTGCCCAGACATGACCCCTGGGCCACAGAATGGACTGCTACTGTATACGGACGGTGAACTCTTGTATGATAATTTTAAACATGAAATTGTACAAGTAATTGTGAACCTGGCAGGTATGCGACTGCCTGAGTATTGCAGTAACCAAGCACCTCTACGAAAACTATACAAATTACTGAGTAAGGCTGTGATTAATCAGGCGGCCGACGCCACGGGTGCCACTAGATTCAGGGGACATCCTGCTTTCCACCGCCAGAAGAGAGAGTTAGTGTGGAAGAATAAAATACATCTACAGGTCAACTAAGGGTTAAACAGTTAGCACCATCGTGGAATACTACAGCACTGTTCCCTCTCTCGTTAGCACCATCGTGGAATACTACAGCACTGTTCCCTCTCTCGTTAGCACCATCGTGGAATACTACAGCACTGTTCCCTCTCTCGTTAGCACCATCGTGGAATACTACAGCACTGTTCCCTCTTTTGTTCTAGCAGGTACACCTGCAGCTGCCAGCTAATTGAGCAGGAGGGGAGAAAGGGAGTGTCATGGGCAGGCTTCCTGGAGTCATTAAGACGGGGCTGGGATGTCTGCCCCCAACACAAGGAGACAGGATCAAGCAATGGTCATCTGTTCTCTAGAGTGTACACCGCCTAGCACTAAAGATAAGGTCAAGCATGGTTATCTATTCTCTGTCTCACTTTTTATTAGTACGTGAGCTTCCCCTAATATCCTGTATAGTCATAAACTTAGAATAGACTAATTGTGTGACAATGATTCTCAATGTAATTGATCATTGAAAGTTAGACAGTCTTATCACCTTCAAGCTCTTTGATATGTACAACCTCTACTATAAATATGTGTGTGCTCTGATGCTTCCTCAGAGTGTGCTTGTATGTTACTGGGCTCTCCGTGATATCACGATTAATAAAGGCTTCCGAGACAAACCTCCTGGGTCTGAGTGTTCACTCCGATTTCCGCGACAGTTAGTTAACAATGTACTGACAGGGGTGAACACAGGGACTTCCCTGGTAAACTCTCTCGACATTCAAGGAATCAACTCCGAGGTCACGAATCTTAAAGGGATCATGAGGCAGCTTGCTCATAAGAGTAGCGAGGGGTGGTGAAACGGCAGCGGCCCTAGGGGGCAAGAGTGTGGCATCTGTATTGGAAAGCGTACACGTTATAGAGACCCATGCTAAAGCCACCAGCCAATTAACAGAAAGGGAGGAACGACAAGAGGGCAGCACCTAAAAAAGCCAGCTTACGGCCAGTGGCTGATCGGGCAATTAAGACACAATCTGGGCCAGATCCAAAGGGGGGAGGTACCGGGCTGGATCAACAGTGCCCGGTTGTGGGGGATGGCCAAGAACCCAGGCATCATCGACGCATGTACATTGAAAGGAGTGACCAGGGTGTATGCGGTGATTCAGAAGTGCACCTCAAACCAAATGAACGTGATAGGTATGGGCAATCCCCTCAGTCACAGCAGACACGGGCCCACACCCTCAGTACCAAGTGGAGAACATTGGGTTAATCCGAGACAATGACTCCCTCCGGTACTACCCCATAGATATGCATGCCATACGCAAGAATGAGGGCATACACAGGGTATCACTGAGCGGGTGCAGGAGGAAAGGTAGCCTCAATTTGCTCCCATCCAGTTGGAACGGGGGGGGGTGCTGGACAAATGTGGGTACAACCGAACGGAGGGTTGTATATTAGAAATTACCCACAGAGGAAACCATCACACCCGCTCAGGATACAAGGGAACCCCGGCTCCCAGTTACTATCAGACACAGCGTGAATAATGTACGTCCAACAAAGGGGTCAGGTCTCAGTCAACGCCTCCGACACACTCCACCATACCCTGGAACACTATGACGAACCTAAGCAGGCCCCAATTCCCCACCTTCCCAAAAGTCTGACAAAGTTTGAAGGTGACTTACGAAAGGTGAGGAATCAGCATTACGTGTTACAGGCGGTGTTTAAAAGGCTAATCAATGATACGGAAGAGCACTTGAGAGATCAAGGGGAATGTCCCCCCACCCACTCAGGGAATGGCTCAGGGAATCCCCCCCCCACCACACAGGTAGCTCTCAGCGATTGCGAGCGAGCATCACGCTGCCCGGGCCTTAATTGGCCCACCCACATAAAATGGCAACTCGCCCTCGATTGGGGGCGTCAATTGGGTTCACGCCGGCCCCTGCACAACTCCCCCCCCCCGATGGGGGGAAGATTCAGCCCATGAATATATTTCAATCTGCGTCACTCGGCAGTGAGAGAAAAGCTGAAAGGATCAATGATATCCTCAGGCTCGGTGTTCATACTTGAATTGTTGGCCTTTGTGTCATCGCATATCACATTTGGACAAAATGCTTTATAGTAAGGTTGATATAAATTGGAACTATTTCTTCCCTTCTATCACTTTACAGATAAACTGCTTTATGCAATGTGCTGCTGACAGTGGAGAATGGCCTTGGCTGACCTCTTTCTCCGGACATGCTTATTCGTACTGTCCACTTTAACAGGCTTCTCGTGGAACCCGCTCAACAGCTACCACCCAGCAAAATAGATGTGGCTGACTTCTTACCTTCCCACTAACTTCCTCATTTTTAAATTAATCCACTGGCCGTCGACATTTTGTTCAAATCGATGGGATTTTACTTTGTCCGAAAGCCTTGCAGATCCGACTAATAATAATGGATCTTTCTGATGGTGATCAGAGAAACAATGAGCGGGACATCCATCGATGTTTGTCCCCCTGTTGGAGCCACTGTCCTGGGTCATGGGAGAAACTCCGTTTCCTGACCACTGTTTCCATCCCTGGCATCTGTCGAAATCTGAGCTCCTTTATTGACAAGAAATCTTGACCCCAAGATGAGCTTCTGAACACTGAGCTGGACCCGGATTTTCCTCCACTCGTTTCTTTCCGCCCACCCAGCCTTTTTCCAGCTCCCACAAACTCTAATTTTCCTAATGACGGTTTTCCTTTCATTCCCCAATAGCTTGTGACTCCAGCCCCCTCCCCGCCGCCGCCGCCCACCAACTTGCTCCCCCCCCTCCCCCACCCCCCAGTCTCCCGCCCCGGAGTTCTCTCTCCCCCCCCACCACCCCCCGTCTTCCCCTCCGAGCTCTCTTCCCCCAACCCCGAGCTCCCCTTCCCAGCCCCCTGCGCTCCCTCTCTCCCTCCACCCCCCAGAGTTCTCCTCCCCCCCCGCGCCGAGCTCTCTCTCCCCCCCGCCAACCACACCCCCCCCGAGCTCCCCTTCCCCCCGCCCCACCCAAGATCCCCTCCCCTCCACCCGAGCTCCCCTCCTCCCACACCCCCCAACAAGCTCCCCTCTTCCCACAACCCCCCGAGCTCTCCACCCCCCCGCCCCCTTCCCCCCGAGCTCACTCTCTCTCCTCCCCCCGCAGAGCTCTCTCTCCCCCTCCGAGCTCCCCTTCCCCCCCCAGCTCTCCTCCTCCCCCTACCCCCTGAGCTCCCCCTCCTCCCCTCCCCTCCTCCTCTCCCCCGAGCTCTCCCCTCCCCCGCTCCCTCCTCCCCCCCAGCACTTCGCCACGCCCCCCCGAGCTCCCCTCCTCCCCCCCAGCTCCCCTCCTCCCCCTCCAGCTGTACCCCCCCCCAGCACTTCGCCACGCCCCCCCGAGCTCCCCTCCTCCCCCTCCAGCTGTACCCCCCCCGAGCTCCCCTCCTCCCCCCCAGCTCCCCTCCTCCCCCTCCAGCTGTACCCCCCCCCCGAGCTCCCCTCCTCCCTCCAGCTCCCCTCCTCCCCCCCCAGCTCTCTCTCCCCCCCAGATCTCTGCCCGCCCCCCCCCCCCCCGAGTTCTCTCCGCCCCCCCCCCCCACCCCCGCCGCTATTTCTATATTTTGTCCTCGGTCCTTTTCTCTCCCGTTTGATTCTCCATCGCCGCGCACACCATTCAGTTTACCGCCAAAACCAACCGCCGCCTCCCGATCCCCGGCAACGGCCGCGTGACCCGCTCAAACCTCGCGAGAGGGCCCCGGAGCGGCCGCCCGTCTCCCCGGCAACGGCCGCGTGACCCGCTCAAACCTCGCGAGAGGGCCCCGGAGCGGCCGCCCGTCTCCCCGGCAACGGCCGCGTGACCCGCTCAAACCTCGCGAGAGGGCCCCGGAGCGGCCGCCCGTCTCCCCGGCAACGCCCGCGTGACCCTGCTCAAACCTCGCGAGAGGGCCCCGGAGCGGCATCACGTGACAATGGGTATTTAAGGCGCCGCCGGAGCCCCCCCTTCCCTCCAGAGGGGAGGGTTTGGGAATTTGTGACTCTGGAAACTCTCTTGGGGGAAAGTGAGGGGGAGGCAGGGAGGGAAAAACGGGCCGAATGGGCTTTAGTCCGATGAGGCTGTGTGGAGAGCTCGGGCTCGGCCACTGACATTAACACTCGATGTCCGGCTCTCTCCGCTCTTTCCAAAGCTTCTTGTGACATTCAGGCTTTTTCTTCTCTTTCCATCCGGATGAAGCAAATGTGGCTGCAACAAAACAAGGCCAATGCGGTCAGACATTGTGGAGAATGTACTGCCTGGAAAGATGCTGGAAGCCCATGCAATGATTTCCCTAAAGGAATTGGACATCAGCTTGAATAGGAACAATGGCTGGGGTTGGGGGGAGAGCAGAGGAATGGGATCAATTGGATCTTTTAAAGAGCCAGCACAGCCTCAATGGTCGAATAGCTGCCTTTTTTAATGTATGATTTTAGACACTGAAGAATCAATGGGAATCTGCATTGGTGCAAGAATTCATCACATTAATCCTCATTAATTTAGCATTTAATTAGTTCCCTGATTCAAGAAGCTGCTGATCATTTCCAGAGAGTATTTATATTTTCCTGATGCTCTGGACATTGGTGAGAAGTTGTGTAAACATCAACAGCTTGTGTTTTTGTGCAGGCTCTCCCCATAAAAGGATGCCCCAAACTGCTGAATTGTTTAAGTGCTGTCACTTATTGTAAAGAGTCAACACTAAAATGGAGGCCCTTTGGCAAAACTGTTCACTGATTTTAAACTCCTCAGGAGTTCCCTCCCACTCTGAACTGTTTCCACCTGCCTGTATTTCTCTGTTCCCCTCAGGCTCCCCTTAAATGTTTGCAATCTGTTCTACTACTCTGTGGTAGTAAGTTTCATCAGAGTATGCAAGTATTTTCTCTGTAAAATCTTGATTTGATTTTAGTGGTTCTTGTGTTCATTTAAGCAAATGTGGGACCCCTTTCCCTCAGCAGACTGTCACTGACAGCAATGAGTGTTCATCTGTCCTTGTCGTGTAATTGATCTCCCTATATTTTCTGAACATCAACTTGAATAGGCAAACAAAGCACCCCTCTCAACATCTTTTGCTTTTGGGGGATTTCTGATAGTACGGTGGACACGTGTTGGGGAGTAAGAAGCTGGGGGAAGTCTGGAGGGTATTAAATAATAAAAAGGTACATGTCTTTATTACATCATCTGATTTCTGGATTGTTTAAAAGAATGCAGTCTATTGCATTGAGCTAAAATGAATTGGTGCCAATATTCTACTCTTATTAGGAAGTGAAAACAATTTGGGTACAGTTTCCAGAGATGCTCAACTTGATTTCCAAACCATTAGTATTTTGGCTGTCAACACTGGCAGGGCACCTACAATCATGGCCCTTAAGGGTGTCAAAAATCAATTTCCAGACTTTGTAAACAAACATCCAGCTCTTGGTGCATGAATGGTTTCTTCAGAAGAGCCATTGCAAATCGTTGTAAAGCCTTTTTTATGGTGAAGGAGGGGCAACAAAAGAGAAGGGGCAGCATAGGACGTGAACATGTCCCAACACCGTGCCCTACCCTGCATAGAATGCAATGTACAGGTAACAAAATCACAAGGGCCTTGGTGAGATGTGCATTAGAATTGTATACCTCAACATAGGGGGTATATGTCATCTCTGCCACCTACTGCATGAAGACCAGCAGCTTATCACCTGTCCAGTTTGAAGGTGTTGACCAAAGTACGTTTATAGCACAGACTCTGAAATGGGGGGGCCTCTGGGACATCTCTGTAATGCCTGAGTCTGTGGGACAGGAGAGCAGGGAAACTGGTCACATTTGTCACCTCAGCAAAGTGGTAGCAAGATGTGGCCATTCAGTCTCACGAGGTCACTGGCTTACTTATGGTCCAGGCTACGTAACTAATGCCATCAATGTTGTGTTTCATTCTCAAATAGAAAAGCACCTCCAAAGGACTTTTACACCCAGAATATACATTGTGCGTGACAACACATGAGGTTTCGGTCAATGTGAAGGATGCTGGAAATTATGATGTGTTCCTTCCAAATTTCTCTTGATCTCATCTTCAAAACAAAATCATTTCAATGGATGGCTTGTGGTTGACCTAAGTTTAGCTCCTCTGCCATGGCTCTGACCTCCAGATGAGTGCTCCAAATGTTACCTGAGGTGTGCCAGTGACAAATTGTGTGTGTGCCTCTACAACAGGATTGGTCATTTACAGATTCTTTGGGATTTTAAAGGGGCCACTTTTGCTGCCTACACTAACCTGTAGAGGCTCTGCAGTATCTTTAGTTTGTGAATATGGGGATATTTGAAACCTACCGCATGCAGTACAAATTCATCATGCCAAAAAAAGGCCTGAGCTGCTTCATTTGAAGTGCTCGGTAGAACGCAGTTTACCTTGTTGTAGAAGGTGTTGAGCTTCTTGTGTTGTTGGAGCTGCACTCGTCCAGCCAAGTGGAGAGCATTTCATCACACTCCTGACTGGTGTCACAGAATTCCCTACACCCATTAGCAATAATGCCGGTAGTTGCAAACGTGTTACAAGAAATTAACAGCGAGTTGTCAACCCCCTGATCTTTCCTTCTAGTAGTTGACCCAGGCTGCTTGGTTAAGCACTTTTATTTTTATTTATTTATTTTTTTGCAACAATTTTTATACCATTGGATGGGCAGGATATTCCATTGACAAGGTCATTTTTAAAAAAATTCATTTATGGGATGTGGGCTTCGCTGGCTGGGCCAGCATTTATTGCCCATCCCTGAAGGAGGAGGAGGAGGTGGTGGTGGTGGTGAGCTACCTTCTTGAACCACTGCAGTCCATGTGGTGAAGGTGTACCCATAGTGCTGTTAGGAAGGGAGTTCCAGGATTTTGACCCAGCTATGGTGAAGGAATAGCAATATATTTCCAAGCCAGGATAGTGAGTGGTTTGGAAGGGAACTTCTACGTGGTGGTTTTCTCATGTATCTGCTGCCCTTGTCCTTCAAGATGGTAGTAGTCGTGGGTTTGGAAGGTGCTGTCGAAGGAGCCTTGGCGAATTCCTGCAATGCATCTTGTAGATGGTACACGTTGCTACTGTGTGTTGATGGTTGAGGGAATGAATGTTTGTGGACAAGTGTAGCTTAAGCTCGATAGGACAACGTGCTCCTTCAGAGATCCAGCACTGATCTGATGGGTAGAATGTCCTCCAGTGCTGTAACCAATGATATTAGATACTCTGTCCATATCCTAGGCTTTCCCTGTCTATCATCCCAGCTGTGTATGATCTGATGGTGTTCCCTTCACAAGCCCCTGTCGAGGTGCTATGTGTTTGCCTTATTTCAATATTAACTGTGTGCAGTCTCTTTGACCTTATACTGTGACTGAGTGCTTGAGAAAGCAGTTCATACATCACCTTCCTCCCTCTTGAGACTTTGGCCTGCTCTGCAGAGCTCTTTCCATATCCAGAGTATTGATCTCAGTCAGACCTCCCACTCATACCATGCTAACTGGCACTAAGTCTCACTTTCTTATGCTGTGCTCAGCACTAAATTTCTTGGCGTTGTGGGTGTGTTTTCCATAGCCTGGCTCTTTCTTTTCCCAGGAAGCCTTCGTAAACGGCCTCAGCATACAATCTGGCAACGTGCTCTCTTTTCCCCAGCTGCTCTACAAAGGTGACAACTTTACACCCCTGGTGGCAGAAATGTTATTCTTGAATCTGCAGCCTTAGCTGAATGCAGCAATTTCTCAGTTGCAGGATGTACCTTTTTTTTTCCTGAGTGAGCTTGAGAATGAATGAAAATTTTTCAGAGCAAATGGATTTGCCATCCTCCTTCAAATTCCTCAGGAAGCGCACCCTTTTGTGAGCAGGGCTAGAAGGGGTGGAATGTACAGAAGAATGGGGAGAGAGCAGTCCCCTCGCGTGACTCAAGGGGTTCACACAGACTCGAGGGTCAAATGGCCTCCCTTTGCATTGTTACATTCCATGATGACTCCAAAGCAGGATGGTGTGTTACTCAGCAAGGCTTGCAGGCAATGCTATTGTGAACTGGGACAATCAAGATTGTCTGTCTGTACAATTTGTTGCAGCATCAACTACAGTTGTCATCTGAAGCTTCATATGGCAATGTTCATTTAGTGAAATGCTTCCTTAGAGTAGATCAGGCAGGCATCAATTTGCCCTAAAATCCTGGAGCTGTGTAAAGTCTGAACAAGTGCATGACCTAGATGTTAAGTGTTCTGAATGGGTGCATCACATTTACAACACTTGCATTTGGCAGGGCAGTGATGAGTTCATTTTTGTTTTAAAGAAAGGAAACATGGGCTAGGGCGAGTCCTGAGCTCTGGTAATTAGGACACAAGTGATGTGGTGGGCAGATGCTGATACTGGTCAGATGGAATATTGGAAGTGGAGATGGAGGTGAAATGGGTGCTGTGCCACCACCAATTTTAACATCATTTTAACTTCCCAGTGTTTAATGCAGTTTGTTCGTGTAATACAGGATTAAGTTTAAAAACAAACACTGGAATATGACCTTGGAAACTCAAAAAAAGCCCAAATTTTTAAAGAGCACTACTCTGGTTTGGTTTTCCCTTTTCTTTAACAGTAAGATATGGAGCTGTAACATGGGCCTTCTAAGCAGTGACTCTTGGCAGAATGTTTAGTGGCCAGTTTCTGCTGTGTGATTTCTAGCATTTCCAGCGACTTTCTGCCCTGGGGTTTCACCTCAGCATACGTATTGTGCACCTCTTGTGCACACTTCACAAGCTTGCTACTGCCAGGATTACTACTTTTGCTTTACTTTGCAAAGTAAGCTACACTTGACTGATCCTCTGCTCAGTGCTAATTTTGCTGTTTGGATGGCGCTGAATATGCTAAAGTTCATCCAGAGGCATCCAAGTCCATGATATTACCCTCGCTGCTTAAGCAACACTTGGCCATAGGCACATACCTGCTGCATAATCCATTTGGTCAGCATCAGCCCTGATAATTTTTGTGTGTTAAATAAACCAATATCATTAGAGGATGATGGTAATACTCAAAAGTATAGCACGCGTGCAATTTCCCTTGTTCTCCAGTCTGAAGTCGCTGGCCATTAGTGACTGATACTGATAAACATTTTGATTATTATCAATGACTCAGAATCCTTGCATTTGAAGAACACTCTTTTTTTCAATTTGTGTGATTACGTCTAATAATGACCCTGGAACAAATTCCAGGCAGATTCTGTGAATCTGCTTTTACAAGCTCCGCTCCTTCTTCCAATCACAGCACCTCTTGCAGATGGAGAGCTTCAAATGCAAAGGGGAATGAGCTGGTTGAGTGGGTGAACCTGCTGAAAGTAATGTCTGGGAAGAGTGGAATCAGATTAAAGCTTAACTGTTTTTATTGTTAATTCAACAATTTACAGACTTTATTATATCCTTTGGGAGGAAGGGACTTGCCTGAAGGTGGCAGCTCCAAGTTTTACTTCGCAGACTTTTTTTGTACAATTATCACATGAGAGATCTGGATTTTGCTCATCGTGTCCAGAGGTGAAATGAGAACTACCAGAATGTTGACTGAAGCTTTGCACTTTCACACCGATTTTAATTTGGCGGGGAGGTTTTCTTTCCGGGACAGAGATGAGCATTTTAGAAGATGCAGGCAGCAAATCAACTTGCAGATTCACACTGTCGGCATGAAGCTTAAATGACCAAATAGTGTCTATGGGGGAGAATTGTTGATACACGTACCTATAGGTCCTATAGGGTGTAATAGACAGAGATACCTTGATGTCAACTGACCCACAAGTTTCAGTTCCCAGCATGTGCACCTTTTGTATGGAAGCTCAGAGCTGGCAATGTGAATTCATAACTTGCACCTTTTATGGAGCCTGCTATTACATACTGACTCAGCTACAATTAACAATTAATGTTTTCAAAAGCACTTGAAGTCATTAAGCAATTAATTAATTAAGACATTAATTGCGTAAAAAGACAGACAATTAAGCACAGCTTGCTTTTGTGTCTGTCTGGGGGTTGAGTAACTGGAATTTTGATGTTGCTGAAATTGTCTGGAGTTGGATTCCAGACTTTGATTTTTCTTGCATCCCCTCCAAAACTTTCAAGAAAAGGATCATTAAAGGAAATTGCACGATGGTTCAAACCACAATGCAGGTGCTGTAGTGTCCGGACTGTCACATGACCGGCTGCGAGAGAAACACAGCTGGGAAGATGCTGGGTTAACAGCAGTGCAGTAATATTTTAACAGGAGCAATTACAGCACGAAGATATCGGGATTGGGAGGGTCCAAAATAACAGGCAACACTGAATTAACGCAAGAGTTATTTGAATTCATCTCTGAAAACAATACTGTTGTGACTTTCTTAATTCATTGGAGCACTTCTAATGCAGTAACTTTAAACTGGTGCTGAAAACTGACAGGTATGTTGGCTGTATATTTCTGCTCTGTTTCTCTGCAGCATCCTTCCTGCTGCACTAATACTGGTTTCAGGCTAGCTGAGCACTGATCAAACAATCAAACCATTACCAACTGAGGCAGGAGGGGATCTCCTAGAAAAGTTTCAGGTTCTCTTGACATATGAATGATTTCATATTTTGCAATTTACATTAACTAATGACGTGAATGTGTTCAATCCCAAGTACCAATACTTGATAGTAATGCAAAAGGGTTTCACCCTTACAGTAAACAGCTCTTAAACTGCTGTTGGAATTGATTTTTAGTTTCACCCTAGATGAAAGCCAATCCAGTAGATTCCAGATAAATTTTTCCATAAGCCCATTTTCATACTCATAGGTTGCTATATTATTCGATACGTAAACATTGCAAAGAATATGATCGAACCTCTCCAAAATATAGGATTGTGGGAGTGAACAAAGCATTTTGAGAAGCTCTTTGTCAGTATAAAAACTCGTGGTCTTAGATTGACAGGTGGCAATTAAACGGTGGAGTTATAATAGGCCCTGATATCTTGGAATGATTTAATAGTAAAAGACAGCCAAGAGTATAAACCGGTACCCAACACTTTCCCTTTCCATCCTCCTTTTTCACTGTCAGTGGTAAAGTAAGAGCTTTCAGCCCAGAGAGCAATTAGTGCAGAGGGATTACTGTACATTGAAAGACACGGCATGTCTAACCCAAGCAAACACTTTCAATGTTTCCTGTCATCCAGCCAGCAGTGATCTGCAGCTGGATATTATCATCTCCACACAGAATAGAATCATAGAAAGTTTATGGCACAAAGCGGCCACTTGGCCCATTGTGTCTGCTCGGGCTGAAAAACGAGCCACCCAGCCTAATCCCACTTTCCAGCATTTAGTCTGTAACCCTGCAGGTTCCGGCATTTTAAGGTGCATATCCAGACACGCTTTTAAATGAGTGTTTCTGCTTCTACTAATCTTCAAACTTCTTGATCATTCCCCCTACATTTACATCCAAATTATTAGATATACCTCAAAAAGCAGGGGATCTAATACACGTCAACCCACAAATGCAACTATTTATATGGAAGTATTTCTTCTAGAGCGGCTGAGGTGGGATGTGGTCGTGTTTTATGGAGAAGGTGATGGTTGGGACTGAGCACAAAAAGATCAGTTCTATTGATTTGAAATTTTCACTTGAAATAATAAAGTAATAACGAGCATCACTGCGGTCCTGCAGCTGAACCTTGTAGAGTTTAAAGACTTTCCATTCTGGAACTACCTCACTCATTAAAAATTGGTTCCAGTGTCATTATTAGACCTGCATGTTAAGGACTAGCTGACTACACCTTTTGTAGCCTTCATGTGTACTGTGTATGGAAAAGCCTCAAACCATCCTTGTTCCTGTGAAAGGTCTTTGCATTTTGGTGATGTTTCTTTAACAGGATGTGCACAGCAGCTTGACCAGCTCCAGCTCAAAGGATTTTCCCAGCAGTGGCTGCTCTCACTCCAGGCCTTTATCTGTACCTCAGATCAGCAGGAGCTGAATACAAGATTTGTGCCAGCAGGTACAGGCTAGGTTGGGAGTGGACAAAACTGCAGCATTTCAGGTTCTACTTGGAATTTACTCAGATATAAAGAGTCAAATGTTTCTCCTTTAGCAGCCACTACAAAAAGAGTACAGAGCACTGATCTATTACAGAGCATTGTAAACTGTGAGGAGGACAGTATAGAACTTCAAAAGAACATAGACAAGTTGGTAGAGTGGGCAGATAGGTGGCAGATGAAGCTCAATGCGGAGAAGTGTGAGGGGATGCACTTTGGTACAAAGAACATGGAGAGACAATATAAAATAAGGGGTACAATTCTTAAGGACGTGGCGGAGCAGAGGGATCGGGGTGTTTATGTGCATAGGTCATTGAAGGTGGCAGGACAGTGGTGCGAGCAGTTAGTAAAGCATGCAGTATCCTGGGCTTTATTAAGAGGAGCATAGAGTACAAGAGTGGAGAGGTTATGCTGAGCTCACATAAGATGCTATTTAGCCCTCAGCTGGAGTATTGTGTCCAGCTCTGGGCACCACACTATAGAACGGATGTGAACACATTGGAGAGAGTGCAGAAGAGGTTTACAAATATGTCTCCGGGGTAAGAAACTTCAGTTACGAAGATAGATTGGAAACGTTGGGACTGTTCTCCTTGGAGAAGAGAAGGCTAAGAGGAGATTTGATAGAGGTGTTCAAAATCATGAGGGGGCTGGATAGAGTAGATAGGAAGAATCTGT
Source organism: Cetorhinus maximus (assembly GCF_964194155.1). Classification (NCBI taxonomy): domain Eukaryota; kingdom Metazoa; phylum Chordata; class Chondrichthyes; order Lamniformes; family Cetorhinidae; genus Cetorhinus; species Cetorhinus maximus. The sequence continues at coordinate 4,420,028 of NC_135906.1, forward strand.
TCCCGCTCTGAAAAGGATCGAGACCGAGAGAGCACAGGTTTAAAGTGATTTACAAAAGAAGCAAACGTGATGTGAGAAAAATCTTTTTCACACAGCGAGTGGTTCGAGTATGGAATGCACTGCCTGGAAGTGTGGTGGAGGCAGGTTCAATCGAGGCATTCAAGAGGATTATCACTAGATGATTATTTGAATAGAAACAATGTGCAAGGGTAAGGGGAAAAGGGAGGAGAATGGTGCTAAGTCATAATGCTCATTCGGAGAGCTGGTGTAAATATGATGGGCCAAATGGTCTCCTTCTGAACCCTAACAATTCTGTGATTCTGTGACATTATCTGATTGGTTTTCCTTGTGGGAACTTTTATGTTTTTCATTCTAATGGTTCAGTTTCTGCTGTGTTTCTCAACCAAGAGGCAATCATTTCTATTCCTGCTCGCTACTGGATGGTGCAAAATACTTCAATCAATTAAATATTTTTGAAGTGCTGATATCTGTTGTGATGCTGGAAATGTGTCAGTTAATTTACTCACAGCAAAGTCCCACATACAGAAATGACATCATGACAAATAATGTTTTCAGTAATGTTGGTTGAAGGAGAAATATTGGCCAGGAGACCAGGGAGAATTCGGCCACTCTTTCTTGAATAGTGCCATGGAATATTTTGCATCCAGTTATGATGTTAGCTGGAATATCTGCTCAATTCTCTGGGGTGATACTAGATCTCACACAACCCTCTTCCCACAGAAAAACAGCAGTTTAGAGGTCTACTAATGGAAGTCAAATTACTTTTGGTTATTTTAATGGACTATCTCTTTAAATCTATGAGCAGTGGGCAGCCCAGCTCCACAAGCTTTTCACACACAATCTGGAAACAGGCTTTTTATTGGGGTGTGGGGAGCTGTGTAGCTGTTGGGATGAGGCTCTTTGTCAGAACACAGTACTCTCCAAACAAAGGGTCAAAGGGACTCGAAATGTTAGCTGTGTTTCTCTCTCCACAGATGCTGCTGGACCTGCTGAGCTTTTCCAGCATTTTTTGTTCTTGTTTCAGATTTCTATCTGCATCCAGCATCCATCAGCAGTATTTTGCATTTACTCTCTGATCAAATCATGAGTTGTCTGCAATTTTCCGTTTGAATGTCAGACCTGATCTGCAGGGTGTCTTTGTTTTCAATGTGTCTCACTTCTCACTTCCTTGCATGTCTGACCTATCCACATGTTCTTTGTTTTGCTAATGTCTTTAATTTCTTCAATGCTTCTTTCCATTGTTTCCATCTCACTCAACAATGCAGCAGTTTACATCACAGAAACGAGCTGAGATAATTTCACTTTGGGTACAATCGGGAAATTGCACGGGAAGAACACTTGAAATTGTGCAGGTTAGGTTAGGCTTCTGGCCACCAATTCATTTGGAAAATCATGAATGCAAAATCTCCCTGAACCAACGCAACAAGGCAGAATAATAAAAAGTAACTTTATTTTCTCTGTATTCCTTGATGCATTTGAATGGTAGGTGACAGATAATGTTTCAGTGATATATCTGAAACTGGTTTATTGTAATAAAATGAGAATTTGTAATCTGGGTGACCAGTTGTCCCTGAGTAAGCTGATTTAAAATGGCAGAAAAAAAATTATACTGAACCACTTAATTGTTTCATTGGGACACATCAGTAAGTTTCTTATTAAATTAAACAATTCTGATGCGACAAAAACTTTTAAAACATGCCGATGTCCACTACATGCTTTAACCTGGTCTTGCAGGGTATAGCAGAATGGTGCAACTCCCCTGTTTACGATGAGCAGATGTAACAGTCAACAGAACAATGTTTTTACAGCTGCCTGACCATGCTTTACATTTCTTCTGAAACTGCTCCTCATTAAGAGTTGCTTTTCTCACCTTCAATGTGCCATTTACATGTGGGTATTTGCGCTGAAGTTCAGCTCAGGGCCTTGCAATTTTTCTCCTGTGCAGCTAGGCCAGACACTGCCCCCTGTTGGATTTCTGTGCAACTGCAGGCACAACCACACTAAGGCAGTTGTCCACGTTAGAAAATAGGGTGACAGCACCTGTACCCCGCTTCACCCTGTTGGCTGCAGTTTCTTTTGCCTGTGCCAGCCTTCCTATCCTTTGTGCTGTACTCTCCTTCCCTTCACTTTCCTCAGCACAGCCTTAGCGAACCCAAGACCACGGCTCATTCTTCTAAACTCCAGAAAATATTGGCCACTCCATTCAATCTTTACTGAACCATTGTTGCATCCCTACTATGGAAAATATATCCTTCATTTGGTGAGGAGACCAAAACAATGGTACACAATACTCTGGGTATGATCTCGCCAAAGCTCCGTTTGTTGCAGCAAGAATTCATGTAAACACAAATAAGGATCCTCGGCTTTATAAATTGAGGCGTGGAGTCCAAAGGGAAGGAAGTTATGCCAAACCGTTATGATACACTGGTTAGGCTACAGCTGAAGGAACAGGAAGTGACGGAAGGTAAGAAATGCTTTATCTGATTGTGCTGTGCAGCAACACAAAGGTTGACAATTCTTCAGGTGTGAACCCTGGTGAGCACCACTGATCTTTTCCAACTATTAAACCACTGTCCAATAGCACAGAGTGAAATGTGCTCCTGTTACATTTTCCTGAAACTGAAGTCGGTTAAACACAGCAGCCCATGTTGAGCAATGTACATTGAGTTTGGCTGCTGGGTAGTGATGCAGCAATGATGTCATTAGCACAGTGACCTAAGACGCCCCAATGCTCAGGCCCAAGAATCCAGGCCCAAGTGTCACTCCGTGCTGAGATTCTACCTCTTCCCGGTGTTGGGAAGAATGGATATGGCTATGTTACCAGAGAACGCTCCATTCAGTTGGAACCTGCTGTATCACCTATCCCTTGTGGAACAGTTTATGCAGAAAAACCTGTTGACCACAAGTCCATCAGGCAGTGGGCTGCACATATTGTAATGTGGTCCTGCGGGAAAAGGAGATAGTGAATGCTGTCGGGTGGTTTCCTGAGCTGACTGTCAAAGTAATTTGGAAGAATGCCTCATCACCAAAACTTTCAAATTAGCATTAGGATGTAGCTTGGCTGATAGTGACAAAGGCCCTCCCCATCATGTGCATGACGGGTGTGGACACCTGCCTCATCAGCTTGGATCAGGAGAAGGCCTTTGACAGAATATCGCACACCTACATGGGGGATGTGCTCTCCAAAATGGGCTTTGGGGAGGGAATTCGAAATTGGATCCAACTGCTCTACACTAACATCAGTAGCGCAGTCTCAATCAATGGGTGGGAAACAGATAGCTTTCCGATTAAATCTGGAGTCAGGCAGGGCTGCCCTCTCTCGCCTGTCCTTTTCGTGTGCTGCATAGAACCCTTTGCCGAGTCCATCAGGAAGGATCCGGGCATAAGAGGAGTGACGATCCCAGGCAGTGGAGGCACTCAGGTAAAAGCCTCCCTGTACATGGACGACGTCGCCGTCTTCTGCTCGGATCCGCTGTCGGTGCGCAGACTGATGCACGTCTGCGACCAGTTCGAACTGGCCTCGGGAGCCAAGGTAAATCGTGGGAAGAGCGAGGCCATGTTCTTTGGGAACTGGGCTGACCGATCCTTTGTCCCCTTCACTGTCAGGGCTGACGGCCTGAAGGTGCTGGGGATATGGTTCGGAGGGACCGGGGCATGCGTTAGAAACTGGAAGGAGCGAGTGGCTATGGTGAAAAGGAAACTGGGCATGTGGGAGCGACGCTCCCTCTCCATTGCGGGTAAGAACCTGGTCATCAGGTGTGAGGTACTCTCGCTGTTGCTGTACGTGGCGCAGGTCTGGCCCATTCCACACTCCTGCGCGATGGCGATCACTCGAGCCATCTTCCGCTTTATCTGGAGGTCGAAAATGGATCGTGTCTGCAGGGACGCGATGTACAAGCCTCTAGATAAAGGGGGAAAAAACGTGCCCAACATCGCCCTCATACTGATGGCCACCTTTGTGTGTGGCTGCATCAAGCGGTGCGTAGACCCTCAGTACGCAAACACCAAGTGTCACTACGTGCTGAGGTTCTACCTGTCCCCGGTGTTGCGAAGGATGGGTCTGGCCACGCTGCCGCGGAACGCTCCAAGTAGTTGGACCGTGCCGTACCACCTGTCCCTGGTGGAAAAATTTATGCAGAAAAACACCTTTGACCACAAGTCCATCAGGCAGTGGTCAGCACGTAACGTCCTAGAGGCCCTGAGGGATAAGGAGAGGGTGGACCCTGTGGGATGGTTCCCCGAGCAGACTGTCAAAGTCATTTGGCAGAATGCCTCATCGCCAGAACTTTCCAACAAGCACCAAGACGTAGCTTGGCTGGTGGTGAGAAAGGCCCTCCCCGTCAGATCCTTCCTACACGCCAGGAGTCTCACCCCCTCTGCACGTTGCCCTCGAGGTGGCTGTGGTGGGGAAGAGACCGTTGTTCACCTCCTTGTGGATTGTGCCTTTGCAAAGAAAGTCTGGAGAGAGATGCAGTGGTTGCTGTCGAGGTTCATCCCGAGCAGTTCTGTGACACAGGACTCTGTGCTCTACGGGCTGTTCCCAGGGACACACGCCGAGACAAACATCGACTGCAGCTGGAGGATCATCAACTCGGTGAAAGAGGCGCTTTGGTCTGCCCGAAACTTGTTGGTCTTCCAGCACAAAGAGTTGTCCCCGACCGATTGTTGCGGACTGGCACAATCCAAAGTCCAGGACTACGTGCTGAGGGACGCACTAAAGCTTGGGGCAGCTGCCGCAAAGGCGCAATGGGGAAGGGTCGCTGTCTAAGACCTTTCTACCACAGCGCACCGAGAGACTGGGAACTGTTTAGAGCCCCTCGGGCTGTACAGATCAAAATGAAAGGCTGTAAATGATTGTAATATTGTTTGTACTGATGCACCTGGTGATACATTTTGTAAAAGTTTAAGCTGGATTGTACCCTTGTAATGTTGTTTTTGAAATGGTTTTGAATGTGATTGAAGATTTTTTATGAATAAAGTATATTTTTACAAAAAAAAAAAAAAAAAAATCTGTTCTTATCAGTTTAATATCTGATACGTCCCTTATCTGGGGACCATATATTAAATTGATTTTTGGAGCAGGGAGATGGAATAGGGGCTTGCTCCGTCCACTCCACGCATCGACCTGGTATTGCAGTATCTCTGGGAATGGTGCACCACCCCTTTCCAGGGGATTTTCAATGCTAAAAATAGTTTTCTTACAAACATCTGCTTTCTTTACTTTTCAACATGCACATCTTTCAAAACACAACTTTCTTTCTTTCTCATTGCTTCTCGGCCTTTTGGCTAAGATCAAGTGTAGTGTTGCAGGGGCGACACCATGGTCCTGCCAAGGCAAGGTCGGGATGGAAGGCCGATAACCAATCGCAATCCAAATCCATACCGTGGATTACCTATCACCGTCCGAGTCACGGTGAACCACAGCGAAGGAGGATCACCTATGGATCGGGGCTTCTTCACCAGGAGGATCCTGTTGAAGGCGTGCGGCTTCCAAGCTACGGAGATCTTCACCCTGCACGACTCCCGCAAAGGGGGTTATTTTGACGTCACGTTCAAGCGGGTGGCAGACTGCGTCCGGCTCCTGAGGGTGTTCGAGGAGAAGAGAGACCTGCCGGAGATGAAGATCCTGACGGCGGAGCCGCACTTCTCTCTGCCGTTGCAACGGGAACGTGAGGTGATGGTGCATGTGTACAACCCCTTCGTCCCTGTCGCCGACGTGGTCACCTTCCTCACCAGGTACTTCGATAAGGTGGGGAGCGGCACCGAGATTCGAGACGACTTGGGGATCTGGACAGGCAAACGCCTGTTTAAGGTCACGCTAAAGACCGATGGTAAGGGAGCCATTTTCCACCCTCCCTCCAGTTTCGCTATCGGGGGAAACCGGGGCTACCTGGTCTACGCTGGGCAACCCAAGCATTGTCGCTCATGCGGCAAGGCTGGTCATGTGGCGGCCAACTGCAGCGCCTCCCTCTGCAAGATCTGCAAACAGGAAGGGCACCAGACAAAAGACTGCAAACAGGCCAAGTGCTGCAACCTGTGTGGCGAGGCAAGTCACCTCTACAGGACCTGCCCCAAACGCTGCCGTACTTACGCACAGGCAGCCAAAGCCGACCAGGGGGAAGCAGAAGAAAGGTTCCGTGTCACTCCAACCACCAAGGCCCCCAGGGAGCTCAACGGGACAAAGGGGGACACAGAGAGAGACAAGGTGGAGAAAGAGATTGAGGCAACATAGAGCCAATCAGCAGCACTACCCCCTGAACCTCCCAGTCCTCAGGACAGCGAATCAATGGAGGAGGAGGCAGCAGTGGAAAAGCAGCAGGGGGAGTGGCGGACGGTGAAGAAGAAGAAAAGTAAGAGGGAGCGAAGAAGAAGCAAAGGCGTTTCCCAGAGAAGCGGCAAGAGGCGTCTCCCATCCGACACGGATGACAAGGGCAGCAGCTCTTCGGATGATGAAGTGCCAGAGCGGCACCGACAGAAGAGGCGGCAAAGCTCCAGGGCGTTGGAGGACGAGACACCCGAGCTCCAGAAAATTGGAGACAACAAGGAGACCAGCGCACCCCAACTTTGCCTGCAACCTGAGGAGGCCAGTGCACCACAGCCCCTGGAATCTGGGAGCAGTGAGGCAATCATCGCACCCCAGCTCCAGGAAGCCGGGAACAGCAACACCCCAGAGGGGGTGAGTTTTGGAGAAGCTTCTCCAGCAAAGGTCATCTCAAAACCCGCTCTCTACGTGAACCTCCAGATGCCACTGGAGCAGAACACAGCCAAGGAGATCTACCTCAGCCCATCCAAAGTGAAGGAATTTGAGCTCACTACGGGTATGAAGGAGCAGACTAAAGGTCTGGGACTCTCAGAGACAGTGGGTTTGGTAGGAGAATAAATGCTTGAAAATGGGTTTAAAGATTGTATCCATAAATGTGCGTAGCATTAAATCTACTACGCGATGTGTTGCGAACTTGGACTACCTAGCCAAGGTCAAAGCTGACCTGTTGTTTCTGCAGGAGTGTGCGATACCGCACCTCAGCTCCTACAGGCAATGGTCACGATGGTGGTCCCACGGGCAATCGATCTGGTCGGGCGGAAACGACTCTCGTTCCTCCGGCCTGGGTATTCTGCTGCGGGGAGGCAACTTCACCGTCTCCGAGGTCAAGGAGGTGGTGGGCGGGCGACTCCTGGTAGCAGACGTAATGTACAAGAACGCTCCACTCCGGTTAATTAACGTGTATGGCCCGGCACAAGGGGCTGAGCGGCTGGAGGTTTTTCAGCAGCTCCCACTGCTGCTGGCGACCTCCAGGCCGGTCATTCTGGGCGGGGACTTCAACTGCATCATCGATGCGGCTGGACGATCCGGCAGGGCCGGAAGCAGATTGGACGCTACGTCCAGATCCCTGATGGAAACAGTTAAGGATGCCAAGCTGCACGACGTCTTCAGCAACCCTGCAGACGGAGCGCAGCGTAGATACACCTGGTCGCGGCCAGACGGGTCCATTCGTTCCAGGATAGACTTCCTGTTTGTGTCCCGTGCATTCACAGTCAGATCCACCGAGGTCAAGCCGGTGTTCTTCTCTGACCACTGCCTCCTACTGGCGGACTGCCACTTGGAGCAGGACCTGAAGGTGGGCAGGGGGGCATGGAAGCTAAATGTGCAACTGCTGACCCCAGAGAACATTGAGGAGCTCAAGAGGGATTACAAAGGTTGGAGAACCGTGAAACCCCTCTTTGAGTCCCTGACACACTGGTGGGAAGTGATCAAGGGAAGCATCAAGAGGTTTTTCATCCGCAAAGGCACCCAGAAAGCTAGAAAGGAACAGAGGGAAATGTCCCGACTCCAGGAAAAGATGCAGAATCTGCTCCGGCTGCAGTCGATGGGGGTGGATGTCAAGGAGGAGCTCCAAGAGGTGAAGGGCCAGCAAGCCTCGCACTTTGCCTCGGAGGCCTCCAAGATCATCTTCCGTTCCAGAGTCCGCTCCGTGGAGCAGGATGAGACGTGCTCACGTTTCTTCTTCCAAAAGGTACACAGAGAGCGCTCTGTGATCAGCAGCCTGAAGGAAGAAGACGGCTCAGTAAAGTCATCACGGTCCGACATTCTGAGGATCAGCAAATCCTTTTATGCCGGACTGTATGACGTGAAGCCCACGGACAGCACGGCCTCCCAGTCCTTCCTGTCCTCTATCACGGAGGTCTTAGACCACAGTACGCGGGAGAGCCTAGACAAACCGCTAACTCCTGACGAACTGACTAAGGCCCTCGAGTCCTTCGAGAAGAGTAAAACCCCCGGAAGCGACGGCCTGCCGGCGGAGTTGTATTCGGCTCTGTGGGACTTGATCGGCCCAGACCTGCTAGAAGTGTACGAGAGTATGCTCCTGGCCGGCAGCATGTCAGAATCCATGAGGAAAGGCATCATCACCCTCATTTACAAGCACAAGGGGGAAAGGGAGGAAATTAGAAATTGGCGACCCATTTCACTGTTGAATGTGGACTATAAGATTCTGTCCAAGGTCATCGCCAACCGGGTCAAATCCGCTCTGGAATTGGTGATTCACCCTGACCAGACCTGCTCTGTGCCAGGCAGGAAGATCTCTGACAGCCTGGCGCTGCTCAGGGATACGATTGCCTATGTACAGGACAGGGGTGTGGATACCTGCCTCATCAGCTTGGATCAGGAGAAGGCCTTTGACAGAATATCGCACACCTACATGGGGGATGTGCTCTCCAAAATGGGCTTTGGGGAGGGAATTCGAAATTGGATCCAACTGCTCTACACTAACATCAGTAGCGCAGTCTCAATCAATGGGTGGGAAACAGATAGCTTTCCGATTAAATCTGGAGTCAGGCAGGGCTGTCCTCTCTCGCCTGTCCTTTTTGTGTGCTGCATAGAACCCTTTGCCGAGTCCATCAGGAAGGATCCGGGCATAAGAGGAGTGACGATCCCAGGCAGTGGAGGCACTCAGGTAAAAGCCTCCCTGTACATGGACGACGTCGCCGTCTTCTGCTCGGATCCGCTGTCGGTGCGCAGACTGATGCACGTCTGCGACCAGTTCGAACTGGCCTCGGGAGCCAAGGTAAATCGTGGGAAGAGCGAGGCCATGTTCTTTGGGAACTGGGCTGACCGATCCTTTGTCCCCTTCACTGTCAGGGCTGACGGCCTGAAGGTGCTGGGGATATGGTTCGGAGGGACCGGGGCATGCGTTAGAAACTGGAAGGAGCGAGTGGCTATGGTGAAAAGGAAACTGGGCATGTGGGAGCGACGCTCCCTCTCCATTGCGGGTAAGAACCTGGTCATCAGGTGTGAGGTACTCTCGCTGTTGCTGTACGTGGCGCAGGTCTGGCCCATTCCACACTCCTGCGCGATGGCGATCACTCGAGCCATCTTCCGCTTTATCTGGAGGTCGAAAATGGATCGTGTCTGCAGGGACGCGATGTACAAGCCTCTAGATAAAGGGGGAAAAAACGTGCCCAACATCGCCCACATACTGATGGCCACCTTTGTGTGTGGCTGCATCAAGCGGTGCGTAGACCCTCAGTACGCAAACACCAAGTGTCACTACGTGCTGAGGTTCTACCTGTCCCCGGTGTTGCGAAGGATGGTTCTGGCCACGCTGCCGCGGAACGCTCCAAGTAGTTGGACCGTGCCGTACCACCTGTCCCTGGTGGAAAAATTTATGCAGAAAAACACCTTTGACCACAAGTCCATCAGGCAGTGGTCAGCACGTAACGTCCTAGAGGCCCTGAGGGAAAAGGAGAGGGTGGACCCTGTGGGATGGTTCCCCGAGCAGACTGTCAAAGTCATTTGGCAGAATGCCTCATCGCCAGAACTTTCCAACAAGCACCAAGACGTAGCTTGGCTGGTGGTGAGAAAGGCCCTCCCCGTCAGATCCTTCCTACACGCCAGGAGTCTCACCCCCTCTGCACGTTGCCCTCGAGGTGGCTGTGGTGGGGAAGAGACCGTTGTTCACCTCCTTGTGGATTGTGCCTTTGCAAAGAAAGTCTGGAGAGAGATGCAGTGGTTGCTGTCGAGGTTCATCCCGAGCAGTTCTGTGACACAGGACTCTGTGCTCTACGGGCTGTTCCCAGGGACACACACCGAGACAAACATCAACTGCAGCTGGAGGATCATCAACTCGGTGAAAGACGCGCTTTGGTCTGCCCGAAACTTGTTGGTCTTCCAGCACAAAGAGTTGTCCCCGACCGATTGTTGCGGACTGGCACAATCCAAAGTCCAGGACTACGTGCTGAGGGACGCACTAAAGCTTGGGGCAGCTGCCGCAAAGGCGCAATGGGGAAGGGTCGCTGTCTAAGACCTTTCTACCACAGCGCACCGAGAGACTGGGAACTGTTTAGAGCCCCTCGGGCTATACAGATCAAAATGAAAGGCTGTAAATGATTGTAATATTGTTTGTACTGATGCACCTGGTGATACATTTTGTAAAAGTTTAACCTGGATTGTACCCTTGTAATGTTGTTTTTGAAATGGCTTTGAATGTGATTGAAGATTTTTTATGAATAAAGTATATTTTTACAAAAAAAAAAAAAAAATCTGTTCTTATCAGTTTAATATCTGATACGTCCCTTATCTGGGGACCATATATTAAATTGATTTTTGGAGCAGGGAGATGGAATAGGGGCTTGCTCCGTCCACTCCACGCATCGACCCGGTATTGCAGTATCTCTGGGAATGGTGCACCACCCCTTTCCAGGGGATTTTCAATGCTAAAAATAGTTTTCTTACAAACATCTGCTTTCTTTACTTTTCAACATGCACATCTTTCAAAACACAACTTTCTTTCTTTCTCATCGCTTCTCGGCCTTTTGGCTAACATCAAGTGTTGCAGGGGCGACACCATGGTCCTGCCAAGGCAAGGTCGGGATGGAAGGCCAATAACCAATCGCAATCCAAATCCATACCGTGGGCTACCTATCACCGTCCGAGTCACGGTGAACCACAGCGAAGGAGGATCTCCTATGGATCGGGGCTTCTTCACCAGGAGGATCCTGTTGAAGGCGTGCGCCTTCCAAGCTACGGAGATCTTCACCCTGCACGACTCCCGCAAAGGCGGTTATTTTGACGTGACGTTCAAGCGGGTGGCAGACTGCGTCCGGCTCCTGAGGGTGTTCGAGGAGAAGAGAGACCTGCCGGAGATGAAGATCCTGACGGCGGAGCCGCACTTTTCTCTGCCGTTGCAACGGGAACGTGAGGTGATGGTGCACGTGTACAACCCCTTCGTCCCTGTCGCCGACGTGGTCACCTTCCTCACCAGGTACTTCGATAAGGTGGGGAGCGGCACCGAGATTCGAGACGACTTGGGGATCTGGACAGGCAAACGCCTGTTTAAGGTCACGCTAAAGACCGATGGTAAGGGAGCCATTTTCCACCCTCCCTCCATTTTCGCTATCGGGGGAAACCGGGGCTACCTGGTCTACGCTGGGCAACCCAAGCATTGTCGCTCATGCGGCAAGGCTGGCCATGTGGCGGCCAAGTGCAGCGCCTCCCTCTGCAAGATCTGCAAACAGGAAGGGCACCAGACAAAAGACTGCAAACAGGCCAAGTGCTGCAACCTGTGTGGCGAGGCAAGTCACCTCTACAGGACCTGCCCCAAACGCTGCCGTACTTACGCACAGGCAGCCAAAGCCGACCAGGGGGAAGCAGAAGAAAGGTTTCGTGTCACTCCAACCACCAAGGCCCCCAGGGAGCTCAATGGAACAAAGGAGGACACAGAGAGAGACAAGGTGGAGAAAGAGATTGAGGCAACAGAGAGCCAACCAACAGCACTACCCCCTGAACCTCCCAGTCCTCAGGACAGCGAATCAATGGAGGAGGAGGCAGCAGTGGAAAAGCAGCAGGGGGAGTGGCGGACGGTGACGAACAAGAACAAGAAAAGTAAGAGGGAGCGAAGAAGAAGCAAAGGCGTTTCCCAGAGAAGCGGCAAGAGGCGTCTCCCATCCGACACGGATGACAAGGGCAGCAGCTCTTCGGATGATGAAGTGCCAGGGCGGCACCGACAGAAGAGGCAGCAAAGCTCCAGGGCGTTGGAGGACGAGACACCCGAGCTCCAGGGAATTGGAGACAACGAGGAGACCAGCGCACCCCAACTTTGCCTGCAACCTGAGGAGGCCAGTGCACCACAGCCCCTGGAATCTGGGAGCAGTGAGGCAACCATCGCACCCCAGCTCCAGGAAGCCGGGAACAGCAACACCCCAGAGGGGGTGAGTTTTGGAGAAGCTTCTCCAGCAAAGGTCATCTCAAAACCCACTCTCTACGAGAACCTCCAGATGCCACTGGAGCAGAACACGGCCAAGGAGATCTACCTCAGCCCATCCAAAGTGAAGGAATTTGAGCTCACTACGGGTATGAAGGAGCAGACTAAAGGTCTGGGACTCTCAGAGACAGTGGGTTTGGTAGGAGAATAAATGCTTGAAAATGGGTTTAAAGATCGTATCCATAAATGTGCGTAGCATTAAATCTACTACGCGATGTGTTGCGACCTTGGACTACCTAGCCAAGGTCAAAGCTGACCTGTTGTTTCTGCAGGAGTGTGCGATACCGCACCTCAGCTCCTACAGGCAATGGTCACGATGGTGGTCCCAAGGGCCATCGATCTGGTCGGGCGGAAACGACTCTCGTTCCTCCGGCCTGGGTATTCTGCTGCGGGGAGGCAACTACACCGTCTCCGAGGTTAAGGAGGTGGTGGGCGGGCGCCTCCTCGTAGCAGACGTAATGTACAAGAACGCTCCACTCCGGTTAATTAACGTGTACGGCCCGGCACAAGGGGCTGAGCGGCTGGAGGTTTTTCAGCAGCTCCCACTGCTGCTGGCGACCTCCAGGCCGGTCATTCTGGGCGGGGACTTCAACTGCATCATCGATGCGGCTGGACGATCCGGCAGGGCCGGAAGCAGATTGGACGCTACGTCCAGATCCCTGATGGAAACAGTTAAGGATGCCAAGCTGCACGACGTCTTCAGCAACCCTGCAGACGGAGCGCAGCGTAGATACACCTGGTCGCGGCCAGACGGGTCCATTCGTTCCAGGATAGACTTCCTGTTTGTGTCCCGTGCATTCACAGTCAGATCCACCGAGGTCAAGCCGGTGTTCTTCTCTGACCACTGCCTCCTACTGGTGGACTGCCACTTGGAGGAAGACCTGAGGGTGGGCAGGGGGGCATGGAAGCTAAATGTGCAACTGCTGACCCCAGAGAACATTGAGGAGCTCAAGAGGGATTACAAAGGTTGGAGAACCGTGAAACCCCTCTTTGAGTCCCTGACACACTGGTGGGAAGTGATCAAGGGAAGCATCAAGAGGTTCTTCATCCTCAAAGGCACCCAGAAAGCTAGAAAGGAACAGAGGGAAATGTCCCGACTCCAGAAAAAGATGCAGAATCTGCTCCGGCTGCAGTCGTTGGGGGTCGATGTCAAGGAGGAGCTCCAAGAGGTGAAGGGCCAGCAAGCCTCGCACTTTGCCTCGGAGGCCTCCAAGATCATCTTCCGTTCCAGGGTCCGCTCCGTGGATCAGGATGAGACGTGCTCACGTTTCTTCTTCCAAAAGGTACACAGAGAGCGCTCTGTGATCAGCAGCCTGAAGGAAGAAGACGGCTCAGTAAAGTCATCACGGTCCGACATTCTGAGGATCAGCAAATCCTTTTATGCCGGACTGTATGACGTGAAGCCCACGGACAGCACGGCCTCCCAGTCCTTCCTGTCCTCTATCACGGAGGTCTTAGACCACAGTACGCGGGAGAGCCTAGACAAACCGCTAACTCCTGACGAACTGACTAAGGCCCTCGAGTCCTTCGAGAAGAGTAAAACCCCCGGAAGCGACGGCCTGCCGGCGGAGTTGTATTCGGCTCTGTGGGACTTGATCGGCCCAGACCTGCTAGAAGTGTACGAGAGTATGCTCCTGGCCGGCAGCATGTCAGAATCCATGAGGAAAGGCATCATCACCCTCATCTACAAGCACAAGGGGGAAAGGGAGGAAATTAGAAATTGGCGACCCATTTCACTGTTGAATGTGGACTATAAGATTCTGTCCAAGGTCATCGCCAACCGGGTCAAATCCGCTCTGGAATTGGTGATTCACCCTGACCAGACCTGCTCTGTGCCAGGCAGGAAGATCTCTGACAGCCTGGCGCTGCTCAGGGATACGATTGCCTATGTACAGGACAGGGGTGTGGATACCTGCCTCATCAGCTTGGATCAGGAGAAGGCCTTTGACAGAATATCGCACACCTACATGGGGGATGTGCTCTCCAAAATGGGCTTTGGGGAGGGAATTCGAAATTGGATCCAACTGCTCTACACTAACATCAGTAGCGCAGTCTCAATCAATGGGTGGGAAACAGATAGCTTTCCGATTAAATCTGGAGTCAGGCAGGGCTGTCCTCTCTCGCCTGTCCTTTTCGTGTGCTGCATAGAACCCTTTGCCGAGTCCATCAGGAAGGATCCGGGCATAAGAGGAGTGACGATCCCAGGCAGTGGAGGCACTCAGGTAAAAGCCTCCCTGTACATGGACGACGTCGCCGTCTTCTGCTCGGATCCGCTGTCGGTGCGCAGACTGATGCACGTCTGCGACCAGTTCGAACTGGCCTCGGGAGCCAAGGTAAATCGTGGGAAGAGCGAGGCCATGTTCTTTGGGAACTGGGCTGACCGATCCTTTGTCCCCTTCACTGTCAGGGCTGACGGCCTGAAGGTGCTGGGGATATGGTTCGGAGGGACCGGGGCATGCGTTAGAAACTGGAAGGAGCGAGTGGCTATGGTGAAAAGGAAACTGGGCATGTGGGAGCGACGCTCCCTCTCCATTGCGGGTAAGAACCTGGTCATCAGGTGTGAGGTACTCTCGCTGTTGCTGTATGTGGCGCAGGTCTGGCCCATTCCACACTCCTGCGCGACGGCGATCACTCGAGCCATCTTCCGCTTTATCTGGAGGTCGAAAATGGATCGTGTCTGCAGGGACGCGATGTACAAGCCTCTAGATAAAGGGGGAAAAAACGTGCCCAACATCGCCCTCATACTGATGGCCACCTTTGTGTGTGGCTGCATCAAGCGGTGCGTACACCCTCAGTACGCAAACACCAAGTGTCACTACGTGCTGAGGTTCTACCTGTCCCCGGTGTTGCGAAGGATGGGTCTGGCCACGCTGCCGCGGAACGCTCCAAGTAGTTGGACCGTGCCCTACCACCTGTCCCTGGTGGAAAAATTTATGCAGAAAAACACCTTTGACCACAAGTCCATCAGGCAGTGGTCAGCACGTAACGTCCTAGAGGCCCTGAGGGAAAAGGAGAGGGTGGACCCTGTGGGATGGTTCCCCGAGCAGACTGTCAAAGTCATTTGGCAGAATGCCTCATCGCCAGAACTTTCCAACAAGCACCAAGACGTAGCTTGGCTGGTGGTGAGAAAGGCCCTCCCCGTCAGATCCTTCCTACACGCCAGGAGTCTCACCCCCTCTGCACGTTGCCCTCGAGGTGGCTGTGGTGGGGAAGAGACCGTTGTTCACCTCCTTGTGGATTGTGCCTTTGCAAAGAAAGTCTGGAGAGAGATGCAGTGGTTGCTGTCGAGGTTCATCCCGAGCAGTTCTGTGACACAGGACTCTGTGCTCTACGGGCTGTTCCCAGGGACACACACCGAGACAAACATCGACTGCAGCTGGAGGATCATCAACTCGGTGAAAGACGCGCTTTGGTCTGCCCGAAACTTGTTGGTCTTCCAGCACAAAGAGTTGTCCCCGACCGATTGTTGCGGACTGGCACAATCCAAAGTCCAGGACTACGTGCTGAGGGACGCACTAAAGCTTGGGGCAGCTGCCGCAAAGGCGCAATGGGGAAGGGTCGCTGTCTAAGACCTTTCTACCACAGCGCACCGAGAGACTGGGAACTGTTTAGAGCCCCTCGGGCTGTACAGATCAAAATGAAAGGCTGTAAATGATTGTAATATTGTTTGTACTGATGCACCTGGTGATACATTTTGTAAAAGTTTAAGCTGTATTGTACCCTTGTAATGTTGTTTTTGAAATGGTTTTGAATGTGATTGAAGATTTTTTATGAATAAAGTATATTTTTACAAAAAAAAAAAAATCTGGTGTCAGCTGTGGCTCAGTTCATAGCACCCTCGCCTTTGAATCAGAGGGTTGTGGGTTCATGTCCCACTCCTGGAAACCAAGAACTGTGATTGTACTCAAAAGAGTTGCAATCTGTGACTGTTGATAACTCGAAAGAGTTTGAACTGTCCATCATGAAGTAACCATCTGTTCTTATCAGTTTAATATCTGATACGTCCCTTATCTGGGGACCATATATTAAATTGATTTTTGGAGCAGGGAGATGGAATAGGGGCTTGCTCCGTCCACTCCACGCATCGACCCGGTATTGCAGTATCTCTGGGAATGGTGCACCACCCCTTTCCAGGGGATTTTCAATGCTAAAAATAGTTTTCTTACAAACATCTGCTTTCTTTACTTTTCAACATGCACATCTTTCAAAACACAACTTTCTTTCTTTCTCATCGCTTCTCGGCCTTTTGGCTAACATCAAGTGTTGCAGGGGCGACACCATGGTCCTGCCAAGGCAAGGTCGGGATGGAAGGCCGATAACCAATCGCAATCCAAATCCATACCGTGGGCTACCTATCACCGTCCGAGTCACGGTGAACCACAGCGAAGGAGGATCACCTATGGATCGGGGCATCTTCACCAGGAGGATCCTGTTGAAGGCGTGCGGCTTCCAAGCTACGGAGATCTTCACCCTGCACGACTCCCGCAAAGGCGGTTATTTTGACGTGACGTTCAAGCGGGTGGCAGACTGCGTCCGGCTCCTGAGGGTGTTCGAGGAGAAGAGAGACCTGCCGGAGATGAAGATCCTTACGGCGGAGCCGCACTTTTCTCTGCCGTTGCAACGGGAACGTGAGGTGATGGTGCATGTGTACAACCCCTTCGTCCCTGTCGCCGACGTGGTCACCTTCCTCACCAGGTACTTCGATAAGGTGGGGAGCGGCACCGAGATTCGAGACGACTTGGGGATCTGGACAGGCAAACGCCTGTTTAAGGTCACGCTAAAGACCGATGGTAAGGGAGCCATTTTCCACCCTCCCTCCAGTTTCGCCATCGGGGGAAACCGGGGCTACCTGGTCTACGCTGGGCAACCCAAGCATTGTCGCTCATGCGGCAAGGCTGGTCATGTGGCGGCCAACTGCAGCGCCTCCCTCTGCAAGATCTGCAAACAGGAAGGGCACCAGACAGAAGACTGCAAACAGGCCAAGTGCTGCAACCTGTGTGGCGAGGCAAGTCACCTCTACAGGACCTGCCCCAAACGCTGCCGTACTTACGCACAGGCAGCCAAAGCCGACCAGGGGGAAGCAGAAGAAATGTTCCGTGTCACTCCAACCACCAAGGCCCCCAGGGAGCTCAACGGGACAAAGGAGGACACAGAGAGAGACAAGGTGGAGAAAGAGATTGAGGCAACAGAGAGCCAATCAACAGCACTACCCCCTGAACCTCCCAGTCCTCAGGACAGCGAATCAATGGAGGAGGAGGCAGCAGTGGAAAAGCAGCAGGGGGAGTGGCGGACGGTGAAGAACAAGAACAAGAAAAGTAAGAGGGAGCGAAGAAGAAGCAAAGGCGTTTCCCAGAGAAGCGGCAAGAGGCGTCTCCCATCCGACACGGACGACAAGGGCAGCAGCTCTTCGGATGATGAAGTGCCAGGGCGGCACCGACAGAAGAGGCGGCAAAGCTCCAGGGCGTTGGAGGACGAGACACCCGAGCTCCAGGAAATTGGAGACAACAATGAGACCAGCGCACCCCAACTTTGCCTGCAACCTGAGGAGGCCAGTGCACCACAGCCCCTGGAATCTGGGAGCAGTGAGGCAATCATCGCACCCCAGCTCCAGGAAGCCGGGAACAGCAACCCCCCAGAGGGGGTGAGTTTTGGAGAAGCTTCTCCAGCAAAGGTCATCTCAAAACCCGCTCTCTACGTGAACCTCCAGATGCCACTGGAGCAGAACACGGCCAAGGAGATCTACCTCAGCCCATCCAAAGTGAAGGAATTTGAGCTCACTACGGGTATGAAGGAGCAGACTAAAGGTCTGGGACTCTCAGAGACAGTGGGTTTGGTAGGAGAATAAATGCTTTAAAATGGGTTTAAAGATTGTATCCATAAATGTGCGTAGCATTAAATCTACTACGCGATGTGTTGCGACCTTGGACTACCTAGCCAAGGTCAAAGCTGACCTGTTGTTTCTGCAGGAGTGTGCGATACCGCACCTCAGCTCCTACAGGCAATGGTCACGATGGTGGTCCCAAGGGCCATCGATCTGGTCGGGCGGAAACGACTCTCGTTCCTCCGGCCTGGGTATTCTGCTGCGGGGAGGCAACTTCACCGTCTCCGAGGTTAAGGAGGTGGTGGGCGGGCGCCTCCTCGTAGCAGACGTAATGTACAAGAACGCTCCACTCCGGTTAATTAACGTGTATGGCCCGGCACAAGGGGCTGAGCGGCTGGAGGTTTTTCAGCAGCTCCCACTGCTGCTGGCGACCTCCAGGCCGGTCACTCTGGGCGGGGACTTCAACTGCATCATCGATGCGGCTGGACGATCCGGCAGGGCCGGAAGCAGATTGGACGCTACGTCCAGATCCCTGATGGAAACAGTTAAGGATGCCAAGCTGCACGACGTCTTCAGCAACCCTGCAGACGGAGCGCAGCGTAGATACACCTGGTCGCGGCCAGACGGGTCCATTCGTTCCAGGATAGACTTCCTGTTTGTGTCCCGTGCATTCACAGTCAGATCCACCGAGGTCAAGCCGGTGTTCTTCTCTGACCACTGCCTCCTACTGGCGGACTGCCACTTGGAGGAAGACCTGAGGGTGGGCAGGGGGGCATGGAAGCTAAATGTGCAACTGCTGACCCCAGAGAACATTGAGGAGCTCAAGAGGGATTACAAAGGTTGGAGAACCGTGAAACCCCTCTTTGAGTCCCTGACACACTGGTGGGAAGTGATCAAGGGAAGCATCAAGAGGTTTTTCATCCGCAAAGGCACCCAGAAAGCTAGAAAGGAACAGAGGGAAATGTCCCGACTCCAGGAAAAGATGCAGAATCTGCTCCGGCTGCAGTCGATGGGGGTGGATGTCAAGGAGGAGCTCCAAGAGGTGAAGGGCCAGCAAGCCTCGCACTTTGCCTCGGAGGCCTCCAAGATCATCTTCCGTTCCAGAGTCCGCTCCGTGGAGCAGGATGAGACGTGCTCACGTTTCTTCTTCCAAAAGGTACACAGAGAGCGCTCTGTGATCAGCAGCCTGAAGGAAGAAGACGGCTCAGTAAAGTCATCACGGTCCGACATTCTGAGGATCAGCAAATCCTTTTATGCCGGACTGTATGACGTGAAGCCCACGGACAGCACGGCCTCCCAGTCCTTCCTGTCCTCTATCACGGAGGTCTTAGACCACAGTACGCGGGAGAGCCTGGACAAACCGCTAACTCCTGATGAACTGACTAAGACCCTCGAGTCCTTCCAGAAGAGTAAAACCCCCGGAAGCGACGGCTTGCCGGCGGAGTTGTATTCGGCTCTGTGGGACTTGATCGGCCCAGACCTGCTAGGAGTGTACGAGAGTATGCTCCTGACCGGTAGTATGTCAGAATCCATGAGGAAAGGCATCATCACCCTCATCTACAAGCACAAGGGGGAAAGGGAGGAAATTAGAAATTGGCGACCCATTTCACTGTTGAATGTGGACTATAAGATTCTGTCCAAGGTCATCGCCAACCGGGTCAAATCCGCTCTGGAATTGGTGATTCACCCTGACCAGACCTGCTCTGTGCCAGGCAGGAAGATCTCTGACAGCCTGGCGCTGCTCAGGGATACGATTGCCTATGTACAGGACAGGGGTGTGGATACCTGCCTCATCAGCTTGGATCAGGAGAAGGCCTTTGACAGAATATCGCACACCTACATGGGGGATGTGCTCTCCAAAATGGGCTTTGGGGAGGGAATTCGAAATTGGATCCAACTGCTCTACACTAACATCAGTAGCGCAGTCTCAATCAATGGGTGGGAAACAGATAGCTTTCCGATTAAATCTGGAGTCAGGCAGGGCTGTCCTCTCTCGCCTGTCCTTTTCGTGTGCTGCATAGAACCCTTTGCCGAGTCCATCAGGAAGGATCCGGGCATAAGAGGAGTGACGATCCCAGGCAGTGGAGGCACTCAGGTAAAAGCCTCCCTGTACATGGACGACGTCGCCGTCTTCTGCTCGGATCCGCTGTCGGTGCGCAGACTGATGCACGTCTGCGACCAGTTCGAACTGGCCTCGGGAGCCAAGGTAAATCGTGGGAAGAGCGAGGCCATGTTCTTTGGGAACTGGGCTGACCGATCCTTTGTCCCCTTCACTGTCAGGGCTGACGGCCTGAAGGTGCTGGGGATATGGTTCGGAGGGACCGGGGCATGCGTTAGAAACTGGAAGGAGCGAGTGGCTATGGTGAAAAGGAAACTGGGCATGTGGGAGCGACGCTCCCTCTCCATTGCGGGTAAGAACCTGGTCATCAGGTGTGAGGTACTCTCGCTGTTGCTGTATGTGGCGCAGGTCTGGCCCATTCCACACTCCTGCGCGACGGCGATCACTCGAGCCATCTTCCGCTTTATCTGGAGGTCGAAAATGGATCGTGTCTGCAGGGACGCGATGTACAAGCCTCTAGATAAAGGGGGAAAAAACGTGCCCAACATCGCCCTCATACTGATGGCCACCTTTGTGTGTGGCTGCATCAAGCGGTGCGTACACCCTCAGTACGCAAACACCAAGTGTCACTACGTGCTGAGGTTCTACCTGTCCCCGGTGTTGCGAAGGATGGGTCTGGCCACGCTGCCGCGGAACGCTCCAAGTAGTTGGACCGTGCCCTACCACCTGTCCCTGGTGGAAAAATTTATGCAGAAAAACACCTTTGACCACAAGTCCATCAGGCAGTGGTCAGCACGTAACGTCCTAGAGGCCCTGAGGGAAAAGGAGAGGGTGGACCCTGTGGGATGGTTCCCCGAGCAGACTGTCAAAGTCATTTGGCAGAATGCCTCATCGCCAGAACTTTCCAACAAGCACCAAGACGTAGCTTGGCTGGTGGTGAGAAAGGCCCTCCCCGTCAGATCCTTCCTACACGCCAGGAGTCTCACCCCCTCTGCACGTTGCCCTCGAGGTGGCTGTGGTGGGGAAGAGACCGTTGTTCACCTCCTTGTGGATTGTGCCTTTGCAAAGAAAGTCTGGAGAGAGATGCAGTGGTTGCTGTCGAGGTTCATCCCGAGCAGTTCTGTGACACAGGACTCTGTGCTCTACGGGCTGTTCCCAGGGACACACACCGAGACAAACATCGACTGCAGCTGGAGGATCATCAACTCGGTGAAAGAGGCGCTTTGGTCTGCCCGAAACTTGTTGGTCTTCCAGCACAAAGAGTTGTCCCCGACCGATTGTTGCGGACTGGCACAATCCAAAGTCCAGGACTACGTGCTGAGGGACGCACTAAAGCTTGGGGCAGCTGCCGCAAAGGCGCAATGGGGAAGGGTCGCTGTCTAAGACCTTTCTGCCACAGCGCACCGAGAGACTGGGAACTGTTTAGAGCCCCTCGGGCTGTACAGATCAAAATGAAAGGCTGTAAATGATTGTAATATTGTTTGTACTGATGCACCTGGTGATACATTTTGTAAAAGTTTAACCTGGATTGTACCCTTGTAATGTTGTTTTTGAAATGGTTTTGAATGTGATTGAAGATTTTTTATGAATAAAGTATATTTTTACAAAAAAAAAATCTGGTGTCAGCTGTGGCTCAGTTCATAGCACCCTCGCCTTTGAATCAGAGGGTTGTGGGTTCATGTCCCACTCCTGGAAACCAAGAACTGTGATTGTACTCAAAAGAGTTGCAATCTGTGACTGTTGATAACTCGAAAGAGTTTGAACTGTCCATCATGAAGTAACCATCTGTTCTTATCAGTTTAATATCTGATACGTCCCTTATCTGGGGACCATATATTAAATTGATTTTTGGAGCAGGGAGATGGAATAGGGGCTTGCTCCGTCCACTCCACGCATCGACCCGGTATTGCAGTATCTCTGGGAATGGTGCACCACCCCTTTCCAGGGGATTTTCAATGCTAAAAATAGTTTTCTTACAAACATCTGCTTTCTTTACTTTTCAACATGCACATCTTTCAAAACACAACTTTCTTTCTTTCTCATCGCTTCTCGGCCTTTTGGCTAACATCAAGTGTTGCAGGGGCGACACCATGGTCCTGCCAAGGCAAGGTCGGGATGGAAGGCCGATAACCAATCGCAATCCAAATCCATACCGTGGGTTACCTATCACCGTCCGAGTCACGGTGAACCACAGCGAAGGAGGATCACCTATGGATCGGGGCTTCTTCACCAGGAGGATCCTGTTGAAGGCGTGCGGCTTCCAAGCTACGGAGATCTTCACCCTGCACGACTCCCGCAAAGGCGGTTATTTTGACGTCACGTTCAAGCGGGTGGCAGACTGCGTCCGGCTCCTGAGGGTGTTCGAGGAGAAGAGAGACCTGCCGGAGATGAAGATCCTGACGGCGGAGCCGCACTTTTCTCTGCCGTTCCAACGGGAACGTGAGGTGATGGTGCATGTGTACAACCCCTTCGTCCCTGTCGCCGACGTGGTCACCTTCCTCACCAGGTACTTCGATAAGGTGGGGAGCGGCACCGAGATTCGAGACGACTTGGGGATCTGGACAGGCAAACGCCTGTTTAAGGTCACGCTAAAGACCGATGGTAAGGGAGCCATTTTCCACCCTCCCTCCAGTTTCGCCATCGGGGGAAACCGGGGCTACCTGGTCTACGCTGGGCAACCCAAGCATTGTCGCTCATGCGGCAAGGCTGGTCATGTGGCGGCCAACTGCAGCGCCTCCCTCTGCAAGATCTGCAAACAGGAAGGGCACCAGACAAAAGACTGCAAACAGGCCAAGTGCTGCAACCTGTGCGGCGAGGCAAGTCACCTCTACAGGACCTGCCCCAAACGCTGCCGTACTTACGCACAGGCAACCAAAGCCGACCAGGGGGAAGCAGAAGGAATGTTTCGTGTCACTCCAACCACCAAGGCCCCCAGGGAGCTCAACGGGACAAAGGAGGACACAGAGAGAGACAAGGTGGAGAAAGAGATTGAGGCAACAGAGAGCCAATCAACAGCACTACCCCCTGAACCTCCCAGTCCTCAGGACAGCGAATCAATGGAGGAGGAGGCAGCAGTGGAAAAGCAGCAGGGGGAGTGGCAGACGGTGAAGAACAAGAAAAGTAAGAGGGAGCGAAGAAGAAGCAAAGGCGTTTCCCAGAGAAGCGGCAAGAGGCGTCTCCCATCCGACACGGATGACAAGGGCAGCAGCTCTTCGGATGATGAAGTGCCAGGGCGGCACCGACAGAAGAGGCGGCAAAGCTCCAGGGCGTTGGAGGACGAGACACCCGAGCTCCAGAAAATTGGAGACAACAAGGAGACCAGCGCACCCCAACTTTGCCTGCAACCTGAGGAGGCCAGTGCACCACAGCCCCTGGAATCTGGGAGCAGTGAGGCAATCATCGCACCCCAGCTCCAGGAAGCCGGGAACAGCAACACCCCAGAGGGGGTGAGTTTTGGAGAAGCTTCTCCAGCAAAGGTCATCTCAAAACCCGCTCTCTACGTGAACCTCCAGATGCCACCGGAGCAGAACACGGCCAAGGAGATCTACCTCAGCCCATCCAAAGTGAAGGAATTTGAGCTCACTACGGGTATGAAGGAGCAGACTAAAGGTCTGGGACTCTCAGAGACAGTGGGTTTGGTAGGAGAATAAATGCTTTAAAATGGGTTTAAAGATTGTATCCATAAATGTGCGTAGCATTAAATCTACTACGCGATGTGTTGCGACCTTGGACTACCTAGCCAAGGTCAAAGCTGACCTGTTGTTTCTGCAGGAGTGTGCGATACCGCACCTCAGCTCCTACAGGCAATGGTCACGATGGTGGTCCCACGGGCCATCGATCTGGTCGGGCGGAAACGACTCTCGTTCCTCCGGCCTGGGTATTCTGCTGCGGGGAGGCAACTTCACCGTCTCCGAGGTCAAGGAGGTGGTGGGCGGGCGACTCCTGGTAGCAGACGTAATGTACAAGAACGCTCCACTCCGGTTAATTAACGTGTATGGCCCGGCACAAGGGGCTGAGCGGCTGGAGGTTTTTCAGCAGCTCCCACTGCTGCTGGCGACCTCCAGGCCGGTCATTCTGGGCGGGGACTTCAACTGCATCATCGATGCGGCTGGACGATCCGGCAGGGCCGGAAGCAGATTGGACGCTACGTCCAGATCCCTGATGGAAACAGTTAAGGATGCCAAGCTGCACGACGTCTTCAGCAACCCTGCAGACGGAGCGCAGCGTAGATACACCTGGTCGCGGCCAGACGGGTCCATTCGTTCCAGGATAGACTTCCTGTTTGTGTCCCGTGCATTCACAGTCAGATCCACCGAGGTCAAGCCGGTGTTCTTCTCTGACCACTGCCTCCTACTGGCGGACTGCCACTTGGAGAAGGACCTGAGGGTGGGCAGGGGGGCATGGAAGCTATTCGTGCAACTGCTGACCCCAGAGAACATTGAGGAGCTCAAGAGGGCTTATGAAGGTTGGAGAACCCTGAAACCCCTCTTTGAGTCCCTGACACACTGGTGGGAAGCGATCAAGGGAAACACCAAGAGGCTTTTCATCCTCAAAAGCATCCAGAAAGCTAGAAAGGAAGAGAGGGAAATGTCCCGACTCCAGAAAAACATGCAGAATCTGCTCCGGCTGCGGTCGGTGGGGGTCGATGTCAAGGAAGAACTCCAAGAGGTGAAGAGCCAGCAAGCCTCGCACTTTGCCTCCAAGAACATCTTCCGTTCCAGAGTCCGCTCCGTGGAGCAGGATGAGACGTGCTCACGTTTCTTCTTCCAAAAGGTACAGAGAGAGAGCTCTGTGATCAGCAGCCTGAATGAAGAAGACGGATCAGTAAAGTCAGCGCAGTCCGACATTTTGAGGATCAGCAAATCCTTTTATGCCGGATTTTATGACGTGAAGCCGACGGACAGCACGGCCTCCCAGTCCTCCTTGTCCTCTATCACGGAGGTCTTAGGCGACAGTACACGGGAGAGGCTGGACAAACCACGAACTCCTGACGAACTGACTTAGGCCCTTGAGTCCTTCGAGAAGAGTAAATCTCCCCAGAAGCGACGGCTTGCCGGCGGAGTTGTATTGGGCTCTGTGGGACTGGATGGGCCCAGACCTGCTAGGGGTGTACGAGAGTATGCTCCTGGCCGGCAGTATGTCAGAATCCATGAGGAAAGGCATCATCACCCTCATGTACAAGCACAAGGAAGAAAGGGAGGAAATTAGAAATTGGCGACCCATTTCACTGTTGAATGTGGACTATAAGATTCTGTCCAAGGTCATCGCCAATCGGGTCAAATCCGCTCTGGAATTGGTGATACACCCTGACCAGACCTGCACTGTGCCGGGCAGGAAGATCTCTGACAGCCTGGTGCTGCTCAGGGATACGATTGCCTATGTGCAGGACAGGGGTGTGGACACCTGCCTCATCAGCCTGGATTAGGAGAAAGCCTTTGACAGAATATCGCACACCTACATGGTGGATGTGCTCTCAAAATGGGGTTTGGGGAGGGAATTCGCAATTGGATCCAGTTGGATCCTACTCTACACTAACATCAGTAGCGCAGTCTCAATCAATGGGTGGGAATCAGATAGCTTTCCAATTAAATCTGGAGTCAGGCAGGGCTGTCCTCTCTCGCCTGTTCTTTGCTGAGTCCATCAGGAAGGATCCGGGCATTAGAGGAGTTACGATCCCAGGCAGTGGAGGCACTCAGATCAAAGCCTCCCTGTACATGGACGATGTCGCCGTCTTCTGTTCTGATCCGCTGTCGGTGTGCAGACTGATCCACATCTGCGACCAGTTCGAACTGGACTCGGGAGCCAAGGTAAATCGTGGGAAGAGCGAGGCCCTGTTCTTTGGGAACTGGGCTGACCGATCCTTTGTCCCCTTCACCGTCAGTGCTGACGGCCTGAAGGTGCTGGGGATATGGTTCAGAGGGACCGGGGTATGCGTTAGAAACTGGAAGGATCCAGTGTCTATGGTGTAAAGGAAACTGGGAATCTGGGAGCGACGCTTCCTCTCCGTTGCGGGTAAGAACCTGGTCATCAGGTGTGAGGCACTCTCGCTGTTGCTGTACATGGCGCAGGTCTGGCCCATTCCAGACTGCTGCGCGACGGCAATCACCCGAGCCATCTTCCGCTTTATCTGGAGGTCGAAAATGGATCGTGTCCGCAGGGACGCGCTGTATAAGCCTCTAGATAAAGGGGGAATAAACGTGCCCAACATCGCCCTCACACTGATGGCCACCTTTGTGTGCGGCTGTATCAAGCTGTGCGTAGACCCTCGGTACGCAAACACCAGGTGTCACTACGTGCTGAGGTTCTACCTGTCCCCGGTTTAGCGAAGGATGGGTGTGGCCACGCTGCCGCGGAACGCTCCAAGTAGTTGGACCGTGCCGTACCACCTGTCCCTGGTGGAAAACTTTATGCAGAAAAACACCTTTGACCCCAAGTCCATCAGGCAGTGGTCGGCACGTAACGTCCTATAGGCCCTGCGGGGAAAGGAGATGGTGGATCCTGTGCGATGTTTCCCCGAGCAGACTGTCAAAGTCGTTTGGCAGAATGCCTCGTCTCCAGAACTTTCCAACAAGCACCAAGACGTAGCTTGGCTGGTGGTGAGAAATGCCCTCCCCGTCAGATCCTTCCTGAAGTCTCACCCTCTCTGCATGTTGACCTCGAGGTGGCTGTCGTGGGGACGAGACCGTTGTTCACCTCTTTGTGGAATGTGCGTTTGCAAAGAAGGTCTGCAGAGAGTTGCCGTGGTTTTTGTCGCGGTTCATCCCAAGCAGTTCTGTGACACAGGTCTCTGTGCTCTACGTGTTGATCCCAGGGACAGGGACGCACATCGAGACAAGCAGGTGGAGGATCATCTACTCGGTGAAAGACGCTCTTTGGTCTGCCCGAAACTTGTTGGTCTTCCAGTGCAATGAGTTGTCCCCAGCAGAGTGTTGCAGACTGGCTGGCACATTCCAAGGCCGAGGACTACGTGCTGAGGGACGCACTAAAGCTTGGGGCAGCCGCCACAAATGCGCAGTGGGGAACGGTCGCTGTCTAAGACCTTTCAGCCATAGTGCACCGAGGGACTGGGAAAGGTATGGACCCCTCGGCCTGAAAGACTCACATTGAATGTATGCAGTGAATATTACATTTATCACAATTGTATTGAAGCACCTCAGAGTGCAACATGATCTATGTAGATAACTTGAATACTATTGCACTGTCTGACTGCCTGTAATGAGCATGTTGAAATGTCTGTAATGTTCATTGATCGTATTGAAGCGTCGCAGGGTGCGACATGATCTATTTGAAAAACTGGAATATGATTGCACTTTTTGCGATGGCCATTTTGAAATGTTTTGTAATGTTCTTTCAGATATTTTATGGATAAGGTATATTTTTCCACAAAAAAACGACAACAGTTACAAAGAAAACCAACAGCAGCAACAACAGCTCTTCTCCACAGTCTGAATTAGAATTTCAGAGTCAGAAAACAGAGCAAAAAAACACGCAGCGTCCTGAAATGACAAACCTGAAATGAAAGTGTACTTAGTGTATCAAGCCTTTAAACTGCATTGCTGAAAACTCCTTCCTGCCTGCTAGTGCAACAAGATGCTGCAAAGTATATTACACAGCGAATCAGGCCTTCAGTCGTCTTGACTTGTGCAGCTCCAGTGACTTCAGGCCTCCAAAAGCAGGCCAGTATTTGAAAGGGCTCCTCTTGACAAGTGTAAGACCCTGATCAAACTAAATATTTTAATTTTCTTAACCAGTGAGATTGAACGAACCGTGATGCATGTCCAAGACAAAATAGAATATAAAGCAATGTAAAGTAAATTAATAACAAATTGAGAAAGTAAATATGGAACACAAAATATTTTAAAACTAGGGCACAGGTTAAAAACATGATCCTAATTTCTGTTGAACTGAATGAGGCGAGTCATTACAGTGCGTGACCGATTTGTTTAAGTGTGCGGGCCCATTAAACTTTTTGCACAGCCGCGCAAATTTAAAGGGGCTTATGTGGCGGTGTGTCTGTGAGGAAACCTCTCCTCATATCTTGTATCCCACTGTGAAACCGTCTTCAGCTCCCAAATTGCACTCAGACAATGTGCTACATTTGCATATTGTGCAGGAGTCGGGGGAGGGGTCATGGGGCTGCCCCTTGTCTCTGTACTTGAAATGGCAGCCAGGCAGCAACTGTAGTGCTTCCTCAAATCCAACCTGAAGAAAAGGCAAGACATGTTGGGTGCTGAGAGGGAGAAGCATTGCCACTTTAGGTTCTACTTGGATTTTACTGAGGTAAAAGGTGATTGAAAAAGTCAAGCCTTTCTCCCCTAGCAGTTACCACTGAGGACAGAAATAATACCGAGCGCTGATCTATCACCGAGCACTGAGGCCGGCCAAGGGGAGGCATCTGAAAGCTGCAGAGAGAGCAAGAAGCCAGGATGGACGACTGAGAATACTGGCTGAGATAGACAGCAAAAACTGTGACACAAGCTCAGGTAAGCGTGGTGTTTTGCAGTTCAAGTTCATCACTTTGTGACAGTATAGGTATTTTTCACTTTCCTAGGATAAGGCTGTTCCCTTTCTAGAAGTTAGAAACAGCCGTGCAGATGTATTTTCTGCGCTCCTTTGCTTGCCTGCTGAATAGGACTGATGGGAGGGGAAAAGGTGATTAAAAGAGAGCCGACATCATTGCAGGCTGGCAGATGGTGTGCTGTGCTGTGCACGCAGGTGGTTTTGTTGTTTGGCTTGTGTGTGACTTCTGGTTGAAGCTGAAAGATTTCTAAAATTTTGAAGGAAATAATCTTCGAGAAGGGGAGAAACATTTTCAACATTTTAACAGGATCTAAGGCTGTTCGCTGTGTCGTACCTGTACTTATCCTTGCTGCCACCTGCCTTCTCACTGCTGATCATCATCTTGTGTTATTATAATGATATAATGCATTGGACTTATTTACTGTGACTTCATAACATGACACATTTCCCTTCTGGTGATGTCATGCTGACATCCCGTAAAGGAAATAGACCAACAGTCAGCCCAAAAGAAGGCCCAATGCCAAGCAAAGGAAGCCCATAAACGAGGATGCTAGACAGCTCGTACAAAAGAAAGCAGGGCATCAGGAAACAACTCAACAGCAGCTGACGTAGTACTCTCCAGGTTCAGTGCAGGAGAAGCACTGGAATCAGTAAAAAGTAATGCCCCTACATGTCTGAACATACAACTTAGGAGCAAGAGTAGGCCACTGGGCCCCAAGAGCCTGCTCCACTACTCAGAAGATCATGGCTGATCCGATTGTAACCTCAACCCCACATTCCTGCCTACCAGCGATAACCTTCCAACCCCGCCTTGTTAATCTATCCAGCTCTGTCTTGAAAATATTCAAAGACTCTGTTTCCACCACCTTTCGAGGAAGAGAGTTCCAAGGACTCTCTACACTCTGGGAGAAACGCTGCTGACTTTGCCTTCCCTGTAGATGTGGAAGGACTTTAGCTGCATACCTGGTCAGCTGGCAAGCTCCACAGACCGATCGGCGCAGGCTTGGAGGGCCGAAGGGCCTGTTCCTGTGCTGTACTTTTTTTTCTTCTTTGTTCTTTGACTGCTCAAGCTGAAAGCAAAGACAAAAATACAGCAGGCCTCGATCGAAGAACTCCTCTGCGCTGTGAGCTAGTTGCTCACACGGAAACTCAGCTACAAAGACTCATGGATTGTCTCTCATGCCTGTCACGTGTTCTCCCTTGTGACTGAGTGTTTCTCGAAATTTTCCATTACCTGCCAGTTACACGACACATCTAGCGCAACCGTAGACAGCGACCTTTCTCCATTACGCCTTTGCCCCAAACTTTAGTGCGTCCCTCAGCACGTAGTCCTGGACCTTGGAATGTGCCAACTCTTTGCAATGGAAGACCAACAAGTTTCGGACAGCCAAAGAGTGTCTTTCACCGAGTGGATCCTCCGGCGGTAGTTGATGTTTGTCTCGGCGTGTGTCCCTGGGAACAGCCCCTGGAGCACAGAGTCCATACCTGTGTCACGGAACTGCTCGGGATGCACCTCGACAAGAACCACGGCCACTCTCTTCAGAGTTCTGGTGATGAGGCATTCTGCCAAATGACCCTGACGGTCTGTTCGGCGAACCGTCCGCCGGAATCCACCATCTCCTTTTCCCGCAGGGCCTCTAGGGTGATACGTGCTAACCACTGCCTGATGGACTTGCGGACAAAGGTGTTTCTCTGCATAAGTTTTTCCACACGGGGCAGGTGATACGGCACTTGGAGCGTTCCGCGGCAGGGTGGCCAGACCCATCCTTCGCAACACCAGGGACAGGTAGAACCTCAGCACGTAGTGACGCTTGGTGTTTGGGTCTACACACAGCTTGATACTGCCATACACAAAGGTGGCCATCAGGATGAGGGTGATGTTGGGCATGTTTTTTCCCCCTTCATCCAGAGTTTTTTTACATCATGTCCCTGCAAACAGGATCCACTTTTGACCTCCAGATAAAGCGGAAGATGGCTGGCGTGATCGCCACAGCGCAGGAGTGAGGAATGGGCCAGACCTGCGCCACGTACAGCAACACCTGTCCCTGGTGGAAAAATTTATGCAGAAAAACACCTTTGACCACAAGTCCATCAGGCAGTGGTCAGCACGTAACGTCCTAGAGGCCCTGAGGGAAAAGGAGAGGGTGGACCCTGTGGGATGGTTCCCCGAGCAGACTGTCAAAGTCATTTGGCAGAATGCCTCATCGCCAGAACTTTCCAACAAGCACCAAGACGTAGCTTGGCTGGTGGTGAGAAAGGCCCTCCCCGTCAGATCCTTCCTACACGCCAGGAGGCTCACCCCCTCTGCACGTTGCCCTCGAGGCGGCTGTGGTGGGGAAGAGACCGTTGTTCACCTCCTTGTGGATTGTGCCTTTGCAAAGAAAGTCTGGAGAGAGATGCAGTGGTTGCTGTCGAGGTTCATCCCGAGCAGTTCTGTGACACAGGACTCTGTGCTCTACGGGCTGTTCCCAGGGACACACACCGAGACAAACATCGACTGCAGCTGGAGGATCATCAACTCGGTGAAAGAGGCGCTTTGGTCTGCCCGAAACTTGTTGGTCTTCCAGCACAAAGAGTTGTCCCCGACCGATTGTTGCGGACTGGCACAATCCAAAGTCCAGGACTACGTGCTGAGGGACGCACTAAAGCTTGGGGCAGCTGCCGCAAAGGCGCAATGGGGAAGGGTCGCTGTCTAAGACCTTTCTGCCACAGCGCACCGAGAGACTGGGAACTGTTTAGAGCCCCTCGGGCTGTACAGCTCAAAATGAAAGGCTGTAAATGATTGTAATATTGTTTGTACTGATGCACCTGGTGATACATTTTGTAAAAGTTTAACCTGGATTGTACCCTTGTAATGGTGTTTTTGGAATGGTTTGGAATGTGATTGAAGATATTTTATGAATAAAGTATATTTTTGCAAAAAAAAAAAAAAAAAAATCTGTTCTTATCAGTTTAATATCTGATACGTCCCTTATCTGGGGACCATATATTAAATTGATTTTTGGAGCAGGGAGATGGAATAGGGGCTTACTCCGTCCACTCCACGCATCGACCCGGTATTGCAGTATCTCTGGGAATGGTGCACCACCCCTTTCCAGGGGATTTTCAATGCTAAAAATAGTTTTCTTACAAACATCTGCTTTCTTTACTTTTCAACATGCACATGTTTCAAAACACAACTTTCTTTCTTTCTCACTCACCCGCACCATCTACACACAAAAAACACGCACGCTCACCCAACGCTCACAGACACCACTCTCATCTCACAAACACTCTACCTCTTTCACTTGCAAATACACCTCTCAAACACTCTCTCAGCTGCACCTTTCGCCTCACAACATTTTCAACCAGCTCTCTGCTGCCGCTCCCGCCCGCTGCTGCTGCTGCTGCTGATACAGCAACAGTCAAAACTCACACCTCAAAGCTCACACACTTTACACAGCTACTCGGAAACGTCTACATCCACGTTCACACAATCCTTACACTGCACAAGGAGCCCATTCCGCCCGTCGTGACTGCACCAGCTCTCCCAATGAACATTTCACTTCGTGCCATTCTCCTGCCTTCTCCACGTAACCCAGCACATGCTTTCTTTTCAAATAATCATCTCATTCCCTCTTCAATTGAACCTGCCTCCGCCACGCTATCAGGCGGTGCATTCTAGACCCTGACCACTCGCTGCTCCTATCACTTTTGCTTCTTCTGCTAGTTACTTTAAACCTGTGCCCGCTCCTTCTCGATCCTTTCATCGGTGCAAGCAGTTTCTCCCTATCTACTCTCTCCAGATACCTCATGATTTTCAATACCTCTATCAAGTCTCCTCTCAGACTTCTTTTCCCCAAGGAATACAGTCCCAACTTCTCCAATCTTACTTCATAACTCAACTTCCTCGCTCCTGGAACCAAACTCGTAAACCTCTTCTGCACTCTCTCCAATGCCTTCACTACCCTCCTAAAATGCAAGTCAAAATGCAATCCATCAGAGTCAGCATGGCTTTATGAAGACTAAATCGTGTTTGACTAAATTGCTAGAGTTCTTTGAAGATGTGACAAGCAAAGTGGATAATGGCGATCCTGTAGATGTAGTATGTCTGGACTTCCAGAAGGCATTTGATAAGGTGCCGCACAAAAGATTAATACACAAGATAAGATCACACGCAGCTAAGGGTAATATATTTGCTTGGATAGAGCTTTGGCTAACCAACAGAAAGCAGAGAGTCAGGATAAATGGGTCTTTTGTGGATGGCAAGCTGTAACTAGTGGGGTGCCACAGGGTTCGGTCCTTGGGCCCCAACTATTTACTTGGATTCAGGAGTAGAAGGTACCATAGCTAAATTTGCAGATGACACCAAAATAGGTGGGAAAGTAAGTTGCAGTGAAGAAATGAGAAATTTACAAATGGATATGGACAGGTTAGGTGAATGGGCCAAAATTTGGCAGATGGAGTTTAACGTGGATAAGTGAGGTTATCCAGTTCAGCTCCTACAGGCAATGGTCACGGTGGTGGTCCCACGGGCCATCGATCTGGTCGGGCGGAAACGACTCTCGTTCCTCCGGCCTGGGTATTCTGCTGCGGGGAGGCAACTTCACCGTCTCCGAGGTCAAGGAGGTGGTGGGCGGGCGACTCCTGGTAGCAGACGTAATGTACAAGAACGCTCCACTCCGGTTAATTAACGTGTACGGCCCGGCACAAGGGGCTGAGCGGCTGGAGGTTTTTCAGCAGCTCCCACTGCTGCTGGCGACCTCCAGGCCGGTCATTCTGGGCGGGGACTTCAACTGCATCATCGATGCGGCTGGACGATCCGGCAGGGCCGGAAGCAGATTGGACGCTACGTCCAGATCCCTGATGGAAACAGTTAAGGATGCCAAGCTGCACGACGTCTTCAGCAACCCTGCAGACGGAGCGCAGCGTAGATACACCTGGTCGCGGCCAGACGGGTCCATTCGTTCCAGGATAGACTTCCTCTTTGTGTCCCGTGCATTCACAGTCAGATCCACCGAGGTCAAGCCGGTGTTCTTCTCTGACCACTGCCTCCTACTGGCGGACTGCCACTTGGAGAAGGACCTGAGGGTGGGCAGGGGGGCATGGAAGCTATTCGTGCAACTGCTGACCCCAGAGAACATTGAGGAGCTCAAGAGGGCTTATGAAGGTTGGAGAACCATGAAACCCCTCTTTGAGTCCCTGACACACTGGTGGGAAGCGATCAAGGGAAACACCAAGAGGTTTTTCATCCTCAAAAGCATCCAGAAAGCTAGAAAGGAAGAGAGGGAAATGTCCCGACTCCAGAAAAACATGCAGAATCTGCTCCGGCTGCAGTCGGTGGGGGTCGATGTCAAGGAAGAACTCCAAGAGGTGAAGAGCCAGCAAGCCTCGCACTTTGCCTCGGAGGCCTCCAAGATCATCTTCCGTTCCAGAGTCCGCTCCGTGGAGCAGGATGAGACGTGCTCACGTTTCTTCTTCCAAAAGGAACAGAGAGAGAGCTCTGTGATCAGCAGCCTGAATGAAGAAGACAGATCAGTAAAGTCAGCGCAGTCCGACATTTTGAGGATCAGCAAATCCTTTTATGCCGGATTTTATGACGTGAAGCCGACGGACAGCACGGCCTCCCAGTCCTCCTTGTCCTCTATCACGGAGGTCTTAGGCGACAGTACACGGGAGAGGCTGGACAAACCGCGAACTCCTGACGAACTGACTTAGGCCCTTGAGTCCTTCGAGAAGAGTAAATCTCCCCAGAAGCGACGGCTTGCCGGTGGAGTTATATTCGGCTCTGTGGGACTTAATCGGCCCAGACCTGCTAGGAGTGTACGAGAGTATGCTCCTGGCCGGCAGTATGTCAGAATCCATGAGGAAAGGCATCATCACCCTCATCTACAAGCACAAGGAAGAAAGGGAGGAAATTAGAAATTGGCGACCCATTTCACTGTTGAATGTGGACTATAAGATTCTGTCCAAGGTCATCGCCAAGCGGGTCAAATCCGCTCTGGAATTGTTGATACACCCTGACCAGACCTGCACTGTGCCGGGCAGGAAGATCTCTGACAGCCTGGCGCTGCTCAGTGATACGATTGCCTATGTACAGGACAGGGGTGTGGATACCTGCCTCATCAGCCTGGATTAGGAGAAAGCCTTTGACAGAATATCGCACACCTACATGGTGGATGTGCTCTCAAAATGGGGTTTGGGGAGGGAATTCGCAATTGGATCCAGTTGGATCCTACTCTACACTAACATCAGTAGCGCAGTCTCAATCAATGGGTGGGAATCAGATAGCTTTCCAATTAAATCTGGAGTCAGGCAGGGCTGTCCTCTCTCGCCTGTTCTTTGCTGAGTCCATCAGGAAGGATCCGGGCATTAGAGGAGTTACGATCCCAGGCAGTGGAGGCACTCAGATCAAAGCCTCCCTGTACATGGACGATGTCGCCGTCTTCTGTTCTGATCCGCTGTCGGTGTGCAGACTGATCCACATCTGCGACCAGTTCGAACTGGACTCGGGAGCCAAGGTAAATCGTGGGAAGAGCGAGGCCCTGTTCTTTGGGAACTGGGCTGACCGATCCTTTGTCCCCTTCACCGTCAGTGCTGACGGCCTGAAGGTGCTGGGGATATGGTTCAGAGGGACCGGGGTATGCGTTAGAAACTGGAAGGATCCAGTGTCTATGGTGAAAAGGAAACTGGGAATCTGGGAGCGACGCTTCCTCTCCGTTGCGGGTAAGAACCTGGTCATCAGGTGTGAGGCACTCTCGCTGTTGCTGTACATGGCGCAGGTCTGGCCCATTCCAGACTGCTGCGCGACGGCGATCACCCGAGCCATCTTCCGCTTTATCTGGAGGTCGAAAATGGATCGTGTCCGCAGGGACGCGCTGTATAAGCCTCTAGATAAAGGGGGAATAAACGTGCCCAACATCGCCCTCATACTGATGGCCACCTTTGTGTGCGGCTGCATCAAGCGGTGCGTAGACCCTCAGTACGCAAACACCAAGTGTCACTACGTGCTGAGGTTCTACCTGTCCCCGGTGTTGCGAAGGATGGGTGTGGCCACGCTGCCGCGGAACGCTCCAAGTAGTTGGACCGTGCCCTACCACCTGTCCCTGGTGGAAAAATTTATGCAGAAAAACACCTTTGACCACAAGTCCATCAGGCAGTGGTCAGCACGTAACGTCCTAGAGGCCCTGAGGGATAAGGAGAGGGTGGACCCTGTGGGATGGTTCCCCGAGCAGACTGTCAAAGTCATTTGGCAGAATGCCTCATCGCCAGAACTTTCCAACAAGCACCAAGACGTAGCTTGGCTGGTGGTGAGAAAGGCCCTCCCCGTCAGATCCTTCCTACACGCCAGGAAGCTCACCCCCTCTGCACGTTGCCCTCGAGGTGGCTGTGGTGGGGAAGAGACCGTTGTCCACCTCCTTGTGGATTGTGCCTTTGCAAAGAAAGTCTGGAGAGAGATGCAGTGGTTTCTGTCGAGGTTCATCCCGAGCAGTTCTGTGACACAGGACTCTGTGCTCTACGGGCTGTTCCCAGGGACACACACCGAGACAAACATCAACTGCAGCTGGAGGATCATCAACTCGGTGAAAGACGCTCTTTGGTCTGCCCGAAACTTGTTGGTCTTCCAGCACAAAGAGTTGTCCCCGACCGAGTGTTGCGGACTGGCACATTCCAAGGCCGAGGACTACGTGCTGAGGGACGCACTAAAGCTTGGGGCAGCTGCCGCAAAGGCGCAATGGGGAAGGGTCGCTGTCTAAGACCCTTCTGCCACAGTGTACCGAGGGACTGGGAACTGTTTAGAGCCCCTCGGGCTGTACAGCTCACAATAAATGTACGCCCTTTGTTTTGATCATTTCCGATTTCATGATCTATCTCTAAATCACAAAATCTTGATACTGCTTTGTGATGTCACAGAATTTTTTACAGTGTGGAAGGAGGCCATTCGGCCTATCAAGTCTGCACTGGGTCTCTGAAAGAGCCTTCCACCTAGTCCTACTCCCCTGCCTCATCCCCGTAACCTTGCACATTCTGTCTTTTCAGGTAACGATCCAATTCCCTTCTGAATACCTCGATCGAATCTGCCTCCAGCACCCTCTCAGGAATTTTGTTCCAGACTCCAACCACCCTCTGGGTGAATTAATCTTTCCTCACATCACATTTACTCCTTTTGCCAATTATTTTGAATCTGTGCCCTCTAGTCCTTGATGTTCACTTGAGTGGAAACAGTTTCTCACGATTTACCTTGTCCATATCTCTCAGGATCTTGAATACCTCCACCAACTCTCCTCACAGCCTTCTTTTCTCCAAGGAAAACAGTCCCATCCTCTCCAATCTATCCTCATAGCTACAGTTCTTCATCCCGGGAATCATTCTTGTGAATCTCCTCTGTACCCTCTCCAATGTCTTCACATCCTTCCTCAAGTATGGCGCCCAGAACTGGACGCAGTATTCCAGATGAGGCCTAATTAGTGTCTTATACGAGTTCAACATGACCTCCTTACTCTTGTACTCAATGCCCCTATTAATAAAGCCTAAGATACTATCTGCTTTATTAACTGCTCTCAACACGTCCTGCCATCTTCAATGGCCTATGTACGTCTGAGTTCCCTCTGTTTGTGCACCTCTTTTAGAGGCTCTTCCTTTATTTTATGCTGTCTCACCATATTCTTCCTGCCAAAATGGATCACCTCACACTTCTGTACATTGAACTTCATCTGCCACTTGTCTGCTCAATCCACCAACACGTTGAAAGAA
Organism: Cetorhinus maximus; assembly: GCF_964194155.1. Taxonomy (NCBI): domain Eukaryota; kingdom Metazoa; phylum Chordata; class Chondrichthyes; order Lamniformes; family Cetorhinidae; genus Cetorhinus; species Cetorhinus maximus. The sequence continues at coordinate 4,457,439 of NC_135906.1, forward strand.
CCGAGGAATACTCTGGTACAAAAGTTCAACACTCGGAGTCCAGATGCAATATTCAAGTGGTTCCTTTATTACGCATGCGGGGAGCAAACACTGGGCAATCCAGGCACTTCTCCACCGAGGTTCAAATGAGCACAGTTTATATATCTTTTATTATCAGTAACTTAATGGTATTAATTAGACAAAGGCCACAGCACAATGACCCCCTGGTTGACTGAGACCTGATCCCTTTGTTGGACGTACATTATTCACGCGTGTCCGATACTAACTGGGAGCCGGGGTTCCCTTGTATCCTGAGCGGGTGTGATGGTTTCCTCTGTGGGTAATTTCTAATATACAACCCTCCGTTCGGTTGTACCCACATTTGTCCAGCACCACCCCCGTTCCAACTGGTTGGGAGCAAATTGTGAGGCTACCTTTCCTCCTGCACCCACTCAGTGATACCCCGTGTATGCCCTCATTCTTGCGTATGGCATGCATATCTATGGGGTAGTACCGGAGGGAGTCATTGTCTCGGATTAACCCAATGTTCTCCACTTGGTACTGAGGGTGTGGGCCCGTGTCTGCTGTGACTGAGGGGATTGCCCATACCTATCACGTTCATTTGGTTTGAGGTGCACTTCTGAATCACCGCATACACCCTGGTCACTCCTTTCAATGTACATGCGTCGATGACGCCTGGGTTCTTGGCCATCCCCCACTACCGGGCACTGTTGATCCAGCCCAGTACCTCCCCCCTTTGGATCTGGCCCAGATTGTGTCTTAATTGCCCGATCATCCACCGGCCGTAAGCTGGCTTTTTTGGGTGCTGCCCTCTTGTCGTTCCTCCCTTTCTGTTAATTGGCTGGTGGCTTTAGCATGGGTCTCTATAACGTGTACGCTTTCCAATACAGATGCCACACTCTTGCCCCCTACGGCCGCTGCCGTTTCACCACCCCTCGCTACTCTCATGAGCAAGCTGCCTCATGATCCCTTTAAGATTCGTGACCTCGGAGTTGATTCCTTGAATGTCGAGAGAGTTTACCAGGGAAGTCCCTGTGTTCACCCCTGTCAGTACATTGTTAACTAACTCTCTCTCCTGGCGGTGGAAAGCAGGATGTCCCCTGAATCTAGTGGCACCCGTGGCGTCGGCCGGCTGATTAATCACAGCCTTACTCAGTAATTTGTACAGTTTTCGTAGGGGCGCTTGGTTACTGCAATACTCAGGCAGTTGCATACCTGCCAGGTTCACAATTACCTGTACAATTTCATGTTTAACATTATCATACAAGAGTTCACCGTCCATATACAGTACCAGTTCATTCTGTGGCCCAAGGGTCATGTCTGGGCAAGATAGTCTCTTGTCGTGTCCTGTGATAGCGGGGTGGTGTCGGTCCGGGGGTCCGCCGTTGCAGTCAACTCTCCGTGTTTGGCCCTCAAGATCCAATGCCAGGTATCTGTCATTCCCAAGTCCTCCTCCCCGGGACAGTGACCCCAGTTGTTGTTGTCCTGGGGTGTGAAGGTAAATTGTGAAAAATCTCTCACACACTGTATCTGGACCTGTGCCCCCTTCGCACATGTCCAGGGTCCGTCCGAACCATCGCTGATCTGGAAGCATAGTGGACCCTCATTTTTCCATCGGAGTTCCGTTCCCGAATGCGAGCTCTGCCCGAGGCTCTCACCATCGCTCATTCCAATGGATAGTTGCGTAAGCCCGGTGCCACACTTGAAGAGCATTGACCTTTCCGTTGTGACATTCACACCTCCTTTCACGCAATATCCGTCGCTGACATTCTTGTAGTATAAGCCCATACCGGCCACTGCTTCACGGTTTACATTCTGTATGCCGGTGGCTGCGATAGCCAGGGCCCTGGTAATGATCATGGACACCCAGCTTTTTTCCATCTTGGCGTGGAGGTTACCCGGTTATTGTTATTTCTGTAATGAAGCACACTGCTGGTGATCACCAGGGTTTAGGTTGGATATAAGAGGCAGCTTTCTCCTTTACGTCCCTCCTTGTGCACAGCCCACGGTGACCCTCCCCGTAGTTGAGGATTCCCCCTTTTGTCTTTCAGATGGCCAGTCCTCCAGATCGGGAATGAATCCTAAACCACTTGGCCTACACAGTACGGACTGCTCGTTGCCCGTTTTCCCCCCGCTGCCTGGTAATTTAGTCTCTCTTACTTACATCATACCTTTTCAGTTGCGACCAGTGTTTCCACCTAGCTTTTCCCTTCATACCGACGCAGGCACGTGAATAATTCCGTACGGTCCAGTCCATTTTGGGGCAAAAACTGGTTGGCTAGGGGTGATATGAACAAACACCATGTCTCCGACCTCAGCCGGTGGTGACGGGAGTCCCCCTTTTGTCCTCTCTTCTAAATCCCTGATAGCCTGTTGGTCCTTCACTTCCTGTTGTAATTCCTTTAGCTGTCCATCCAATTGCTTAATATCGTTTTTAATTTTATCTCTGATGGGTCCCATATCCTCACTTCCGGTGGCTCTGCCCTCTGGCAAGCGCATAGCCCTCCCGGTCAGCAACTCATAAGGGGTTAAACCAGTTGTCCTGTTGGGGGTAGCCCTCAGTCGCATCAATATGCAGGGGAGCACATCCACCCATCCCCCACCAGTTGTTGTGTTTGCCATTGCAATAGCATTTTTTAACGTGCGGTTCATACATTCTTCCATTCCTGAGCTTTGTGGACGGTCAGGTACGTGAAATTTCTGTTTTACTCCGAGCAGCTCACACGTCCTTTTCATAATACTGTCCGTAAAATGCGCTCCTTGATCCGAATCTATCTGTAAAGGGATTCCCCATCTTGGTACTACTTCAAAAGCGAGGATCTTTGTGGCCGTGGTGGCGCTGCAGTCCCTGGTGGGGAAAGCTCTAGTGAACCTCCAGTGCACCTACACCCCCATAGTTACAATATGCCTCAAACTTCCAATTGCCATATTCATGGGCACTCTCGCCCTTTTCTTGTTTTACTCCAGTCACTGTATTCCAATTAACTGGGGCTTGCCCTAAGACTTGTGCCATTTCTGCTCTAAAGGCTCGGAAATCAGCTTGCTGCTGTCCCTGGTCTGCAGCGATATCATTACACCAGGTTCCGTCCTGATACGCTTGCTGCAGCCGTCCCCAAAACGCCTCAGGTAGTTTTATCCGGACTAACCCGCGAACGTCCCTGTTATGGAGATCGTGGCATTGCCGTATTTCCCTCAATTTTTGCCAAAACTCATTTCCATGTCTAGGTTTTAGTTGGGGTAATTTGTTTCCAATAGCTTCATGGTTGCGCTAGGTGACAGGGACACATACGTGGTTCTCAGTTGCGCCGGGAAGCCCCCGTTATAGCTCTCTGTCCGTGTATTGGCGCCTGGGCCGGCTGCCCATTTTGTGCCGGTACGGCCGCTTGAGCGCAGCGTAGATACACCTGGTCACGGCCAGACGGGTCCATCCGTTTCAGGATAGACTTCCTGTTTGTGTCCCGCGCGTTCGCAGTCAGATCCACCGACGTCAAGCCGGTGTTCTCCGACCACTGCCTCCTACTGGTTGACTGTCACTTGGAGGAAGACCAGAGGGTGGGCAGGGGGGCATGGAAGCTAAACGTGCAACTGCTGACCCCAGAGCACAGCGAGGAGCTCAAGAGGTCTTACAAAGGCTGGAGAACCGTGAAACCCCTCTTTGAGTCCCTGACACAGTTGTGGGAAGCGATCAAGGGAAACATCAAGACGTTTTTCATCCTCAAAGGCACCCAGAAAGCTAGAAAGGAACAGAGTGAAAGGTCCCGACTCCAGAAAAACCTGCAGAATCTGCTCCTGCTGCAGTCGATGGGGGTCGATGTCAAGGAGGAACTCCAAGAGGTGAAGGGCCAGCAAGCCTCGCTCTTTGCCTCGGAGGCCTCCAAGATCATCTTCCGTTCCAGAGTCCGCTCCGTGGAGCAGGATGAGACGTGCTCACATTTCTTCTTCCAAAAGTAACAGAGAGAGCTCTGTGATCAGCAGCCTGAAGGAAGAAGACGGCTCACTAAAGTCATCGCAGTCCGACATTTTGAGGATCAGCAAATCCTTTTATGCCCGATTGTATGACGTGAAGCCCACAGACAGCACGGCCTCCCAGTCCTTCCTGTCCTCCATCACGGAGGTCTTAGACGACAGTACATGGGAGAGCCTGGACAAACCGCTAACACCTGACGAACAGACTAAGGCCCTTGAGTCCTTCGAGAAGAGTAAAACTCCCGGAAGCGACGGCTTGCCAGCGGAGTTGTATTCGGCTCTGTGGGACTGGATGGGCCCGGACCTGCTAGAAGTGTACGAGAGTATGCTCCTGGCCGGCAGCATGTCAGAATCCATGAGGAAAGGCATCATCACCCTCATCTACAAGCACAAGGGGGGAAGGGAGGAAATTAGAAATTGGCGACCCATTTCGCTGTTGAATGTGGACTATAAGATTCTGTCCAAGGTCATCGCCAACCGTGTCAAATCCGCTCTTGAATTGGTGATCCACCATGACCAGACCTGCACTGTGCCGGGCAGGAAGATCTCGGACAGCCTCGCGCTGCTCAGGGATACGATTGCCTATGTACAGGACAGGTGTGTGGATACCTGCCTCATCAGCTTGGATCAGGAGAAGGCCTTTGACAGAATATCGCACACCTACATGGTGGATGTGCTCTCCAAATTGGGGTTTGGGGAGGGAATTCGAAATTGGATCCAACTGCTCTACACTAACATCAGTAGCGCAGTCTCGATCAATGGGTGGGAAACAGATAGCTTTCCGATTAAATCTGGAGTCAGGCAGGGCTGTCTTCTCTCGCCTGTTCTTTTCGTGTGTTGCATAGAACCCTTTGCCGAGTCCATCAGGAAGGATCCGGGCATAAGAGGAGTGACGATCCCAGGCAGTGGAGGCACTCAGTTCAAAGCCTCCCTGCACATGGATGATGTCGCCGTCTTCTGCTCGGATCCGCTGTCGGTGCGCAGACTGATCCACGTCCGCGACCAGTTCGAACTGGCCTCGGGAGCCAAGGTAAATCGTGGGAAGAGCGAGGCCATGTTCTTTGGGAACTGGGCTGACCGATCATTTGTCCCCTTCACTGTCAGGGCTGACGGCCTGAAGGTGCTGGGGATATGGTTCGGAGGGACCGGGGCATGCGTTAGAAACTGGAAGGAGCGAGTGTCTATGGTGAAAAGGGAACTGGGCATGTGGGAGCGACGCTCCCTCTCCATTGCGGGTAAGAACCTGGTCATCAGGTGTGAGGCACTCTCGCTGTTGCTGCACGTGGCGCAGGTCTGGCCCATTCCACACTCCTGCGTGGTGGTGATCACACGAGCCATCTTCCGCTTTATCTGGAGGTCAAAAATGGATCGTGTCCGCAGAGACGCGATGTACAAGCCTCTAGATAAAGGGGGAAAAACCGTGCCCAACATCGCCCTCATACTGATGGCCACCTTTGTGTGTGGCTGCGTCAAGCGGTGCATAGACTCTCAGTACGCAAACACCAAGTGTCACTACGTGCTGAGGTTCTACCTGTCCCCGGTGTTGCGAAGGATGGGTCTGGCCACGCTGCCGCTGAACGCTCCAAGTAGTTGGACCGTGCCCTACCACCTGTCCCTGGTGGAAAAATTTATGCAGAAAAACACCTTTGACCACAAGTCCATCAGGCAGTGGTCAGCACGTAACGTCCTAGAGGCCCTGAGGGAAAAGGAGAGGGTGGACCCTGTGGGATGGTTCCCCGAGCAGACTGTCAAAGTCATTTGGCAGAATGCCTCATCGCCAGAACTTTCCAACAAGCACCAAGACGTAGCTTGGCTGGTGGTGAGAAAGGCCCTCCCCGTCAGATCCTTCCTACACGCCAGGAGGCTCACCCCCTCTGCACGTTGCCCTCGAGGCGGCTGTGGTGGGGAAGAGACCGTTGTTCACCTCCTTGTGGATTGTGCCTTTGCAAAGAAAGTCTGGAGAGAGATGCAGTGGTTGCTGTTGAGGTTCATCCCGAGCAATTCTGTGACACGGGACTCTGTGCTCTACGGGCTGTTCCCAGGGACACACACCGAGACAAACATCGACTGCAGCTGGAGGATCATCAACTCGGTGAAAGAGGCGCTTTGGTCTGCCCGAAACTTGTTGGTCTTCCAGCACAAAGAGTTGTCCCCGACCGATTGTTGCGGACTGGCACAATCCAAAGTCCAGGACTACGTGTTGTGGGATGCACTAAATCTTGGAGCAGCTGCCGCAAAGGCGCAATGGGGAAGGGTCGCTGTCTAAGACCTTTCTACCACAGCGCACCGAGGGACTGGGAACTGTTTAAATCCCCTCGGGCTGTACAGCTCAAAATGAAAGGCTGTAAATGATTGTAATATTGTTTGTACTGATGCACCTGGTGATACATTTTGTAAAAGTTTAACCTGGATTGTACCCTTGTAATGTTGTTATTGAAATGGTTTGGAATGTGATTGAAGATATTTTATGAATATGAATACGAACGCACTTCCTCCTCCATTGAGAGAGTGGCGACTCTCATGGAGAGGCTGCTCCAGGGACAGAATCAGGGGTTCCTGGGGTTGTGCTCAGGCCTGCAAGCCCTCACACAGACGCTAACCTCAAGTGGTCAGTGTCAGTGTGGGAAGTGGATGAGGCACCCAGTATCCCAGCTAGCTGCCCATCCATCAGCAGCAAGCAGGGAGGTGCACAGCGACCTCACGTTGGATCACGACCTTCTTGTTGTCTCTGCGGGCTCCTCTCAGGGCGCTCTGGATGATGGCAGCAGCTCCTCCATCCCTCTGCCAGTGACTGTCACATTTGATGAGGCTGCGATGACTGGGACGATGCCAGCCGTGGCACTGGCCGCTCCCTCCCAGGCGGGGCCAGCACAGGCTCCACTGGCCAGAGGATGACACCAAGATCATCAAGGCCAACAGGACAGCAGAGTCAGCAGGCTGTCTCCAATGTCGGTGCCAGTGAGGGGAGAGCACCCGTAAACGCAAGTTTAAAGCACCTTAAGAACAAGAGGGACTGGTCACCGGTCATCTATTGTTCCCTGTTTTGTTTATCTTGTTTTAATGGTGTGACCACCAACAGCGGATATTGTTCCCTTCAATACTATGTGACTTCCAACATTAAATTATATTTGCTTTTGTGTTATTGGCGTGTGTCTGTTTCATTTATTTTGTAGGTGCAGGGTACGCCGGTATGTAATGCTGGATGTGGGTGGCTCAAAACTTTATTGCACAGGCACTGAGTGTATCTTGGGGCCCAAGGAAAGGGTGATTTCTGTGATCCAGGATGGAGGTGGCAGCCCTGGCATGAGGTGGTAGTTCTTATTTGGCAGCCTAGCTGAAGGAGCGTTGGATCAAGGCATCCCTGCCTCCATAGACGTTACTGAGTCTCCCTCCACACCCTCAGCGTTTTCCTCACTGTGCTCCTCTTCGGACTCACTCCGGGATTCATCATCTGTGGCCTATGGAGCTGTGTCAAGATCCTCTTCCTCCAGTGGGTCCCCCTTTGCCATTGCCAGATTGTGGAGAGCGTAGCATGCAAGCACTATCAGTGACACCCGCTCTGGGGGGTTATTGTAGTGCTCCCCCGAACGGTCCAGGCATCGGAAGCGCATCTTCTGAAGTCTTTTGGTCCTCTCTTACCACCCCCCTTTGGAGGCTTGGCTCCTGTTGTATTGCTGCTCTTGGATGATGGAGAGGCATCATGAGCCACCTTTTCAGGGGATAGCACTAGTCTCCCAGGAGCCATCAATCCAGATGGGCTGTAGCACTGAATAGCCTTGACGCCTGGGAGTGTCTCAGGATGTAAGTGACATGGGGTCTGCCTGGGTACCTTGCATAGACTTGCAGAATCTGCATCCTATGGTCACACACTATCTGCACGTTCATGGAGGGGAATCCCTTCCTGTTGACGAAGGCATCCGGCTTACCCACTTGCACCCAGGATGGGAGGGCATCCCAGTAATCGCTGCAAAGCCTCTGGCTCGCTCAGCCTGGCTGGCCTCGTCTTACGGAAATGAGTGAAGTCAATACCCGCCTGAACAGAGCTTCTGTCACCAGCTTGACACAACTGTGGACAGCTGATTGGGAGGCTCCACACAGATGCTCCACTGAGCCCTGGAAAGAGCCAGAGGCATAGACATTGAAGGCCACAGTGACCTTCAGAGCCACTGGCATGAAGTGTCCATCCACGCAGTCGGAGGTCATCTCAGGCCCGATCATCTGACAAATGGAGGTCACAGTCTCGCTGGAACGATGGAGCCACCTTCAGCATTGCACCTCAGACATATTGAAGTAGCTACATCACTGCCTGTAAACCCTGGCAGCAGGATAGTGGCATCTTCTGCGGCCCCTTGTGCCTTGGACTACCTGCTGGCCCTGCGCCCCTTGTGCCTGCAACTCTCCTCCCGCAGGTCACTCCCCTGGACCTGCATTGGGACACTTGGCCTCCTCCCCCTTCTGCCCCTCCCTCCTCAGAGGAGGTGCTTCCAGCAGAGACCACAAGGCTGTCTGATACCTGGAAGGGTCCACACGATCCGAATCCTCAGGGGGCCTGGAAGACACCAACGAGTCCTGGAATGACGTGTGGAAATGCTCTGAATGAAGCCCCGATCAGAGATTCAGCTGACAAGTACCAATAAGCCACCAGCAGCAAGTTATCTCCAAAACTCCTCACTACTCACATCGACAATGCTGCTGACCCTTCTTACGCCGCACGTGGATGAGGTTTAGCGAATTGTGGGCTGCCCACCTGCCTGTGCAAGGACTGACAAGTCGCACGGGGAACATTCAATCAGCATCAGCTGAGTTGCTAAGGGCCTTAACTGGCCTCTTTATCAATGGCAGGCGCGGCTCCGACTTCTGCGTGGGTCCGCCGAGCGAAATATCGCACGAGTGCGCGATGACACCAGGACACTCGCCCGCCGCCATCGCCCGTCATTTTACACTTGTTCAAGTCGGGCGCACGCCCGCCCAGGTGAAAAGTCTGGCCTATATGTATTTCTGTAGACTGTATGTACCTTCTGTAACTTTGTAATTTCTGTAAGGCAACGTGTCACTCTGTACTTTCACCATTTTTTAAAATTAACTTGTACCAAGCACAGGCAGATAAGAATTCTAGAAGACATCTAGACATCAATTAAACAGTTAGGTTAGTGAGCCTCATACCGCTACCTGCACGTTGGTAGAGGAGAATATTGGCATCTTGAAGATGCGATTCTGAAGCCTCGACAGATCTGGCAGAACGCTCCAGTCCAATCCCCAGAGGGTCTCACAGATCATCGTAGCTCAGTGAATGCGGCCTAACCTGGCACTACAAAGGGGTGAAGACTTATTCGTGGGTGTGGACATCACTGCCTAGACCAGCATCTATTGCCCATCCCTAGTTACCCTTGAGAAGGTGATGGTGAGCTGCCTTCTTGAACTGCTTCAGTCTATGTGGTGTAGGTGCATCCATAGCACTGTTAGGGAGGGAGTTCCAGGGTTTTGACCCAGTGACAGTGAAGGAAAGGTGATATATTTCCCAGTCAGGATGGTGAGGGGCTTGAATGGGAGCTTCCAGGTGGTGGTGATTCCATGTGTCTGCTACCCTTCTCCTTCTAGGTGGTAGCGGTGGTGGGTTTGGAAGGTGCAGTACAAGGAGCCTTGGTGAATTTTTGCAGTGCATCTTGGGGATGGTACACACTGCTGCTACTGTGCATCGGTGGTGGAGGGAGTGAAGGTTTGTGAAAAGTCCAGCTAAACGCGATTAGGGATGGGCAATAAATGTTGGCCGAGCCAGCGACACCCACATCCCATCAATCAAAAAAACAAACACCTCACCCGGAGACTTCAGAGAGGCACAACTGATTTGAGCTGGGCTGCTCCAAAAAGCAGGGACAGAATTGTTATGTGAGCCATCAAATGCTGAAGCCTTTTATCCTCAGGGTGGGGATTTGTAGAAAGTTTAGCTTTAATAATTAGCTTGTAGTTCAGTTATGTTTAGTGATCAACCAATCGAAGTATGTTCATCAATTAACCCAACATGACTTTGCTGAATTGTAGTCAATACAGGACATTAGTGCATCACATGACTAGGCCCTTGTTAAAAGTCAGATCCACACTTGATCGAGTGGACACACCACACGGCCCCAAGCCAGTGCTCTGAAGTCAGTCAATGTTGATTCGATTAGAATGTAGCGTCATTGTGCTTCCTAGCAATTGAAATTCAGATTGCATTTCAAAATTTAAATGAAGAAATTTAAAAGGTTTATTGTGTGAAGTAAAACAACTGCAAGGTTCTAAACAATTAATCAGAACCAGCTTAGTCTTTTTAAACTGGGAGTGTTGTAAATATATAACCATCCTCGTCTCTGTAAATTTAGTGAAGTTCTGTAATCGGTTTTTGTAGCTGTGTAGTTCCTGTGACTTTTATTCTTTATGAACCTGTGATATATTAGTCTATATCTTGTACCTGTACCTTGTTACCTTAAGATAAAAGCAAAAAATTGCAGATGCTGGAAATCCAAAACAAAAACAAAAATACCTGGAGGAACTCAGCAGGTCTGACAGCATCTGCGGAGAGGAGCACAGTTAACGTTTCAAGTCTGTATGACTCTTCACCAGAACTAAGAAAAAATAGAAAAGAAGTGAAATATAAGCTGGTTTAAGGGGAGGTGGGACAGGTAGAGCTGGATAAAGGACCAGTGATAGGTGGAGATTGCCAAAAGATGTCATAGACAAAAGGCCAAAGAGGTGTTCACGGTGGTGATATTAGCTAAGAAATGTGCTAATGGTGACATTAAGGGTAGAAAGCAGGACGAGCAAGGTACAGATAGCCCTAGTGGGGGTGGGGTGGGGGGAAGGGATCGAAATAGGCTAAAAGGTAGAGATAAAACAATGGATGGAAATACATTGAAAAATAATAGAAATAGGTGGGAAAAGAAAAATACATATAAATTACTGGAAAAAGGGGAAGAGACAGTTCATGATCTAAAGTTGTTGAACTCAATATTCAGTCCGGAAGGCTGTAAAGTACCTGGTCGGAAGATGAGGTGCTGTTCCTCCAGTTTGCGTTGAGCTTCACTGGAACAATGCAGCAAGCCAAGGACGGGCATGAGAGCAGGGTGGAGTGTTGAAATGGCAAGCGACAGGGAGGTCTGGGTCATACTTGCAGACAGGCCGGAGGTGTTCCTCCAAGCTGTCACCCAGTCTGCGTTTGGTCTCTCCCATTGGGAGAAGTGAATGCAGTAGACTAAATTGAGGGAAGTGCAAGTGAAATGCTGCTTCACTTGAAAGGAGTGTATGGGCCCTTGGACGGTGAGGAGAGGGGAAGTAAAGGGACAGGTGTTGCACCTTCTGCGGATGCATGGGAAGGTGCTGTGGGAGGGGGTTGAGGTGTTGGGGCTGATGGAGGAGTGGATCAGGGTGTCTCGGAGGGAACGATCCCTGCGGAATGCCACCGGGGGGGTGAAGGGAAGATGTGTTTGGTGGTGGCATCATGCTGGAGTTGGCGGAAATGGCGCAGGATGATCCTTTGAATGCAGAGGCTGGTGGGGTGATCTCAAGGTAACCTTGTTACCTTAAGTTTAATACAGCAGTAATCTCTATGCACTGATATATGCATTTGTGTAGACTGTTTGTACTTTCTGTAACTTTGTAATTTCTATGACGCTATGTACCAATTTGCACTTTCACTATTTTAAAAATTAATTTGTAACATTTAGGTGAATGAGTCTAAATGTTAATCAGTAGTGTTGGGCACCACACTCTCCTAACATAATCCAAAAATAGAACTCATCGTGCACATGGGTTGTACTTTGGAAAGAGTTAAAAGCACCAGCTTTAAGCTGTCAGGCACTATGAATTTGAAGATTGAACTGGGAGCAGAAGACCACAGAACTGATAGAGAAAAGGTGGGGGGAGGGGGAGAGAGAGAGAGAGGGGGGGAGGGGGAGTGAGAGAGAGGGGTGGAGGGGGAGAGAGAGAGAGAGGGGGGAGGGGGAGAGAGAGGGAGAGGGGGAAGGAGGGGGAGAGGGGGAGGGGGAGAGAGAGGGAGAAAGAGGGAGAGGGGGAAGGAGGGGGAGTGAGAGGGGGGAGGGGGAGAGAGAGAGGACAAAGAGTGGGGGGAGGGGGAGAGAGACGGGAGAGAGAGAGAGCAAGTGAGCCTAGCTTGAATGGAGAAGTAAAAACTGTATTAAGTCAGTAAATTCACTGCCTAATTGGTTAATTCTTATTTTTGGTGCTTAATAAACGTTCCTGAGTTACATTACTAGATTGTGTTCTGTTGCCTGAATGGTTAAAGTCTCAAAAGAACAAACTAATATTGGGTGAGTGGATTTGGAGGTTAAAACCCTGAAAAAACTTAGTGGCCATGTACTGAACAACTCCACACAGACACACACAACAGGAAGAGACCAGCTGAGCTGCTACTTGGACACAAAGCACACAGCAAGATGCCAGAGCTGAGGGAGATCAGTGTAGATCAGGAGGTCTGAGATCATGATGCTGAAAAAATGCAGAGGCTGCTGCAAAGCTTTATGGAGACCACTGAAGGCGGGCGGTGGGGGGGCACGAGACAGTCTGATCAAATACTGCTGAGACAAAAGAATCTGAGGGAGAACGGATACACCATTTTACCCCAAGCTGTACACTGTCATTGCCGAGAAGGGAAACCGTGCGAATCTCCAGCTGCCAGAAGCAGTACTGTGTGGCACAAATTCTCCATGTGTCGAAAAGGATTCTGGTGACAAAGGCATAAGCAGCAGATGAACCAGATGTAGGAGCTGAGGCAAAGCTGACATCCAGTAATCCACAAGCCCAGGTCAGCAATGCTGACGGCAGGCACACAGCTAGCTATCCAGAGGGGAAAGCACCAGTTCCAGAGGGGAACCTAACCCTGACATGATGGCCAGAGTTCCCAAAACAGCAGGCAGGGCCACGATGCGACAGGTTTGGCTCAAAGAAGGGCAGGACTGGGCATTAAATATTCTCGGTGTTTGGGAGAGACAGGAAAGGGGGGAAACGGCCGGGGATGGATGGGAGCGGCGATATTGGTTAAAGGTGGCTTTACAGTACTGGAAAGAGAGGATGTCCCAGAGGGGTCAAGGACAGGATCTCTCTGGCTAGAGCTAAGGAATGAAAAAGTTGCAATGACATTGATCAGTGTAGTATATAGATCGCCAACTAGTGGAAGGGATGTGGAGAGATAAATTTGCAAAGTAATTTCATAGAGGTGCAAGAATTATAGAGTAATCGTAATGGGGGACTTCAACTATTCAAATTCACATTGGGATAGGAATAGTGCAAAGGGACAAGAGGGGCCAGAGTTCCTGGAATGTGCTTAAGATCATTTTCGGCGGCAGCATCTTTCCAATCCAACCAGAGGGCAGGCACTGCTGGACCTGCTTCTGGGCAATGAGTTGGCCCAAGTGGTCAAATATCACTGGGAGAGCCTCGAGGGGACGGTGATCATTGTATCATAAGGTTTAGATTGCCCATGGAAAAGGACAGAGAACAATCCAGAGCAGGGATAATTAATTGGGGGAAAGACAACTTCGATGAGATGACAATGCACCTGAGTCAAGTGAGTTGGAATCGAATGTTGGCGGAAAAGACAGTGGCTGAACAATGGACCATGTTCAGAGAGAAAGTATTGTAGACAATGTCAAGGTATATTCCCTTGCAGGGAAAGGTCGGACAAATAAATCCAGAACGCCCCTGGATGATGAGAGATGGAGGTGAGGTTGAAATGGAAGGAGTGCACATATGTCAGGTGGAAACTACAATCGACAATCAGGCTAAATATAGAAAGACCAAAAGGGAAGTGAAGAAACTAATAAGAAAAGCAAGGAGAGAGCCTGAAAAGAAGCTTCCAGCGAACATAAAAGGGAATTTCAAGGTCTTCTATCAACATGTATATAAAAAGAAAGGTTGGTAAAAGAAAGGGTAGGGCGGATTAGGGACAACAAACGGGACTTGCACGTGGAGGCTGGAGAAATAGTGGAGGTATTGAACAAGTAACGTCTGTCTTTACAAAGGAAGACGATGCTACCCAGGCCGAGGTGAGAGAGGAGGTAACTGGTACAGTAGAAGAATTTACAATTGATAGGAAGGTGGTGTTGGAAAGGCTATCTTTACTTAAAACAGATAAGGTACCAGGACCGGATGAGATGCATCCGAGTCTTCCAGTCTTCCTTAGACACCGGCGAGGTGCCAGAGGACTGGAGAATTGTGAATGTTACACCCTTGTTCAAAAAGGGTTGCAAGGATAAAGCTGGCAACTACAGACCAGTCAGTTTGACCTCAGTGGTAGGGAAACTTCTGGAAACTATAGTACCGGATAAAATCAATAATCACCTAGACAAGTGCAGGATAATTAAGGAAAGTCAGCATGGCTTCATCAAGGGAAAATCATGTTGAACTAACTTGGAGTTTTGCGGAGGTAACAGAGAAGGCTGATGAAGGAAATGCTGTTGATGTGGTGTATATGGATTTTCAAAAGGCATTTGAGACAGTGCCACACAACAGACTTGTGAGCAAAATTCTAGCTCCTGGAATAAAAGGGAAAGTAGGCACTTGGATAAGAAATTGGTTGAGTGACAGGAAACAGTAGTGATAAATGGTTGTTTTCCAGATTGGAGGAAGGTTTGTAGTGGGGTTCCTCAGGGGTCAGTTGTGGGGCCCTTGCTCTTTCTGATATATATTAATGCTCTAGACTGTGGTTTGCAGGGCACGACTTCAACATTTGCAGTTGATACAAAGATTCAAAATGTTGTCAACTGTGATGAGCATAGTCTTGAACTTCAAAAGGACATCGACGTTGAAGATGCAGAAAATTTGGATTTATTTTAAAGTACTAGCCAGGACCAGCAGCTAAGGCACCAAAGCATACACAAACAGTCGCAGCCTTACATGAAAGCTATAAACTTGTACAAAGGGCTCAGCTGTAAATTTGCAGTTAGGAAATGGGAGACACACGGGCGGGGACACGGGATAACTCAATCAAGAGATGGGGAAGCCCATTTCGCACCGTCTGATAGCAATCTTCAAAAGGACAATGCCCAGTCCCTGCACTGCAATTACTGTACAAGAACACAATTATCAGCCCACCGGGGGGGGGGGTCATTGTGCTGTGGCCTTTGTCTAACGAATACCATTAAGTTGTAACTGATAGTAAAAGATATATAAACTGTGCTCATTTCAACCTCGGTGGAGAAGCGCCCGAATTTCCCAGCATTTTCTCCCTGCATGTGTAATAAAGGAACCACTTGAATATTGCATCTGGACTCCGAGTGTTGAAATTTTGTCCCAGAGTATTCCTCGGACCTTTCAATTGGTGCTGCGAGCAGGGCCCGAAGGATGCAGGACACCGACGGGGAAATGGGATGAGTCAGTGTGAATTCATTTTTATTCATACTAAATCCGACTCCGTCCCGATCCAGGAACCGTCAGGCGCCCCACGTATCAGAAACCTGGGCTCCAGGCAATAGTTCAAGGGGTGGTAAGGGTGGGGTAGTTCGCTTGTCTTATAGATTGTTATAATTACATCCGGTATTAGCCGCAAGTAACGAGTTCGGTCAGAAAGGACCCAGGGTAAGAACCGTACCGCTGACAACAACTATACCCCGACCGTCTTACCCAGAGATGGCCAGTGGTGACAAACTCGAGTGGGGACCAGAGGGATCCTTGACACAGCATTGAGCTGACAAAAATAAGAAATCGATAGGCAAAATGATAAAGAACAATTGGAACCCATTTGACTCACCCGCTGATCAGAGAAAATGGTGGGATAATCAGAAAAAAGACAAAGATGATGAAGCCTGGATCCTAATGTTAAGACAACACGTAGAGTTAAGTAAGAAAGTAAATCGAATGTTGGCCAACAAATCCCAAAATGAAGAGCTGGTCCAGGCAAAAAATCTCATGTCAGTTTCGGCAGCTTTACCACAGCCACCAGTAGCTGCACAATACGCAGATAATGTAGATTGGAACGGGCTGGTGGAACAAGCAGCAGGATATGAGGAACAACGGGAAGCGGGTTGGGAATCACCACCCCCGTAACCCGTGGCCCCAATTAAGATAGAGCATGTGCCCCTGGTGCCCGGACAACCAGGCAGACCAGGCACAGCAGCAAGCTGATTTCCGAGCCTTTAGAGCAGAAATGGCACAAGACTTAGGGCAAGCCCCAGTTAATTGGAATACAGTGACTGGAGTAAAACAAGAAAAGGGCGAGAGTGCCCATGAATATGGCAATCGGAGGTTTGAGGCATATTGTAACTACAGGGTTGTAGGTGCTGCGCTGAACCGAGACGATGTACAGATTATGCAATTGTACAAGGATGGCCTTAGCCTGGCCCACCAGGCAATCCTAAACACCAGGCCTGGGCCCACCAGGCGATCCTAAACACCGGGCCCACCAGGCGATCCTAGACACCGGGCCCACCAGGCGATCCTAGACACCGGGCCCGGGCTAGTAGACAAGAACACATATGATCGAGGAAGATGGGCCACCGGGGTAGATAACCACATAGGGAAAACTAAGATAAAGGTGTCGGCAGTGAGGTTACAGACCCCACTGAAATGGTGGCCACTGCAGCAGCCGTTCCTAAACCCGAGGTGTGCTTTAATTGTAAAAACCCGAACATAAAATATTTACAGTGTTAGATGTAGCCAATGGATTTTGGTCGATACCACTGGACCAGGAATCCCAAGATAAATTCGCTTTCACAGTGGGAGGGAGACGGTGAACATGGGCGAGGCTCCCACAGGGATTCCACAACAGCCCCAACATCTTCCATCGGGTCACGAGTGAGAAGCTGAGTCCGTGCGACGTAGAGTCTAACAACAGTACAATCTTATAATATGCAGATGATATCCTAATAGCGTCAGAATCGGAAAGGGGCCACATCGGAGCTCTCCTCTGATAGTCATAAGGACACTGAAAAATGCTGGATTTAAGATAAACCCCTTTATGAGTTGCTGACCGGGAGGGCGATGCGCTTGCCAGAGGGCAGAGCCACCGGAAGTGAGGATATGGGACCCATCAGAGATAAAATTAAAAACGATATTAAGCAATTGGATGGACAGCTAAAGGAATTACAACAGGAAGTGAAGGACCAACAGGCTATCAGGGATTTAGAAGAGAGGACAAAAGGGGGACCCCCGTCACCACCGGCTGAGGTCGGAGACATGGTGTTTGTTCAAATCACCCCTAGCCAACCAGTTTTTGCCCCAAAATGGACTGGACCGTACGGAATTATTCACGTGCCTGCGCCGATATGAAGGGAAAAGCTAGGTGGAAACACTGGTCACAACTGAAAAGGTATGATGTAAGTAAGAAAGACTAAATTACCAGGCAGCGGGGGGAAAACGGGCAACGAGCAGTCCGTACTGTGTAGGCCAAGTGGTTTAGGATTCATTCCCGATCTGGAGGACCGGCCATCTGAAAGACAAAAGGGGGAATCCTCAACTACGGGGAGGGTCACCGTGGGCTGTGCACAAGGAGGGACGTAAAGGAGAAAGCTACAGTGTGTGAGAGATTTTTCGCAATTTACCTTCACACCCCAGGAGAACAACAACTGGGGTCACTGTCCCGGGGAGGAAGACTTGGGAATGACAGATACCTGGCATTGGATCTTGAGGGCCAAACACGGAGAGTTGACTGCAACGGCGGACCCCCGGACCGACACCACCCTGCTATCACAGGACACGACGACACCACAGAGACTATCTTGCCCAGACATGACCCCTGGGCCACAGAATGGACTGGTACTGTATACGGACGGTGAACTCTTGTATGATAATGTTAAACATGAAATTGTACAGGTAATTGTGAACCTGGCAGGTATGCGACTGCCAGAGTATTGCAGAAACCAAGCGCCCCTACGAAAACTGTACAAATTACTGAGTAAGGCTGTGATTAATCAGGCGGCCGACGCCACGGGAGCCACTAGATTCAGGGCACCACCAGAAGAGAGAGTTAGTTAACAATGTACTGACAAGGGTGAACACAGGGACTTCCCTGGTAAACTCTCTCGACATTCAAGGAATCAACTCCGAGGTCACGAATCTTAAAGGGATCATGAGGCAGCTTGCTCATAAGAGTAGCGAGGGGTGGTGAAACGGCAGCGGCCCTAGGGGGCAAGAGTGTGGCATCTGTATTGGAAAGCGTACACGTTATAGAGACCCATGCTAAAGCCACCAGCCAATTAACAGAAAGGGAGGAACGACAAGAGGACAGCACCCAAAAAAGCCAGCTTACGGCCGGTGGATGATCGGGCAATTAAGACACAATCTGGGCCAGATCCAAAGTGGGGAGGTACCGGGCTGGATCAACAGTGCCCGGTTGTGGGGGATGGACAAGAACCCAGGCGTCATCGACGCATGTACATTGAAAGGAGTGACCAGGGTGTATGCGGTGATTCAGAAGTGCACCTCAAACCAAATGAACGTGATAGGTATGGGCAATCCCCTCAGTCACAGCAGACACGGGCCCACACCCTCAGTACCAAGTGGAGAACATTGGGTTAATCTGAGACAATGACTCCCTCCGGTACTACCCCATAGATATGCATGCCATATGCAAGAATGAGGGCATACACGGGGAATCACTGAGCGGGTGCAGGAGGAAAGGTAGCCTCACAATTAGCTCCCATCCAGTTGGAACGGGGGGGGGTGCTGGACAAATGCGGGTACAACCGAACGGAGGGTTGTATATTAGAAATTACCCACAGAGAAAACCATCACACCCGCTCAGGATACAAGGGAACCCCGGCTCCCAGTTACTATCAGACACGCGTGAATGATGTACGTCCAACAAAGGGGTCAGGTCTCAGTCAACCCCTCCGACACACTCCACCATGCCCTGGAACACTATGACGAACCTAAGCAGGCCCCAATTCCCAACCTTCCCGAAAGTCTGACAAAGTTGAAAGGTGTCTTACGAAAGGTGAGGAATCAGCATTACGTGTTACAGGCGGTGTTTAAAAGGCTAATCAATGATATGGAAGAGCACTTGAGAGATCCGACATGGTGGGAGCAAGTGTGGGAATGGGGGCTGAATGCGGACATACACCCCTGGATAAGAATAAGCTCTCATATACTCGTCGCAGTGCAGCTAGTGTTAGCATTGTTTAACTCTAATTCTTTCAATGTCTTCTCCAGACAATCCAAAAAGTACCAGGGGACCATGAGTGGCGTACTGAGAGGCTGCGAGGAGACATTTGCGTTACATTATGGGACCAGCAACACTCACACACACACAGATTACACAATCCACACTGACATCACTAAAAATCACAGACGGAATCTCAGTAACAATCCACATGCTTTGCACAGTCTTGTGTTGGGGGTTTAGTGTTTGATATTTCGAACTGCAGTGACATTCCCGACAAGATGAGTTAAAGTTTTAACCTTAACCAGAAAATGGCTGAAACATTGTTTTCCTGGGATGAACACGTCAAAGGACAGGAAGAATCAGAAAGTTGTCCTGCCCTGGGATTAACATATCAATGGACAGGCCTCCTGGGGAGCAGATTGAGAGACATCCCAACATGCCAGGGGTGGAGTCTGCAAACTGCTCATTCAGGATATACCTGGCTAGGAACCCAATCCGAAAACCGCCTCCAGAGTGCGGAGCTAGTCCCCACTCTGGTTTAATGTGCGTGTGTGTTCCCTCTGTCTCAATCTGCTTTATAACTCTTTGACTTGTTTGTATTTGGATGTTGCTGAGTTGTAACTGAGAGTGAATCATTGGCTCTTGCGTTATTTTGTTTGAAAATGTTCTTTGCTCTCTGTTTTAATGGAATTAATTTTCTCCCCCACCCCTCAAAGAATTTTTATTTTGAAACCTGCAATCTGAAGATCCAGACTGGGACAAGGACTCTTCTTCTTCAGGAGTTTCCTGAGACCTTCTCCAAGGCCGTGCCCCATGGGCCCACGTGAGTTTGTGTCCGTTTCTTACCCTGAGATTTAATTTCCTCTCCGGGACCCTGGTTTTCGGTGGCTCCGGTTAACCAGTTCCTGTTGGACTGCGGGCCTGGAGTTTCAAAAAGAAAATCCTGGGGTTAAAGTAGCCCAGCCTTGCAATCTAAAACTTACATGTTAGCCTCCAGTGTGTGAGGAACAGGAGCCCCACAAGAGGAAATGAAAAGTCCTAAAGTGAAGCTGCCTAAAATCTTGTTATAATTCAGGGACAATGCGTGTATTTTGGGCTGCGCGATCATTCTGACGGTTAAACGGGATTCCCGGTGGTCATTTTACTGAGGGTTTAGATTTCTATCTGCCTTTCTCCAGTTTTCTTTCTGTTTATTTCTTCGCTTTGCGCTATTTAAGCCTTCAAGGAATAATCACAGGTGAATTGATGGGCCTACAGCAGGGCAAGTGAGCTGCAGAAGGGGCAGGGAAAGACTTTTACACATGAGGAGAGGGGGCAGGAGTTTCAGAAGGTAGGAGTCACACAGGGGGCTGATTAAGGGGGAGATTATACAGAGGGGGTGGGAGGCTGCTGTTCGTTTCGGAGGGGGATAATTAGAATGAACATGGGGACAGGGTGCTTGTTCATGTTTGAAATAGTGAGGGGTCGCTGCTACATGTTTAAAATGGTGAATGCATATGAGTTAATAGCTGATATGAGTTTGTATTTATACAGACGTCCAGATAGATAGGGGGTGGGGCGGTGCTGGGAGTGTGGGGACTGTTGTGATGGTGGGTTGGGTGTTAGATGGGGGTTGTTTGAGAGAGATTTTTGAGTGGGCAAACGCGGGGTTAAAAATGGCGCGAGTAATTTGGCGGCCACGAAACAAACGGTCTGGCGAAAATGATGCAGAGATGGAATAATTGTCGGCTGATAATGACAGGGAGGAAAAGAATGGGGGTTGGATAATATTTGCGAGGAGGAAAGAAAAAGCTAAATAACCAGTCCAGTATAGATTTTGAAGAGCACACATTGGGGGTTATATATTTCTTTTTTCAGAAAAGGTTGCTGACAGGAAATAGAAGAGAAAATGAAAGATATGATGAAATCTATTTTTTGAATTGTGAATCGGGGAGAGCGCAAACGCAGTCCCCCACTACCACAAATTTTACAGTCGAGTATCCCGCATTTGGGGACATCGCAGGCGTCAGCACACCCGAAGTGCAATGGGCTAGCATCGTCCTGGGAGAACCTTTTTTTTTTGCAAAAATATACTTTATTCATAAAATATCTTCAACCACATTCCAAACCATTTCAAAAACACCATTACAAGGGTACAATCCGGTTCAACTTTAACAAAATGTATCACCAGGTGCATCAGTACAAACAATATTACAATCATTTACAGGCTTTCACTTTGAGCTGTACAGCCCGAGGGGCTCTAAACAGTTCCCAGTCTCTCGGTGCGCTGTGGCAGAAAGGTCTTAGACAGCGGCCCTTCCCCATTGCGCTTTTGCAGCAGCTGCCCCAAGCTTTAGTGCGTCCCTCAGCACGTAGTCCTCGGCCTTGGAATGTGCCAGTCCGCAACACTCGGTCGGGGACAACTCTTTGCGCTGGAAGACCAACAAGTTTCGGGCAGACCAAAGCGCGTCTTTCACCGAGTTGATGATCCTCCAGCTGCAGTTGATGTTTGTCTCGGTGTGTGTCGCTGGGAACAGCCCGTAGAGCACAGAGTCCTGTGTCACAGAACTGCTCGGGATGAACCTCGACAGCAACCACTGCATCTCTCTCCAGATCTTCTTTGCAAAGGCACCAACTACAAGGATGTGAACAACGGTCTCATACCGACCACAGCCACCTCGAGGGCAACATGCCAAGGGGGTGAGACTCCTGACTTTGACAGTCTGCTCGGGGAACCATCCCACAGGGTCCACCCTCTCCTTTTCCCTCAGGGCCTCTAAGACGTTACGTGCTGACCACTGCCTGATGGACTTGTGGTCAAAGGTGTTTTTCTGCATCAATTTTTCCACCAGGGACAGGTGGTACGGCACGGTCCAACTACTTGGAGCGTTCCGCGGCAGCGTGGCCAGACCCATCCTTCGCAACACCGGGGACAGGTAGAACCTCAGCACGTAGTGACACTTGGTGTTTGCGTACTGAGGGTCTACGCACCGCTTGATGCAGCCACACACAAAGGTGGCCATCAGTATGAGGGCGATGTTGGGCACGTTTTTTTCCCCTTTATCTAGAGGCTTGTACATCGCGTCTCTGCGGACACGATCCATTTTTGACCTCCAGATAAAGCGGAAGATGGCTCGAGTGATCGCCACCACGCAGGAGTGTGGAATGGGCCAGACCTGCGCCACGTACAGCAACAGCGAGAGTGCCTCACACCTGATGACCAGGTTCTTACCCGCAATGGAGAGGGAGCGTCGCTCCCACATGCCCAGTTTCCTTTTCACCATAGACACTCGCTCCTTCCAGTTTCTAACGCATGCCCCGGTCCCTCCGAACCATATCCCCAGCACCTTCAGGCCGTCAGCCCTGACAGTGAAGGGGACAAAGGATCGGTCAGCCCAGTTCCCAAAGAACATGGCCTCGCTCTTCCCACGATTTACCTTGGCTCCCGAGGCCAGTTCGAACTGGTCGCAAATGTGGATCAGTCTGCGCACCGACAGCGGATCCGAGCAGAAGACGACGACATCGTCCATGTACAGGGAGGCTTTTACCTGAGTGCCTCCACTGCCTGGGATCGTCACTCCTCTTATGCCCGGATCCTTCCTGATGGACTCGGCCAAGGGTTCTATGCAACACACGAAAAGAACAGGCGAGAGAGGTCAGCCCTGCCTGACTCCAGATTTAATCGGAAAGCTATCTGTTTCCCACCCATTGATTGAGACTGCGCTACTGATGTTAGTGTAGAGCAGTTGGATCCAATATCGAATTCCCTCCCCAAACCCCATTTTGGAAAGCACATCCACCACGTAGGTGTGCGATATTCTGTCAAAGGCCTTCTCCTGATCCAGGCTGATGAGGCAAATGTCCACACCCCTATCCTGCACATAGGCAATCGTATCCCTGAGCAGCGCCAGGCTGTCAGAGATCTTCCTGCCCGGCACAGTGCAGGTCTGGTCATGGTGTATCACCAATTCCAGAGCGGATTCGACCCGATTGGCGATGACCTTGGACAGAATCTTATAGTCCACATTCAACAGTGAAATGGGTCGCCAAATTCTAATTTCCTCCCTTTCTTCCTTGTGCTTGTAGATGAGGGTGATGATGCCTTTCCTCATGGATTCTGACATGCTGCCGGCCAGGAGCATACTCTCGTACACTTCTAGTAGGTCTGGGCCCTTCCAGTCCCACAGAGCCGAATACAACTCCACCGGCAAGCCGTCGCTTCTGGGGAGATTTACTCTTCTCGAAGGACTCAAGGGCCTAAGTCAGTTCGTCAGGAGTTCGCGGTTTGTCAAGCCTCTCCCGTGTACTGTCGACTAAGACCTCCGTGATAGAGGACAAGAAGGACTGGGAGGCCGTGCTGCCCGTGGGCTTCACGTCATACAATCCGGCATAAAACGATTTGCTGATCCTCAAAATGTCGGACTGCGCTGACTTTACTGAGCCGTCTTCTTCCTTCAGGCTGCTGATCACAGAGCTCTCTCTCTGTACCTTTTCGAAGAAGAAACGTGAGCACGTCTCATCCTGCTCCACGGAGCGCGCTCCGGAATGGAAGATGTTCTTGGAGGCAAAGGGCTAGGCTTGCTGGCTCTTCACCTCTTAGAGTTCCTCCTTGACATCGACCCCCACCGACTGCAGCCGGAGCAGATTCTGCATGTATTTCAGGAGTCGGGACATTTCCCTCTGTTCCTTTCTAGCTTTCTGGGTGCCTTTGACGATGAAAAACCTCTTGATGTTTCCCTTGATCGCTTCCCACCAATGTGTCAGGGACTCAAAGAGGGGTTTCATGGTTCTCCAACCTTTGTAATCCCTCTTGAGCTCCTCAATGTTCTCTGGGGTCAGCAGTTGCACGTTTAGCTTCCATGCCCCCCTGCCCACCCTCTGGTCTTCCTCTAAGTGACAGTCAACCAGTAGGAGGCAGTGGTCAGAGAACACCGGCTTGACATCGGTGGATCTGACTGCGAATGCGCGGGACACAAACAGTTAGTCTATCCTGAAACGGATGGACCCGTCTGGTCGCGACCGGGTGTATCTATGCTGTGCTCAGTCTGCAGGGTTGCTGAAGACGTCGTGCAGCTTGGCATCCTTAACTGTTTCCATCGGGGATCTGGACGTAGCGTCCAACCTTCTGTCGGCCCTGCCGGATCGTCCAGCCGCATCGATGTTGCAGTTGAAGTCACCGCCCACAATGACCGGCCTGGACGTCACCAACAGCAGTGGGAGCTGCTGAAAAACCGCCAGCCGGGCGGTCTTTTGTGCCGGGGCATACACGTTAATTAACCGGAGTGGAGCATTCTTGTACATTACTTTTGCTACGAGGAGGCACCCACCCATGACCTCCTTAACCTCGGAGACAGTGAAGTTGCCTCCCCGCAGCAGAATACCAAGGCCGGAGGAACGAGAGTCGTATCCGTCCGATCAGATCGATGGCCCGTATGACCACCACCGTGACCATTGTCTGTAGTAGCTGAGGTGCGGTATCGCACACTCCTGCAGAAACAACAGGTCAGCTTTGACCTTGGCAAGGTAATCCAAGGTCGCTACACATCGCGTAGTTGATTTAATGCTATGCACATTTATGGATACCATCTTTACACCCATTTTAAAGCATTTAGTCTCTTACCAAACCTGTTGCCTCTGAGAGTCCCAGGCCTTTGGTCTGCTCCTGCATACCCATAGTGTTTACAAATTGCCTCACTTTGGATGGGCTGAGGAAACTGTCCTGAACATCCCCATTGGCAATGTTCTGCTCAGGTGGCATCTGGGGTTCGTGCAGAGAATGGGATTTGAAATGTCCTCTGTTGGAGAAGCTTCTCCAATCCTCTCCCTCTCTGGGGCGTTGCTACTCCCGGCTTCCCGGAGCTGGGGTGCGCTGAGCGCCTCACTGCTCCCAGATTCCTGGGGCTGGGATGCGCTGGCCTCTTCGGGTTGTGGGCAAAGTTGGGGTGCGCTGGTCTCCTCATTGTCTCCAATGTTCTGGAGCTCAGGTGTCTCGTCCTCCAACTCCCTAGAGCTTTGCCGCTTCTTCTGCAGGTGTCGCCCAGGCACTTCTTCGTCCGAAGAGCAGCTGCCCTTGTTATCCGTGTCGGATGGGAGACACCTCTTGCCTCTTGTCTGGGAAGTGGCTTGGTCCCTTCTTCCTTTTGGCTCTCTTCACCAGCTGCCACTCCCCCTGCTGATTTTCCGCTGCTTCCTCCTCCTCCATTGATTCGCTCTCCTGAGGAGTGGGAGGTTCAGGGGGCAGTGCTGTTGATCGGTTGTCTGCTGCCTCAATCTTTTCCTCCACCTTGTCTCTCCCTGTGTCCTCCTTTGTCCCCTTGTTTTCACTGGGGGCCATGGTGGTTGGAGTGTTGCAAGTGTCCTTGGTAGTGGTGACTCGAAGCATTTCTGCTGCTTCCCCCTCTTTGGCTTTGGCTGCCTGTGCATAATTGAGGCAGCGTTTGGGGCAGGTCCTGTAGAGGTGAGCTGCCTCGCCACACAGGTTGCAGCTCTTAGTCTGTTTGCAATCCTTTGTCTGGTGCCCTTCCTGTTTGCAGTTCTTGCAGAGGGCGCCGATGCAGTTGGCCGCCACATGACCAGACTTGCCGCATGAGCAACAAAGTTTGGGTTGCCCAGCGTAAACAAAGTAGCCATGGCTTCTCCCGATAGCGAAGCTGGAAGGAGGGTGGAAGATGGTTCCCTTACCGTCGGGGTCTTGAGCGTGACCTTAACCTGGCGTTTGCATGTCCAAATCCTGAAGGCGTCTCTATCCTCGCTGGAGCTCCCAACTTTGTTGACGTACCTGGCGAGGAAGGTGAACACGTCGGCGACAGGGTCGTAGGGGTTACAGAGACGCACCGTCACCACATGGTCCCGTTGCAACGGCGGAGCAAAGAGCGGCTCCACCGTCAGGATCTTCATCTCCGGCTGGTCTCTGTTCTCCTCGAACACCTTCAGGAACGTGACGCAAGCTGCCACTCGCTTGAAAGTCACATCGAAATGTCCAGCGCTTGGGAAGTCTTGCAGGGAGTAGATCTCCTCCGCTTCAAATCCACATGCCTTCAACAGGATCCGCTTGATGAAGAAGGCCCGATCCATGGGTGCTCCTCCTTCGCTGCCCTTCACCGTCACCCGAACAGTGTTACGTACCCCATCATATGGGGCTCGACTGGTTATAGCCATCGCTTCACGACTACACTTTATCTTAGCCAAAAGGCCGAGTCAATCGAATGTTGGCCAACAAATCCCAAAATGAAGAGCTGGTACCGGCAAAAAATCTCATGTCAGTTTCGGCAGCTTTACCACAGCCACCAGTAGCTGCACAATACGCAGATAATATAGATTGGAACGGGCTGGTGCAACAGGCAGCAGGATATGAGGAACAACGGGAAGCAGGTTGGGAATCACCACCCCCATAACCCGTGGTCCCAATTAAGATAGAGCATGTGCCCCCGGTGTCCGGACAACCAGGCAGACCAGCTCAAGCGGCCGTACCGGCACAAAATGGGCAGCCGGCCCAGGCGCCAATACACGGACAGAGAGCTATAACGGGGGGTTCCTGGCGCAACTGAGTACCACGTATGTGTCCCTGTCACCTAGCGACACTATGAAGCTATTGGAAATAAATTACCCCAACTAAAACCTAGACACGGAATGAGTCGTTTTGGCAAAAATTGAGGGAAATAAGGCAATGCCACCGTCTCCATAACAGGGACGTTCGCGGGTTAGTCCGGATAAAACTACCTGAGGCGTTTTGGGGACGGCTGCGGCGAGCGTATCAGGACGGAACCTGGTGTAATGATATCGCTGCAGACCAGGCACAGCAGCAAGCTGATTTCCGAGCCTTTAGAGCAGAAATGGCACAAGTCTTAGGGCAAGCCCCAGTTAATTGGAATACAGTGACTGGAGTAAAACAAGAAAAGGGCGAGAGTGCCCATGAATATGGCAATTGGAAGTTTGAGGCATATTGTAACTACGGGGGTGTAGGTGCACTGGAGGTTCACTAGAGCTTTCCCCACCAGGGACTGCAACGCCACCACGGCCACAAAGATCCTCGCTTTTGAAGTAGTACCAAGGTGGGGAATCCCTTTACAGATAGATTCGGATCAAGGAGCGCATTTTACGGACAGTATTATGAAAAGGACGTGTGAGCTGCTCGGAGTAAAACAGAAATTTCACGTACCTTACCATCCACAAAGCTCAGGAATGGAAGAATGTATGAACCGCACGTTAAAAAATGCTATTGCAATGGCAAACACAGCAACTAGTAGGGGATGGGTGGATGTGCTCCCCCGCATATTGATGCAACTGAGGGCTACCCCCAACAGGACAACTGGTTTAACCCCTTATGAGTGGATGACCGGGAGGGCGATGCGCTTGCCAGAGGGCAGAGCCACCGGAAGTGAGGATGTGGGACCCATCAGAGATAAAATTAAAAACGATATTAAGCAATTGGATGGACAGCTAAAGGAATTACAACAGGAAGTGAAGGACCAACAGGCTATCAGGGATTTAGAAGAGAGGACAAAAGGGGAACCCCCGTCACCACCGGCTGAGGTCGGAGACATGGTGTTTGTTCAAATCACCCCTAGCCAACCAGTTTTTGCCCCAAAATGGACTGGACCGTACGGAATTATTCACGTGCCTGCGTCGGTATGAAGGGAAAAGCTAGGTGGAAACATTGGTCGCAACTGAAAAGGTATGATGTAAGTAAGAAAGACTAAATTACCAGGCAGCGGGGGGAAAACGGGCAACGAGCAGTCCGTACTGTGTTAGCCAAGTGGTTTAGGATTCATTCCCGATCTGGAGGACTGGCCATCTGAAAGACAAAAGGGGGAATCCTCAACTACGGGCAGGGTCACCGTGGGCTGTGCACAAGGAGGCACGTAAAGGAGAAAGCTGCCTCTTATATCCAACCTAAACCCTGGTGATCACCAGCAGTGTGCTTCATTACAGAAATAACAATAACCGGGTAACCTCCACGCCAAGATGGAAAAAAGCTGGGTGTCCATGATCATTACCAGGGCCCTGGCTATCGCAGCCACCGGCATACAGAATGTAAACCGTGAAGCAGTGGCCGGTATGGGCTTATACTACAAGAATGTCAGCGACGGATATTGCGTGAAAGGTGTGAATGTCACAACGGAAAGGTCAATGCTCTTCAAGTGTGGCACCGGGCTTACGCAACTATCCATTGGAACGAGCGATGGTGAGAGCCTAGGGCAGAGCTCGCATTCGGGAACGGAACTCCGATGGAAAAATGAGGGTCCACTATGCTTCCAGATCAGCGATGGTTCGGACGGACCCTGGACATGTGCGAAGGGGGCACAGGTCCAGATACAGTGTGTGAGAGATTTTTCGCAATTTACCTTCACAAGGAGGACTTGGGAATGACAGATACCTGGCATTGGATCTTGAGGGCCAAACACGGAGAGTTGACTGCAACGGCGGATCCCCGGACCGACACCACCCCGCTATCACAGGACGCGACGACACCAAAGAGACTATCTTGCCCAGACATGACCCCTGGGCCACAGAATGGACTGCTACTGTATACGGACGGTGAACTCTTGTATGATAATTTTAAACATGAAATTGTACAAGTAATTGTGAACCTGGCAGGTATGCGACTGCCTGAGTATTGCAGTAACCAAGCACCTCTACGAAAACTATACAAATTACTGAGTAAGGCTGTGATTAATCAGGCGGCCGACGCCACGGGTGCCACTAGATTCAGGGGACATCCTGCTTTCCACCGCCAGAAGAGAGAGTTAGTGTGGAAGAATAAAATACATCTACAGGTCAACTAAGGGTTAAACAGTTAGCACCATCGTGGAATACTACAGCACTGTTCCCTCTCTCGTTAGCACCATCGTGGAATACTACAGCACTGTTCCCTCTCTCGTTAGCACCATCGTGGAATACTACAGCACTGTTCCCTCTCTCGTTAGCACCATCGTGGAATACTACAGCACTGTTCCCTCTTTTGTTCTAGCAGGTACACCTGCAGCTGCCAGCTAATTGAGCAGGAGGGGAGAAAGGGAGTGTCATGGGCAGGCTTCCTGGAGTCATTAAGACGGGGCTGGGATGTCTGCCCCCAACACAAGGAGACAGGATCAAGCAATGGTCATCTGTTCTCTAGAGTGTACACCGCCTAGCACTAAAGATAAGGTCAAGCATGGTTATCTATTCTCTGTCTCACTTTTTATTAGTATGTGAGCTTCCCCTAATATCCTGTATAGTCATAAACTTAGAATAGACTAATTGTGTGACAATGATTCTCAATGTAATTGATCATTGAAAGTTAGACAGTCTTATCACCTTCAAGCTCTTTGATATGTACAACCTCTACTATAAATATGTGTGTGCTCTGATGCTTCCTCAGAGTGTGCTTGTATGCTACTGGGCTCTCCGTGATATCACGATTAATAAAGGCTTCCGAGACAAACCTCCTGGGTCTGAGTGTTCACTCCGATTTCCGCGACAGTTAGTTAACAATGTACTGACAAGGGTGAACACAGGGACTTCCCTGGTAAACTCTCTCGACATTCAAGGAATCAACTCCGAGGTCACGAATCTTAAAGGGATCATGAGGCAGCTTGCTCATAAGAGTAGCGAGGGGTGGTGAAACGGCAGCGGCCCTAGGGGGCAAGAGTGTGGCATCTGTATTGGAAAGCGTACACGTTATAGAGACCCATGCTAAAGCCACCAGCCAATTAACAGAAAGGGAGGAACGACAAGAGGGCAGCACCTAAAAAAGCCAGCTTACGGCCGGTGGCTGATCGGGCAATTAAGACACAATCTGGGCCAGATCCAAAGGGGGGAGGTACCGGGCTGGATCAACAGTGCCCGGTTGTGGGGGATGGCCAAGAACCCAGGCATCATCGACGCATGTACATTGAAAGGAGTGACCAGGGTGTATGCGGTGATTCAGAAGTGCACCTCAAACCAAATGAACGTGATAGGTATGGGCAATCCCCTCAGTCACAGCAGACACGGGCCCACACCCTCAGTACCAAGTGGAGAACATTGGGTTAATCCGAGACAATGACTCCCTCCGGTACTACCCCATAGATATGCATGCCATACGCAAGAATGAGGGCATACACAGGGTATCACTGAGCGGGTGCAGGAGGAAAGGTAGCCTCAATTTGCTCCCATCCAGTTGGAACGGGGGTGGTGCTGGACAAATGTGGGTACAACCGAACGGAGGGTTGTATATTAGAAATTACCCACAGAGGAAACCATCACACCCGCTCAGGATACAAGGGAACCCCGGCCCCCAGTTAGTATCGGACACGTGTGAATAATGTACGTCCAACAAAGGGGTCAGGTCTCAGTCAACCCCTCCGACACACTCTACCATACCCTGGAACACTATGAGGAACCTAAGCAGGCCCCAATTCCCCACCTTCCTGAAAGTCTGACAAAGTTTGAAGGTGACTTACGAAAGGTGAGGAATCAGCATTACGTGTTACAGGCGGTGTTTAAAAGGCTAATCAATGATACGGAAGAGCACTTGAGAGATCAAGGGGAATGTCCCCCCACCCACTCAGGGAATGGCTCAGGGAATCCCCCCCCCACCACACAGGTAGCTCTCAGCGATTGCGAGCGAGCATCACGCTGCCCGGGCCTTAATTGGCCCACCCACATAAAATGGCAACTCGCCCCCGATTGGGGGCGTCAATTGGGTTCACGCCGGCCCCTGCACAACTCCCCCCCACCCCCGACGGGGGGGAAGATTCAGCCCATGAATATATTTCAATCTGCGTCACTCGGCAGTGAGAGAAAAGCTGAAAGGATCAATGATATCCTCAGGCTCGGTGTTCATACTTGAATTGTTGGCCTTTGTGTCATCGCATATCACATTGAGACAAAATGCTTTATAGTAAGGTTGATATAAATTGGAACTATTTCTTCCCTTCTATCACTTTACAGATAAACTGCTTTATGCAATGTGCTGCTGACAGTGGAGAATGGCCTTGGCTGACCTCTTTCTCCGGACATGCTTATTCGTACCGTCCACTTTAACAGGCTTCTCGTGGAACCCGCTCAACAGCTACCACCCAGCAAAATAGATGTGGCTGACTTCTTACCTTCCCACTAACTTCCTCATTTTTAAATTAATCCACTGGCCGTCGACATTTTGTTCAAATCGATGGGATTTTACTTTGTCCGAAAGCCTTGCAGATCCGACTAATAATAATGGATCTTTCTGATGGTGATCAGAGAAACAATGAGCGGGACATCCATCGATGTTTGTCCCCCTGTTGGAGCCACTGTCCTGGGTCATGGGAGAAACTCCGTTTCCTGACCACTGTTTCCATCCCTGGCATCTGTCGAAATCTGAGCTCCTTTATTGACAAGAAATCTTGACCCCAAGATGAGCTTCTGAACACTGAGCTGGACCCGGATTTTCCTCCACTCGTTTCTTTCCGCCCACCCAGCCTTTTTCCAGCTCCCACAAACTCTAATTTTCCTAATGACGGTTTTCCTTTCATTCCCCAATAGCTTGTGACTCCAGCCCCCTCCCCGCCGCCGCCGCCCACCAACTTGCTCCCCCCCCTCCCCCACCCCCCAGTCTCCCGCCCCGGAGTTCTCTCTCCCCCCCCACCACACCCCCGTCTTCCCCTCCGAGCTCTCTTCCCCCAACCCCGAGCTCCCCATCCCAGCCCCCTGCGCTCCCTCTCTCCCTCCACCCCCCAGAGTTCTCCTCCCCCCCCCGCGCCGAGCTCTCTCTCCCCCCCGCCAACCACACCCCCCCCGAGCTCCCCTTCCCCCCGCCCCACCCAAGATCCCCTCCCCTCCACCCGAGCTCCCCTCCTCCCACACCCCCCAACAAGCTCCCCTCTTCCCACAACCCCCCGAGCTCTCCACCCCCCCGCCCCCTTCCCCCCGAGCTCACTCTCTCTCCTCCCCCCGCAGAGCTCTCTCTCCCCCTCCGAGCTCCCCTTCCCCCCCCAGCTCTCCTCCTCCCCCTACCCCCTGAGCTCCCCCTCCTCCCCTCCCCCTCTCCCCCGAGCTCTCCCCTCCCCCGCTCCCTCCTCCCCCCCAGCACTTCGCCACGCCCCCCCGAGCTCCCCTCCTCCCTCCCAGCTCCCCTCCTCCCCCTCCAGCTGTACCCCCCACCCGAGCACCCCTTCTCCCCCACCAGCTCTCCCCACCCCCAGCTCCCCTCCTCTCCAGCTTTCTCCCTCCCCCCCAGCTCTCTCTCCCTCCCAGCTCTCTCTCTCTCCGCTCCCCCCAGCCCTCTCTCACCCCCCCAGCTCTCTTCCCCCCCCCCAGCTCTCTTCCCCCCACACCCCGAGTTCTCTCTCTCCCCCCACCCCCACCCCGAGTTCTCTCTCTCTTCCCCCCCTCCCCGAGTTCTCTCTCTCTTCCCCCCCTCCCCGAGTTCTCTCTCTCTTCCCCCCCTCCCCCCGAGTTCTCTCACTCTTCCCCCCCCTCCCCCCGAGTTCTCTCTCTCTTCCCCCCCCTCCCCCCGAGTTCTCTCTCTCTTCCCCCCCCTCCCCGAGTTCTCTCTCTCTCCCCCCCAACCCCCGAGTTCTCTCCCCTCCCCCCCCACTCCCCCGAGTTCTCTCCCCTCCCCCCCCACTCCCCCGAGTTCTCTCCCCTCCCCCCCCCCTCCCCGAGTTCTCTCTCTCTCCCCCCCAACCCCCGAGTTCTCTCTCTCCCCCACCCCTCCCCCCAGTTCTCTCTCACTCCCCCTCCACCACCCCCCCCCGAGTTCTCTCCCCACCCCCGCCGAGTTCTCTCCCCTCCCCCCCCACTCCCCCGAGTTCTCTCCCCTCCCCCCCCACTCCCCCGAGTTCTCTCCCCTCCCCCCCCACCCCCGCCGAGTTCTCTCCCCTCCCCCCCGAGTTCTCTCCCCTCCCCCCCCACCCCCCCCCGAGTTCTCTCCCCTCCCCCCCCACTCCCCCGAGTTCACTCCCCTCCCCCCCCCACCCCCCCGAGTTCTCTCCCCTCCCCCCCCACCCCCCCGAGTTCTCTCCCCTCCCCCCCCACCCCCCCGAGTTCTCTCCCCTCCCCCCCCACCCCCCCGAGTTCTCTCCGCCCCCCCCACCCCCCCGAGTTCTCTCCGCCCCCCCACCCCCCCGAGTTCTCTCCGCCCCCCAACCCCCCTCCGAGTTCTCTCCGCTCCTCCGCTATTTCTATATTTTGCCCTCGGTCCTTTTCTCTCCCGTTTGATTCTCGATCGCCGCGCGCGCCATTCAGTTTACCGCCAAAACCAACCGCCGCCTCCCGATCCCCGGCAACGGCCGCGTGACCCGGCTCAAACCTCGCGAGAGGGCCCCGGAGCGGCATCACGTGACAATGGGTATTTAAGGCGCCGCCGGAGCCCCTGTCTCTCCAGCGGGCAGGGTTTGGGAATTTATGTCTTTGGGAACTCTCATTGGGGGGAAACTCTCAGGGAGGGAAAAACGGGCCGAATGGGCTTTAGTCCGATGAGGCTGTGTGGAGAGCTCGGGCTCGGCCACTGACATTAACACTCGATGTCCGGCTCTCTCCGCTCTTTCCAAAGCTTCTTGTGACATTCAGGCTTTTTCTTCTCTTTCCATCCGGATGAAGCAAATGTGGCTGCAACAAAACAAGGCCAATGCGGTCAGACATTGTGGAGAATGTACTGCCTGGAAAGATGCTGGAAGCCCATGCAATGATTTCCCTAAAGGAATTGGACATCAGCTTGAATAGGAACAATGGCTGGGGTTGGGGGGAGAGCAGAGGAATGGGATCAATTGGATCTTTTAAAGAGCCAGCACAGCCTCAATGGTCGAATAGCTGCCTTTTTTAATGTATGATTTTAGACACTGAAGAATCAATGGGAATCTGCATTGGTGCAAGAATTCATCACATTAATCCTCATTAATTTAGCATTTAATTAGTTCCCTGATTCAAGAAGCTGCTGATCATTTCCAGAGAGTATTTATATTTTCCTGATGCTCTGGACATTGGTGAGAAGTTGTGTAAACATCAACAGCTTGTGTTTTTGTGCAGGCTCTCCCCATAAAAGGATGCCCCAAACTGCTGAATTGTTTAAGTGCTGTCACTTATTGTAAAGAGTCAACACTAAAATGGAGGCCCTTTGGCAAAACTGTTCACTGATTTTAAACTCCTCAGGAGTTCCCTCCCACTCTGAACTGTTTCCACCTGCCTGTATTTCTCTATTCCCCTCAGGCTCCCCTTAAATGTTTGCAATCTGTTCTACTACTCTGTGGTAGTAAGTTTCATCAGAGTATGCAAGTATTTTCTCTTTAAAATCTTGATTTGATTTTAGTGGTTCTTGTATTCATTTAAGCAAATGTGGGACCCCTTTCCCTCAGCAGACTGTCACTGACAGCAATGAGTGTTCATCTGTCCTTGTCGTGTAATTGATCTCCCTATATTTTCTGAACATCAACTTGAATAGGCAAACAAAGCACCCCTCTCAACATCTTTTGCTTTTGGGGGATTTCTGATAGTACAGTGGACACGTGTTGGGGAGTAAGAAGCTGGGGGAAGTCTGGAGGGTATTAAATAATAAAAAGGTACATGTCTTTATTACATCATCTGATTTCTGGATTGTTTAAAAGAATGCAGTCTATTGCATTGAGCTAAAATGAATTGGTGCCAATATTCTACTCTTATTAGGAAGTGAAAACAATTTGGGTACAGTTTCCAGAGATGCTCAACTTGATTTCCAAACCATTAGTATTTTGGCTGTCAACACTGGCAGGGCACCTACAATCATGGCCCTTAAGGGTGTCAAAAATCAATTTCCAGACTTTGTAAACAAACATCCAGCTCTTGGTGCATGAATGGTTTCTTCAGAAGAGCCATTGCAAATCGTTGTAAAGCCTTTTTTATGGTGAAGGAGGGGCAACAAAAGAGAAGGGGCAGCATAGGACGTGAACATGTCCCAACACCGTGCCCTACCCTGCATAGAATGCAATGTACAGGTAACAAAATCACAAGGGCCTTGGTGAGATGTGCATTAGAATTGTATACCTCAACATAGGGGGTATATGTCATCTCTGCCACCTACTGCATGAAGACCAGCAGCTTATCACCTGTCCAGTTTGAAGGTGTTGACCAAAGTACGTTTATAGCACAGACTCTGAAATGGGGGGGCCTCTGGGACATCTCTGTAATGCCTGAGTCTGTGGGACAGGAGAGCAGGGAAACTGGTCACATTTGTCACCTCAGCAAAGTGGTAGCAAGATGTGGCCATTCAGTCTCACGAGGTCACTGGCTTACTTATGGTCCAGGCTACGTAACTAATGCCATCAATGTTGTGTTTCATTCTCAAATAGAAAAGCACCTCCAAAGGACTTTTACACCCAGAATATACATTGTGCGTGACGACACATGAGGTTTCGGTCAATGTGAAGGATGCTGGAAATTATGATGTGTTCCTTCCAAATTTCTCTTGATCTCATCTTCAAAACAAAATCATTTCAATGGATGGCTTGTGGTTGACCTAAGTTTAGCTCCTCTGCCATGGCTCTGACCTCCAGATGAGTGCTCCAAATGTTACCTGAGGTGTGCCAGTGACAAATTGTGTGTGTGCCTCTACAACAGGATTGGTCATTTACAGATTCTTTGGGATTTTAAAGGGGCCACTTTTGCTGCCTACACTAACCTGTAGAGGCTCTGCAGTATCTTTAGTTTGTGAATATGGGGATATTTGAAACCTACCGCATGCAGTACAAATTCATCATGCCAAAAAAAGGCCTGAGCTGCTTCATTTGAAGTGCTCGGTAGAACGCAGTTTACCTTGTTGTAGAAGGTGTTGAGCTTCTTGTGTTGTTGGAGCTGCACTCGTCCAGCCAAGTGGAGAGCATTTCATCACACTCCTGACTGGTGTCACAGAATTCCCTACACCCATTAGCAATAATGCCGGTAGTTGCAAACGTGTTACAAGAAATTAACAGCGAGTTGTCAACCCCCTGATCTTTCCTTCTAGTAGTTGACCCAGGCTGCTTGGCTAAGCACTTTTATTTTTATTTATTTATTTTTTTGCAACAATTTTTATACCATTGGATGGGCAGGATATTCCATTGACAAGGTCATTTTTTAAAAAATTCATTTATGGGATGTGGGCTTCGCTGGCTGGGCCAGCATTTATTGCCCATCCCTGAAGGAGGAGGAGGAGGAGGTGGTGGTGGTGGTGAGCTACCTTCTTGAACCACTGCAGTCCATGTGGTGAAGGTGTACCCATAGTGCTGTTAGGAAGGGAGTTCCAGGATTTTGACCCAGCTATGGTGAAGGAATAGCAATATATTTCCAAGCCAGGATAGTGAGTGGTTTGGAAGGGAACTTCTACGTGGTGGTTTTCTCATGTATCTGCTGCCCTTGTCCTTCAAGATGGTAGTAGTCGTGGGTTTGGAAGGTGCTGTCGAAGGAGCCTTGGCGAATTCCTGCAATGCATCTTGTAGATGGTACACGTTGCTACTGTGTGTTGATGGTTGAGGGAATGAATGTTTGTGGACAAGTGTAGCTTAAGCTCGATAGGACAACGTGCTCCTTCAGAGATCCAGCACTGATCTGATGGGTAGAATGTCCTCCAGTGCTGTAACCAATGATATTAGATACTCTGTCCATATCCTAGGCTTTCCCTGTCTATCATCCCAGCTGTGTATGATCTGATGGTGTTCCCTTCACAAGCCCCTGTCGAGGTGCTATGTGTTTGCCTTATTTCAATATTAACTGTGTGCAGTCTCTTTGACCTTATACTGTGACTGAGTGCTTGAGAAAGCAGTTCATACATCACCTTCCTCCCTCTTGAGACTTTGGCCTGCTCTGCAGAGCTCTTTCCATATCCAGAGTATTGATCTCAGTCAGACCTCCCACTCATACCATGCTAACTGGCACTAAGTCTCACTTTCTTATGCTGTGCTCAGCACTAAATTTCTTGGCGTTGTGGGTGTGTTTTCCATAGCCTGGCTCTTTCTTTTCCCAGGAAGCCTTCGTAAACGGCCTCAGCATACAATCTGGCAACGTGCTCTCTTTTCCCCAGCTGCTCTACAAAGGTGACAACTTTACACCCCTGGTGGCAGAAATGTTATTCTTGAATCTGCAGCCTTAGCTGAATGCAGCAATTTCTCAGTTGCAGGATCAACCTTGTGTACCTTTTTTTTTCCTGAGTGAGCTTGAGAATGAATGAAAATTTTTCAGAGCAAATGGATTTGCCATCCTCCTTCAAATTCCTCAGGAAGCGCACCCTTTTGTGAGCAGGGCTAGAAGGGGTGGAATGTACAGAAGAATGGGGAGAGAGCAGTCCCCTCGCGTGACTCAAGGGGTTCACACAGACTCGAGGGTCAAATGGCCTCCCTTTGCATTGTTACATTCCATGATGACTCCAAAGCAGGATGGTGTGTTACTCAGCAAGGCTTGCAGGCAATGCTATTGTGAACTGGGACAATCAAGATTGTCTGTCTGTACAATTTGTTGCAGCATCAACTACAGTTGTCATCTGAAGCTTCATATGGCAATGTTCATTTAGTGAAATGCTTCCTTAGAGTAGATCAGGCAGGCATCAATTTGCCCTAAAATCCTGGAGCTGTGTAAAGTCTGAACAAGTGCATGACCTAGATGTTAAGTGTTCTGAATGGGTACATCACATTTACAACACTTGCATTTGGCAGGGCAGTGATGAGTTCATTTTTGTTTTAAAGAAAGGAAACATGGGCTAGGGCGAGTCCTGAGCTCTGGTAATTAGGACACAAGTGATGTGGTGGGCAGATGCTGATACTGGTCAGATGGAATATTGGAAGTGGAGATGGAGGTGAAATGGGTGCTGTGCCACCACCAATTTTAACATCATTTTAACTTCCCAGTGTTTAATGCAGTTTGTTCGTGTAATACAGGATTAAGTTTAAAAACAAACACTGGAATATGACCTTGGAAACTCAAAAAAAGCCCAAATTTTTAAAGAGCACTACTCTGGTTTGGTTTTCCCTTTTCTTTAACAGTAAGATATGGAGCTGTAACATGGGCCTTCTAAGCAGTGACTCTTGGCAGAATGTTTAGTGGCCAGTTTCTGCTGTGTGATTTCTAGCATTTCCAGCGACTTTCTGCCCTGGGGTTTCACCTCAGCATACGTATTGTGCACCTCTTGTGCACACTTCACAAGCTTGCTACTGCCAGGATTACTACTTTTGCTTTACTTTGCAAAGTAAGCTACACTTGACTGATCCTCTGCTCAGTGCTAATTTTGCTGTTTGGATGGCGCTGAATATGCTAAAGTTCATCCAGAGGCATCCAAGTCCATGATATTACCCTCGCTGCTTAAGCAACACTTGGCCATAGGCACATACCTGCTGCATAATCCATTTGGTCAGCATCAGCCCTGATAATTTTTGTGTGTTAAATAAACCAATATCATTAGAGGATGATGGTAATACTCAAAAGTATAGCACGCGTGCAATTTCCCTTGTTCTCCAGTCTGAAGTCGCTGGCCATTAGTGACTGATACTGATAAACATTTTGATTATTATCAATGACTCAGAATCCTTGCATTTGAAGAACACTCTTTTTTTCAATTTGTGTGATTACGTCTAATAATGACCCTGGAACAAATTCCAGGCAGATTCTGTGAATCTGCTTTTACAAGCTCCGCTCCTTCTTCCAATCACAGCACCTCTTGCAGATGGAGAGCTTCAAATGCAAAGGGGAATGAGCTGGTTGAGTGGGTGAACCTGCTGAAAGTAATGTCTGGGAAGAGTGGAATCAGATTAAAGCTTAACTGTTTTTATTGTTAATTCAACAATTTACAGACTTTATTATATCCTTTGGGAGGAAGGGACTTGCCTGAAGGTGGCAGCTCCAAGTTTTACTTCGCAGACTTTTTTTGTACAATTATCACATGAGAGATCTGGATTTTGCTCATCGTGTCCAGAGGTGAAATGAGAACTACCAGAATGTTGACTGAAGCTTTGCACTTTCACACCGATTTTAATTTGGCGGGGAGGTTTTCTTTCCGGGACAGAGATGAGCATTTTAGAAGATGCAGGCAGCAAATCAACTTGCAGATTCACACTGTCGGCATGAAGCTTAAATGACCAAATAGTGTCTATGGGGGAGAATTGTTGATACACGTACCTATAGGTCCTATAGGGTGTAATAGACAGAGATACCTTGATGTCAACTGACCCACAAGTTTCAGTTCCCAGCATGTGCACCTTTTGTATGGAAGCTCAGAGCTGGCAATGTGAATTCATAACTTGCACCTTTTATGGAGCCTGCTATTACATACTGACTCAGCTACAATTAACAATTAATGTTTTCAAAAGCACTTGAAGTCATTAAGCAATTAATTAATTAAGACATTAATTGCGTAAAAAGACAGACAATTAAGCACAGCTTGCTTTTGTGTCTGTCTGGGGGTTGAGTAACTGGAATTTTGATGTTGCTGAAATTGTCTGGAGTTGGATTCCAGACTTTGATTTTTCTTGCATCCCCTCCAAAACTTTCAAGAAAAGGATCATTAAAGGAAATTGCACGATGGTTCAAACCACAATGCAGGTGCTGTAGTGTCCGGACTGTCACATGACCGGCTGCGAGAGAAACACAGCTGGGAAGATGCTGGGTTAACAGCAGTGCAGTAATATTTTAACAGGAGCAATTACAGCACGAAGATATCGGGATTGGGAGGGTCCAAAATAACAGGCAACACTGAATTAACGCAAGAGTTATTTGAATTCATCTCTGAAAACAATACTGTTGTGACTTTCTTAATTCATTGGAGCACTTCTAATGCAGTAACTTTAAACTGGTGCTGAAAACTGACAGGTATGTTGGCTGTATATTTCTGCTCTGTTTCTCTGCAGCATCCTTCCTGCTGCACTAATACTGGTTTCAGGCTAGCTGAGCACTGATCAAACAATCAAACCATTACCAACTGAGGCAGGAGGGGATCTCCTAGAAAAGTTTCAGGTTCTCTTGACATATGAATGATTTCATATTTTGCAATTTACATTAACTAATGACGTGAATGTGTTCAATCCCAAGTACCAATACTTGATAGTAATGCAAAAGGGTTTCACCCTTACAGTAAACAGCTCTTAAACTGCTGTTGGAATTGATTTTTAGTTTCACCCTAGATGAAAGCCAATCCAGTAGATTCCAGATAAATTTTTCCATAAGCCCATTTTCATACTCATAGGTTGCTATATTATTCGATACGTAAACATTGCAAAGAATATGATCGAACCTCTCCAAAATATAGGATTGTGGGAGTGAACAAAGCATTTTGAGAAGCTCTTTGTCAGTATAAAAACTCGTGGTCTTAGATTGACAGGTGGCAATTAAACGGTGGAGTTATAATAGGCCCTGATATCTTGGAATGATTTAATAGTAAAAGACAGCCAAGAGTATAAACCGGTACCCAACACTTTCCCTTTCCATCCTCCTTTTTCACTGTCAGTGGTAAAGTAAGAGCTTTCAGCCCAGAGAGCAATTAGTGCAGAGGGATTACTGTACATTGAAAGACACGGCATGTCTAACCCAAGCAAACACTTTCAATGTTTCCTGTCATCCAGCCAGCAGTGATCTGCAGCTGGATATTATCATCTCCACACAGAATAGAATCATAGAAAGTTTATGGCACAAAGCGGCCACTTGGCCCATTGTGTCTGCTCGGGCTGAAAAACGAGCCACCCAGCCTAATCCCACTTTCCAGCATTTAGTCTGTAACCCTGCAGGTTCCGGCATTTTAAGGTGCATATCCAGACACGCTTTTAAATGAGTGTTTCTGCTTCTACTAATCTTCAAACTTCTTGATCATTCCCCCTACATTTACATCCAAATTATTAGATATACCTCAAAAAGCAGGGGATCTAATACACGTCAACC
Organism: Cetorhinus maximus; assembly: GCF_964194155.1. Lineage (NCBI taxonomy): Eukaryota > Metazoa > Chordata > Chondrichthyes > Lamniformes > Cetorhinidae > Cetorhinus > Cetorhinus maximus. The sequence continues at coordinate 4,498,282 of NC_135906.1, forward strand.
CACAAATGCAACTATTTATATGGAAGTATTTCTTCTAGAGCGGCTGAGGTGGGATGTGGTCGTGTTTTATGGAGAAGGTGATGGTTGGGACTGAGCACAAAAAGATCAGTTCTATTGATTTGAAATTTTCACTTGAACGGCATTGCAAAATAATAAAGTAATAACGAGCATCACTGCGGTCCTGCAGCTGAACCTTGTAGAGTTTAAAGACTTTCCATTCTGGAACTACCTCACTCATTAAAAATTGGTTCCAGTGTCATTATTAGACCTGCATGTTAAGGACTAGCTGACTACACCTTTTGTAGCCTTCATGTGTACTGTGTATGGAAAAGCCTCAAACCATCCTTGTTCCTGTGAAAGGTCTTTGCATTTTGGTGATGTTTCTTTAACAGGATGTGCACAGCAGCTTGACCAGCTCCAGCTCAAAGGATTTTCCCAGCAGTGGCTGCTCTCACTCCAGGCCTTTATCTGTACCTCAGATCAGCAGGAGCTGAATACAAGATTTGTGCCAGCAGGTACAGGCTAGGTTGGGAGTGGACAAAACTGCAGCATTTCAGGTTCTACTTGGAATTTACTCAGATATAAAGAGTCAAATGTTTCTCCTTTAGCAGCCACTACAAAAAGAGTACAGAGCACTGATCTATTACAGAGCATTGTAAACTGTGAGGAGGACAGTATAGAACTTCAAAAGAACATAGACAAGTTGGTAGAGTGGGCAGATAGGTGGCAGATGAAGCTCAATGCGGAGAAGTGTGAGGGGATGCACTTTGGTACAAAGAACATGGAGAGACAATATAAAATAAGGGGTACAATTCTTAAGGACGTGGCGGAGCAGAGGGATCGGGGTGTTTATGTGCATAGGTCATTGAAGGTGGCAGGACAGTGGTGCGAGCAGTTAGTAAAGCATGCAGTATCCTGGGCTTTATTAAGAGGAGCATAGAGTACAAGAGTGGAGAGGTTATGCTGAGCTCATATAAGATGCTATTTAGCCCTCAGCTGGAGTATTGTGTCCAGCTCTGGGCACCACACTATAGAACGGATGTGAACACATTGGAGAGAGTGCAGAAGAGGTTTACAAATATGTCTCCGGGGTAAGAAACTTCAGTTACGAAGATAGATTGGAAACGTTGGGACTGTTCTCCTTGGAGAAGAGAAGGCTAAGAGGAGATTTGATAGAGGTGTTCAAAATCATGAGGGGGCTGGATAGAGTAGATAGGAAGAATCTGTTCCCGCTCTGAAAAGGATCGAGACCGAGAGAGCACAGGTTTAAAGTGATTTACAAAAGAAGCAAACGTGATGTGAGAAAAATCTTTTTCACACAGCGAGTGGTTCGAGTATGGAATGCACTGCCTGGAAGTGTGGTGGAGGCAGGTTCAATCGAGGCATTCAAGAGGATTATCACTAGATGATTATTTGAATAGAAACAATGTGCAAGGGTAAGGGGAAAAGGGAGGAGAATGGTGCTAAGTCATAATGCTCATTCGGAGAGCTGGTGTAAATATGATGGGCCAAATGGTCTCCTTCTGAACCCTAACAATTCTGTGATTCTGTGACATTATCTGATTGGTTTTCCTTGTGGGAACTTTTATGTTTTTCATTCTAATGGTTCAGTTTCTGCTGTGTTTCTCAACCAAGAGGCAATCATTTCTATTCCTGCTCGCTACTGGATGGTGCAAAATACTTCAATCAATTAAATATTTTTGAAGTGCTGATATCTGTTGTGATGCTGGAAATGTGTCAGTTAATTTACTCACAGCAAAGTCCCACATACAGAAATGACATCATGACAAATAATGTTTTCAGTAATGTTGGTTGAAGGAGAAATATTGGCCAGGAGACCAGGGAGAATTCGGCCACTCTTTCTTGAATAGTGCCATGGAATATTTTGCATCCAGTTATGATGTTAGCTGGAATATCTGCTCAATTCTCTGGGGTGATACTAGATCTCACACAACCCTCTTCCCACAGAAAAACAGCAGTTTAGAGGTCTACTAATGGAAGTCAAATTACTTTTGGTTATTTTAATGGACTATCTCTTTAAATCTATGAGCAGTGGGCAGCCCAGCTCCACAAGCTTTTCACACACAATCTGGAAACAGGCTTTTTATTGGGGTGTGGGGAGCTGTGTAGCTGTTGGGATGAGGCTCTTTGTCAGAACACAGTACTCTCCAAACAAAGGGTCAAAGGGACTCGAAATGTTAGCTGTGTTTCTCTCTCCACAGATGCTGCTGGACCTGCTGAGCTTTTCCAGCATTTTTTGTTCTTGTTTCAGATTTCTATCTGCATCCAGCATCCATCAGCAGTATTTTGCATTTACTCTCTGATCAAATCATGAGTTGTCTGCAATTTTCCGTTTGAATGTCAGACCTGATCTGCAGGGTGTCTTTGTTTTCAATGTGTCTCACTTCTCACTTCCTTGCATGTCTGACCTATCCACATGTTCTTTGTTTTGCTAATGTCTTTAATTTCTTCAATGCTTCTTTCCATTGTTTCCATCTCACTCAACAATGCAGCAGTTTACATCACAGAAACGAGCTGAGATAATTTCACTTTGGGTACAATCGGGAAATTGCACGGGAAGAACACTTGAAATTGTGCAGGTTAGGTTAGGCTTCTGGCCACCAATTCATTTGGAAAATCATGAATGCAAAATCTCCCTGAACCAACGCAACAAGGCAGAATAATAAAAAGTAACTTTATTTTCTCTGTATTCCTTGATGCATTTGAATGGTAGGTGACAGATAATGTTTCAGTGATATATCTGAAACTGGTTTATTGTAATAAAATGAGAATTTGTAATCTGGGTGACCAGTTGTCCCTGAGTAAGCTGATTTAAAATGGCAGAAAAAAAATTATACTGAACCACTTAATTGTTTCATTGGGACACATCAGTAAGTTTCTTATTAAATTAAACAATTCTGATGCGACAAAAACTTTTAAAACATGCCGATGTCCACTACATGCTTTAACCTGGTCTTGCAGGGTATAGCAGAATGGTGCAACTCCCCTGTTTACGATGAGCAGATGTAACAGTCAACAGAACAATGTTTTTACAGCTGCCTGACCATGCTTTACATTTCTTCTGAAACTGCTCCTCATTAAGAGTTGCTTTTCTCACCTTCAATGTGCCATTTACATGTGGGTATTTGCGCTGAAGTTCAGCTCAGGGCCTTGCAATTTTTCTCCTGTGCAGCTAGGCCAGACACTGCCCCCTGTTGGATTTCTGTGCAACTGCAGGCACAACCACACTAAGGCAGTTGTCCACGTTAGAAAATAGGGTGACAGCACCTGTACCCCGCTTCACCCTGTTGGCTGCAGTTTCTTTTGCCTGTGCCAGCCTTCCTATCCTTTGTGCTGTACTCTCCTTCCCTCCACTTTCCTCAGCACAGCCTTAGCGAACCCAAGACCACGGCTCATTCTTCTAAACTCCAGAAAATATTGGCCACTCCATTCAATCTTTACTGAACCATTGTTGCATCCCTACTATGGAAAATATATCCTTCATTTGGTGAGGAGACCAAAACAATGGTACACAATACTCTGGGTATGATCTCGCCAAAGCTCCGTTTGTTGCAGCAAGAATTCATGTAAACACAAATAAGGATCCTCGGCTTTATAAATTGAGGCGTGGAGTCCAAAGGGAAGGAAGTTATGCCAAACCGTTATGATACACTGGTTAGGCTACAGCTGAAGGAACAGGAAGTGACGGAAGGTAAGAAATGCTTTATCTGATTGTGCTGTGCAGCAACACAAAGGTTGACAATTCTTCAGGTGTGAACCCTGGTGAGCACCACTGATCTTTTCCAACTATTAAACCACTGTCCAATAGCACAGAGTGAAATGTGCTCCTGTTACATTTTCCTGAAACTGAAGTCGGTTAAACACAGCAGCCCATGTTGAGCAATGTACATTGAGTTTGGCTGCTGGGTAGTGATGCAGCAATGATGTCATTAGCACAGTGACCTAAGACGCCCCAATGCTCAGGCCCAAGAATCCAGGCCCAAGTGTCACTCCGTGCTGAGATTCTACCTCTTCCCGGTGTTGGGAAGAATGGATATGGCTATGTTACCAGAGAACGCTCCATTCAGTTGGAACCTGCTGTATCACCTATCCCTTGTGGAACAGTTTATGCAGAAAAACCTGTTGACCACAAGTCCATCAGGCAGTGGGCTGCACGTATTGTAATGTGGTCCTGCGGGAAAAGGAGATAGTGAATGCTGTCGGGTGGTTTCCTGAGCTGACTGTCAAAGTAATTTGGAAGAATGCCTCATCACCAAAACTTTCAAATTAGCATTAGGATGTAGCTTGGCTGATAGTGACAAAGGCCCTCCCCATCATGTGCATGACGGGTGTGGACACCTGCCTCATCAGCTTGGATCAGGAGAAGGCCTTTGACAGAATATCGCACACCTACATGGGGGATGTGCTCTCCAAAATGGGCTTTGGGGAGGGAATTCGAAATTGGATCCAACTGCTCTACACTAACATCAGTAGCGCAGTCTCAATCAATGGGTGGGAAACAGATAGCTTCCCGATCAAATCTGGAGTCAGGCAGGGCTGTCCTCTCTCGCCTGTCCTTTTCGTGTGCTGCATAGAACCCTTTGCCGAGTCCATCAGGAAGGATCCGGGCATAAGAGGAGTGACGATCCCAGGCAGTGGAGGCACTCAGGTAAAAGCCTCCCTGTACATGGACGACGTCGCCGTCTTCTGCTCGGATCCGCTGTCGGTGCGCAGACTGATGCACATCTGCGACCAGTTCGAACTGGCCTCGGGAGCCAAGGTAAATCGTGGGAAGAGCGAGGCCATGTTCTTTGGGAACTGGGCTGACCGATCCTTTGTCCCCTTCACTGTCAGGGCTGACGGCCTGAAGGTGCTGGGGATATGGTTCGGAGGGACCGGGGCATGCGTTAGAAACTGGAAGGAGCGAGTGGCTATGGTGAAGAGGAAACTGGGCATGTGGGAGCGACGCTCCCTCTCCATTGCGGGTAAGAACCTGGTCATCAGGTGTGAGGTACTCTCGCTGTTGCTGTACGTGGCGCAGGTCTGGCCCATTCCAGACTCCTGCGCGACGGCGATCACTCGAGCCATCTTCCGCTTTATCTGGAGGTCGAAAATGGATCGTGTCCGCAGGGACGCGATGTACAAGCCTCTAGATAAAGGGGGAAAAAACGTGCCCAACATCGCCCTCATACTGATGGCCACCTTTGTGTGCGGCTGCATCAAGCGGTGCGTAGACCCTCAGTACGCAAACACCAAGTGTCACTACGTGCTGAGGTTCTACCTGTCCCCGGTGTTGCGAAGGATGGGTCTGGCCACGCTGCCGCGGAACGCTCCAAGTAGTTGGACCGTGCCGTACCACCTGTCCCTGGTGGAAAAATTTATGCAGAAAAACACCTTTGACCACAAGTCCATCAGGCAGTGGTCAGCACGTAACGTCCTAGAGGCCCTGAGGGATAAGGAGAGGGTGGACCCTGTGGGATGGTTCCCCGAGCAGACTGTCAAAGTCATTTGGCAGAATGCCTCATCGCCAGAACTTTCCAACAAGCACCAAGACGTAGCTTGGCTGGTGGTGAGAAAGGCCCTCCCCGTCAGATCCTTCCTAGACGCCAGGAAGCTCACCCCCTCTGCACGTTGCCCTCGAGGTGGCTGTGGTGGGGAAGAGACCGTTGTCCACCTCCTTGTGGATTGTGCCTTCGCAAAGAAAGTCTGGAGAGAGATGCAGTGGTTGCTGTCGAGGTTCATCCCGAGCAGTTCTGTGACACAGGACTCTGTGCTCTACGGGCTGTTCCCAGGGACACACACCGAGACAAACATCGACTGCAGCTGGAGGATCATCAACTCGGTGAAAGAGGCGCTTTGGTCTGCCCGAAACTTGTTGGTCTTCCAGCACAAAGAGTTGTCCCCGACCGATTGTTGCGGACTGGCACAATCCAAAGTCCAGGACTACGTGCTGAGGGACGCACTAAAGCTTGGGGCAGCTGCCGCAAAGGCGCAATGGGGAAGGGTCGCTGTCTAAGACCTTTCTACCACAGCGCACCGAGAGACTGGGAACTGTTTAGAGCCCCTCGGGCTGTACAGATCAAAATGAAAGGCTGTAAATGATTGTAATATTGTTTGTACTGATGCACCTGGTGATACATTTTGTAAAAGTTTAACCTGGATTGTACCCTTGTAATGTTGTTTTTGAAATGGTTTGGAATGTGATTGAAGATATTTTATGAATAAAGTATATTTTTACAAAAAAAAAAAAAAAAATCTGTTCTTATCAGTTTAATATCTGATACGTCCCTTATCTGGGGACCATATATTAAATTGATTTTTGGAGCAGGGAGATGGAATAGGGGCTTGCTCCGTCCACTCCACGCATCGACCCGGTATTGCAGTATCTCTGGGAATGGTGCACCACCCCTTTCCAGGGGATTTTCAATGCTAAAAATAGTTTTCTTACAAACATCTGCTTTCTTTACTTTTCAACATGCACATCTTTCAAAACACAACTTTCTTTCTTTCTCACTCACCCGCACCATCTACACACAAAAAACACGCACGCTCACCCAACGCTCACAGACACCACTCTCATCTCACAAACACTCTACCTCACTCATACAAAAACATCTTTCACTTGCAAATACACCTCTCAAACACTCTCTCAGCTGCACCTTTCGCCTCACAACATTTTCAACCAGCTCTCTGCTGCCGCTCCCGCCCGCTGCTGCTGCTGCTGCTGATACAGCAACAGTCAAAACTCACACCTCAAAGCTCACACACTTTACACAGCTACTCGGAAACGTCTACATCCACGTTCACACAATCCTTACACTGCACAAGGAGCCCATTCCGCCCGTCGTGACTGCACCAGCTCTCCCAATGAACATTTCACTTCGTGCCATTCTCCTGCCTTCTCCACGTAACCCAGCACATGCTTTCTTTTCAAATAATCATCTCATTCCCTCTTCAATTGAACCTGCCTCCGCCACGCTATCAGGCGGTGCATTCCAGAGCCTGACCACTCGCTGCTCCTATCACTTTTGCTTCTTCTGCTAGTTACTTTAAACCTGTGCCCGCTCCTTCTCGATCCTTTCATCGGTGCAAGCAGTTTCTCCCTATCTACTCTCTCCAGATACCTCATGATTTTCAATACCTCTATCAAGTCTCCTCTCAGACTTCTTTTCCCCAAGGAATACAGTCCCAACTTCTCCAATCTTACTTCATAACTCAACTTCCTCGCCCCTGGAACCAAACTCGTAAACCTCTTCTGCACTCTCTCCAATGCCTTCACTACCCTCCTAAAATGCAAGTCAAAATGCAATCCATCAGAGTCAGCATGGCTTTATGAAGACTAAATCGTGTTTGACTAAATCGCTAGAGTTCTTTGAAGATGTGACAAGCAAAGTGGATAATGGCGATCCTGGAGATGTAGTATGTCTGGACTTCCAGAAGGCATTTGATAAGGTGCCGCACAAAAGATTAATACACAAGATAAGATCACACGCAGCTAAGGGTAATATATTTGCTTGGATAGAGCTTTGGCTAACCAACAGAAAGCAGAGAGTCAGGATAAATGGGTCTTTTGTGGATGGCAAGCTGTAACTAGTGGGGTGCCACAGGGTTCGGTCCTTGGGCCCCAACTATTTACTTGGATTCAGGAGTAGAAGGTACCATAGCTAAATTTGCAGATGACACCAAAATAGGTGGGAAAGTAAGTTGCAGTGAAGAAATGAGAAATTTACAAATGGATATGGACAGGTTAGGTGAATGGGCCAAAATTTGGCAGATGGAGTTTAACGTGGATAAGTGAGGTTATCCAGTTCAGCTCCTACAGGCAATGGTCACGGTGGTGGTCCCACGGGCCATCGATCTGGTCGGGCGGAAATGACTCTCGTTCCTCCGGCCTGGGTATTCTGCTGCGGGGAGGCAACTTCACCGTCTCCGAGGTCAAGGAGGTGGTGGGCGGGCGACTCCTCGTAGCAGACGTAATGTACAAGAATGCTCCACTCCGGTTAATTAACGTGTATGGCCCGTCACAAGGAGCTGAGCGGCTGGAGGTTTTTCAGCAGTTCCCACTGCTGCTGGCGACCTCCAGGCCGGTCATTCTTGGCGGTGACTTCAACTGCATCATCGATGCGGCTGGACGATCCGGCAGGGCCGGCAGCAGATTGGACGCTACGTCCAGATCCCTGATGGAAACAGTTAAGGATGCCAAGCTGCACGACGTCTTCAGCAACCCTGCAGACGGAGCGCAGCGTAGATACACCTGGTCGCGGCCAGACGGGTCCATTCGTTCCAGGATAGACTTCCTGTTTGTGTCCCGTGCATTCACAGTCAGATCCACCGAGGTCAAGCCGGTGTTCTTCTCTGACCACTGCCTCCTACTGGCGGACTGCCACTTGGAGAAGGACCTGAGGGTGGGCAGGGGGGCATGGAAGCTATTCGTGCAACTGCTGACCCCAGAGAACATTGAGGAGCTCAAGAGGGCTTATGAAGGTTGGAGAACCATGAAACCCCTCTTTGAGTCCCTGACACACTGGTGGGAAGCGATCAAGGGAAACACCAAGAGGTTTTTCATCCTCAAAAGCATCCAGAAAGCTAGAAAGGAAGAGAGGGAAATGTCCCGACTCCAGAAAAACATGCAGAATCTGCTCCGGCTGCAGTCGGTGGGGGTCGATGTCAAGGAAGAACTCCAAGAGGTGAAGGGCCAGCAAGCCTCGCACTTTGCCTCGGAGGCCTCCAAGATCATCTTCCGTTCCAGAGTCCGCTCCGTGGAGCAGGATGAGACGTGCTCACGTTTCTTCTTCCAAAAGGTACACAGAGAGCGCTCTGTGATCAGCAGCCTGAAGGAAGAAGACGGCTCAGTAAAGTCATCACGGTCCGACATTCTGAGGATCAGCAAATCCTTTTATGCCGGTCTGTATGACGTGAAGCCCACGGACAGCACGGCCTCCCAGTCCTTCCTGTCCTCTATCACGGAGGTCTTAGACCACAGTACGCGGGAGAGCCTAGACAAACCGCTAACTCCTGACGAACTGACTAAGGCCCTCGAGTCCTTCGAGAAGAGTAAAACCCCCGGAAGCGACGGCCTGCCGGCGGAGTTGTATTCGGCTCTGTGGGACTTGATCGGCCCAGACCTGCTAGAAGTGTACGAGAGTATGCTCCTGGCCGGCAGCATGTCAGAATCCATGAGGAAAGGCATCATCACCCTCATCTACAAGCACAAGGGGGAAAGGGAGGAAATTAGAAATTGGCGACCCATTTCACTGTTGAATGTGGACTATAAGATTCTGTCCAAGGTCATCGCCAACCGGGTCAAATCCGCTCTGGAATTGGTGATTCACCCTGACCAGACCTGCTCTGTGCCAGGCAGGAAGATCTCTGACAGCCTGGCGCTGCTCAGGGATACGATTGCCTATGTACAGGACAGGGGTGTGGATACCTGCCTCATCAGCTTGGATCAGGAGAAGGCCTTTGACAGAATATCGCACACCTACATGGGGGATGTGCTCTCCAAAATGGGCTTTGGGGAGGGAATTCGAAATTGGATCCAACTGCTCTACACTAACATCAGTAGCGCAGTCTCAATCAATGGGTGGGAAACAGATAGCTTTCCGATTAAATCTGGAGTCAGGCAGGGCTGCCCTCTCTCGCCTGTCCTTTTCGTGTGCTGCATAGAACCCTTTGCCGAGTCCATCAGGAAGGATCCGGGCATAAGAGGAGTGACGATCCCAGGCAGTGGAGGCACTCAGGTAAAAGCCTCCCTGTACATGGACGACGTCGCCGTTTTCTGCTCGGATCCGCTGTCGGTGCGCAGACTGATGCACGTCTGCGACCAGTTCGAACTGGCCTCGGGAGCCAAGGTAAATCGTGGGAAGAGCGAGGCCATGTTCTTTGGGAACTGGGCTGACCGATCCTTTGTCCCCTTCACTGTCAGGGCTGACGGCCTGAAGGTGCTGGGGATATGGTTCGGAGGGACCGGGGCATGCGTTAGAAACTGGAAGGAGCGAGTGGCTATGGTGAAAAGGAAACTGGGCATGTGGGAGCGACGCTCCCTCTCCATTGCGGGTAAGAACCTGGTCATCAGGTGTGAGGTACTCTCGCTGTTGCTGTACGTGGCGCAGGTCTGGCCCATTCCACACTCCTGCGCGATGGCGATCACTCGAGCCATCTTCCGCTTTATCTGGAGGTCGAAAATGGATCGTGTCTGCAGGGACGCGATGTACAAGCCTCTAGATAAAGGGGGAAAAAACGTGCCCAACATCGCCCTCATACTGATGGCCACCTTTGTGTGTGGCTGCATCAAGCGGTGCGTAGACCCTCAGTACGCAAACACCAAGTGTCACTACGTGCTGAGGTTCTACCTGTCCCCGGTGTTGCGAAGGATGGGTCTGGCCACGCTGCCGCGGAACGCTCCAAGTAGTTGGACCGTGCCGTACCACCTGTCCCTGGTGGAAAAATTTATGCAGAAAAACACCTTTGACCACAAGTCCATCAGGCAGTGGTCAGCACGTAACGTCCTAGAGGCCCTGAGGGAAAAGGAGAGGGTGGACCCTGTGGGATGGTTCCCCGAGCAGACTGTCAAAGTCATTTGGCAGAATGCCTCATCGCCAGAACTTTCCAACAAGCACCAAGACGTAGCTTGGCTGGTGGTGAGAAAGGCCCTCCCCGTCAGATCCTTCCTACACGCCAGGAGTCTCACCCCCTCTGCACGTTGCCCTCGAGGTGGCTGTGGTGGGGAAGAGACCGTTGTTCACCTCCTTGTGGATTGTGCCTTTGCAAAGAAAGTCTGGAGAGAGATGCAGTGGTTGCTGTCGAGGTTCATCCCGAGCAGTTCTGTGACACAGGACTCTGTGCTCTACGGGCTGTTCCCAGGGACACACACCGAGACAAACATCGACTGCAGCTGGAGGATCATCAACTCGGTGAAAGACGCGCTTTGGTCTGCCCGAAACTTGTTGGTCTTCCAGCACAAAGAGTTGTCCCCGACCGATTGTTGCGGACTGGCACAATCCAAAGTCCAGGACTACGTGCTGAGGGACGCACTAAAGCTTGGGGCAGCTGCCGCAAAGGCGCAATGGGGAAGGGTCGCTGTCTAAGACCTTCCTACCACAGCGCACCGAGAGACTGGGAACTGTTTAGAGCCCCTCGGGCTGTACAGATCAAAATGAAAGGCTGTAAATGATTGTAATATTGTTTGTACTGATGCACCTGGTGATACATTTTGTAAAAGTTTAACCTGGATTGTACCCTTGTAATGTTGTTTTTGAAATGGTTTTGAATGTGATTGAAGATTTTTTATGAATAAAGTATATTTTTACAAAAAAAAAAAAAAAAAAATCTGTTCTTATCAGTTTAATATCTGATACGTCCCTTATCTGGGGACCATATATTAAATTGATTTTTGGAGCAGGGAGATGGAATAGGGGCTTGCTCCGTCCACTCCACGCATCGACCCGGTATTGCAGTATCTCTGGGAATGGTGCACCACCCCTTTCCAGGGGATTTTCAATGCTAAAAATAGTTTTCTTACAAACATCTGCTTTCTTTACTTTTCAACATGCACATCTTTCAAAACACAACTTTCTTTCTTTCTCATCGCTTCTCGGCCTTTTGGCTAACATCAAGTGTAGTGTTGCAGGGGCGACACTATGGTCCTGCCAGGGCAAGGTCGGGATGGAAGGCCGATAACCAATCGCAATCCAAATCTATACCGTGGGTTACCTATCACCGTCCGAGTCACGGTGAACCACAGCGAAGGAGGATCACCTATGGATCGGGGCTTCTTCACCAGGAGGGTCCTGTTGAAGGCGTGCGGCTTCCAAGCTACGGAGATCTTCACCCTGCACGACTCCCGCAAAGGCGGTTATTTTGACGTGACGTTCAAGCGGGTGGCAGACTGCGTCCGGCTCCTGAGGGTGTTCGAGGAGAAGAGAGACCTGCCGGAGATGAAGATCCTGACGGCGGAGCCGCACTTTTCTCTGCCGTTGCAACGGGAACGTGAGGTGATGGTGCATGTGTACAACCCCTTCGTCCCTGTCGCCGACGTGGTCACCTTCCTCACCAGGTACTTCGATAAGGTGGGGAGCGGCACCGAGATTCGAGACGACTTGGGGATCTGGACAGGCAAACGCCTGTTTAAGGTCACGCTAAAGACCGATGGTAAGGGAGCCATTTTCCACCCTCCTTCCAGTTTCGCCATCGGGGGAAACCGGGGCTACCTGGTCTACGCTGGGCAACCCAAGCATTGTCGCTCATGCGGCAAGGCTGGTCATGTGGCGGACAACTGCAGCGCCTCCCTCTGCAAGATCTGCAAACAGGAAGGGCACCAGACAAAAGACTGCAAACAGGCCAAGTGCTGCAACCTGTGTGGCGAGGCAAGTCACCTCTACAGGACCTGCCCCAAACGCTGCCGTACTTACGCACAGGCAGCCAAAGCCGACCAGGGAGAAGCAGAAGAAAGGTTCCGTGCCACTCCAACCACCAAGGCCCCCAGGGAGCTCAACGGGACAAAGGAGGACACAGAGAGAGACAAGGTGGAGAAAGAGATTGAGGCAACAGAGAGCCAATCAACAGCACTACCCCCTGAACCTCCCAGTCCTCAGGAATCAATGGAGGAGGAGGCAGCAGTGGAAAAGCAGCAGGGGGAGTGGCGGACGGTGAAGAACAAGAAAAGTAAGAGGGAGCGAAGAAGAAGCAAAGGCGTTTCCCAGAGAAGCGGCAAGAGGCGTCTCCCATCCGACACGGATGACAAGGGCAGCAGCTCTTCGGATGATGAAGTGCCAGAGCGGCACCGACAGAAGAGGCGGCAAAGCTCCAGGGCGTTGGAGGACGAGACACCCGAGCTCCAGAAAATTGGAGACAACAAGGAGACCAGCGCACCCCAACTTTGCCTGCAACCTGAGGAGGCCAGTGCACCACAGCCCCTGGAATCTGGGAGCAGTGAGGCAATCATCGCACCCCAGCTCCAGGAAGCCGGGAACAGCAACACCCCAGAGGGGGTGAGTTTTGGAGAAGCTTCTCCAGCAAAGGTCATCTCAAAACCCGCTCTCTACGTGAACCTCCAGATGCCACTGGAGCAGAACACGGCCAAGGAGATCTACCTCAGCCCATCCAAAGTGAAGGAATTTGAGCTCACTACGGGTATGAAGGAGCAGACTAAAGGTCTGGGACTCTCAGAGACAGTGGGTTTGGTAGGAGAATAAATGCTTTAAAATGGGTTTAAAGATTGTATCCATAAATGTGCGTAGCATTAAATCTACTACGCGATGTGTTGCGACCTTGGACTACCTAGCCAAGGTCAAAGCTGACCTGTTGTTTCTGCAGGAGTGTGCGATACCGCACCTCAGCTCCTACAGGCAATGGTCACGATGGTGGTCCCACGGGCCATCGATCTGGTCGGGCGGAAACGACTCTCGTTCCTCCGGCCTGGGTATTCTGCTGCGGGGAGGCAACTTCACCGTCTCCGAGGTCAAGGAGGTGGTGGGCGGGCGACTCCTGGTTGCAGACGTAATGTACAAGAACGCTCCACTCCGGTTAATTAACGTGTATGGCCCGGCACAAGGGGCTGAGCGGCTGGAGGTTTTTCAGCGGCTCCCACTGCTGCTGGCGACCTCCAGGCCGGTCATTCTGGGCGGGGACTTCAACTGCATCATCGATGCGGCTGGACGATCCGGCAGGGCCGGAAGCAGATTGGACGCTACGTCCAGATCCCTGATGGAAACAGTTAAGGATGCCAAGCTGCACGACGTCTTCAGCAACCCTGCAGACGGAGCGCAGCGTAGATACACCTGGTCGCGGCCAGACGGGTCCATTCGTTCCAGGATAGACTTCCTGTTTGTGTCCCGTGCATTCACAGTCAGATCCACCGAGGTCAAGCCGGTGTTCTTCTCTGACCACTGCCTCCTACTGGCGGACTGCCACTTGGAGGAAGACCTGAGGGTGGGCAGGGGGGCATGGAAGCTAAATGTGCAACTGCTGACCCCAGAGAACATTGAGGAGCTCAAGAGGGATTACAAAGGTTGGAGAACCGTGAAACCCCTCTTTGAGTCCCTGACACACTGGTGGGAAGTGATCAAGGGAAGCATCAAGAGGTTCTTCATCCTCAAAGGCACCCAGAAAGCTAGAAAGGAACAGAGGGAAATGTCCCGACTCCAGAAAAAGATGCAGAATCTGCTCCGGCTGCAGTCGATGGGGGTCGATGTCAAGGAGGAGCTCCAAGAGGTGAAGGGCCAGCAAGCCTCGCACTTTGCCTCGGAGGCCTCCAAGATCATCTTCCGTTCCAGGGTCCGCTCCGTGGAGCAGGATGAGACGTGCTCACGTTTCTTCTTCCAAAAGGTACACAGAGAGCGCTCTGTGATCAGCAGCCTGAAGGAAGAAGACGGCTCAGTAAAGTCATCACGGTCCGACATTCTGAGGATCAGCAAATCCTTTTATGCCGGACTGTATGACGTGAAGCCCACGGACAGCACGGCCTCCCAGTCCTTCCTGTCCTCTATCACGGAGGTCTTAGACCACAGTACGCGGGAGAGCCTAGACAAACCGCTAACTCCTGACGAACTGACTAAGGCCCTCGAGTCCTTCGAGAAGAGTAAAACCCCCGGAAGCGACGGCCTGCCGGCGGAGTTGTATTCGGCTCTGTGGGACTTGATCGGCCCAGACCTGCTAGAAGTGTACGAGAGTATGCTCCTGGCCGGCAGCATGTCAGAATCCATGAGGAAAGGCATCATCACCCTCATCTACAAGCACAAGGGGGAAAGGGAGGAAATTAGAAATTGGCGACCCATTTCACTGTTGAATGTGGACTATAAGATTCTGTCCAAGGTCATCGCCAATCGGGTCAAATCCGCTCTGGAATTGGTGATTCACCCTGACCAGACCTGCTCTGTGCCAGGCAGGAAGATCTCTGACAGCCTGGCGCTGCTCAGGGATACGATTGCCTATGTACAGGACAGGGGTGTGGATACCTGCCTCATCAGCTTGGATCAGGAGAAGGCCTTTGACAGAATATCGCACACCTACATGGGGGATGTGCTCTCCAAAATGGGCTTTGGGGAGGGAATTCGAAATTGGATCCAACTGCTCTACACTAACATCAGTAGCGCAGTCTCAATCAATGGGTGGGAAACAGATAGCTTTCCGATTAAATCTGGAGTCAGGCAGGGCTGTCCTCTCTCGCCTGTCCTTTTCGTGTGCTGCATAGAACCCTTTGCCGAGTCCATCAGGAAGGATCCGGCATAAGAGGAGTGACGATCCCAGGCAGTGGAGGCACTCAGGTAAAAGCCTCCCTGTACATGGACGACGTCGCCGTCTTCTGCTCGGATCCGCTGTCGGTGCGCAGACTGATGCACGTCTGCGACCAGTTCGAACTGGCCTCGGGAGCCAAGGTAAATCGTGGGAAGAGCGAGGCCATGTTCTTTGGGAACTGGGCTGACCGATCCTTTGTCCCCTTCACTGTCAGGGCTGACGGCCTGAAGGTGCTGGGGATATGGTTCGGAGGGACCGGGGCATGCGTTAGAAACTGGAAGGAGCGAGTGGCTATGGTGAAAAGGAAACTGGGCATGTGGGAGCGACGCTCCCTCTCCATTGCGGGTAAGAACCTGGTCATCAGGTGTGAGGTACTCTCGCTGTTGCTGTATGTGGCGCAGGTCTGGCCCATTCCACACTCCTGCGCGACGGCGATCACTCGAGCCATCTTCCGCTTTATCTGGAGGTCGAAAATGGATCGTGTCTGCAGGGACGCGATGTACAAGCCTCTAGATAAAGGGGGAAAAAACGTGCCCAACATCGCCCTCATACTGATGGCCACCTTTGTGTGTGGCTGCATCAAGCGGTGCGTACACCCTCAGTACGCAAACACCAAGTGTCACTACGTGCTGAGGTTCTACCTGTCCCCGGTGTTGCGAAGGATGGGTCTGGCCACGCTGCCGCGGAACGCTCCAAGTAGTTGGACCGTGCCCTACCACCTGTCCCTGGTGGAAAAATTTATGCAGAAAAACACCTTTGACCACAAGTCCATCAGGCAGTGGTCAGCACGTAACGTCCTAGAGGCCCTGAGGGAAAAGGAGAGGGTGGACCCTGTGGGATGGTTCCCCGAGCAGACTGTCAAAGTCATTTGGCAGAATGCCTCATCGCCAGAACTTTCCAACAAGCACCAAGACGTAGCTTGGCTGGTGGTGAGAAAGGCCCTCCCCGTCAGATCCTTCCTACACGCCAGGAGTCTCACCCCCTCTGCACGTTGCCCTCGAGGTGGCTGTGGTGGGGAAGAGACCGTTGTTCACCTCCTTGTGGATTGTGCCTTTGCAAAGAAAGTCTGGAGAGAGATGCAGTGGTTGCTGTCGAGGTTCATCCCGAGCAGTTCTGTGACACAGGACTCTGTGCTCTACGGGCTGTTCCCAGGGACACACACCGAGACAAACATCGACTGCAGCTGGAGGATCATCAACTCGGTGAAAGAGGCGCTTTGGTCTGCCCGAAACTTGTTGGTCTTCCAGCACAAAGAGTTGTCCCCGACCGATTGTTGCGGACTGGCACAATCCAAAGTCCAGGACTACGTGCTGAGGGACGCACTAAAGCTTGGGGCAGCTGCCGCAAAGGCGCAATGGGGAAGGGTCGCTGTCTAAGACCTTTCTACCACAGCGCACCGAGAGACTGGGAACTGTTTAGAGCCCCTCGGGCTGTACAGATCAAAATGAAAGGCTGTAAATGATTGTAATATTGTTTGTACTGATGCACCTGGTGATACATTTTGTAAAAGTTTAAGCTGGATTGTACCCTTGTAATGTTGTTTTTGAAATGGTTTTGAATGTGATTGAAGATTTTTTATGAATAAAGTATATTTTTACAAAAAAAAAAAAATCTGGTGTCAGCTGTGGCTCAGTTCATAGCACCCTCGCCTTTGAATCAGAGGGTTGTGGGTTCATGTCCCACTCCTGGAAACCAAGAACTGTGATTGTACTCAAAAGAGTTGCAATCTGTGACTGTTGATAACTCGAAAGAGTTTGAACTGTCCATCATGAAGTAACCATCTGTTCTTATCAGTTTAATATCTGATACGTCCCTTATCTGGGGACCATATATTAAATTGATTTTTGGAGCAGGGAGATGGAATAGGGGCTTGCTCCGTCCACTCCACGCATCGACCCGGTATTGCAGTATCTCTGGGAATGGTGCACCACCCCTTTCCAGGGGATTTTCAATGCTAAAAATAGTTTTCTTACAAACATCTGCTTTCTTTACTTTTCAACATGCACATCTTTCAAAACACAACTTTCTTTCTTTCTCATCGCTTCTCGGCCTTTTGGCTAACATCAAGTGTTGCAGGGGCGACACCATGGTCCTGCCAAGGCAAGGTCGGGATGGAAGGCCGATAACCAATCGCAATCCAAATCCATACCGTGGGCTACCTATCACCGTCCGAGTCACGGTGAACCACAGCGAAGGAGGATCACCTATGGATCGGGGCATCTTCACCAGGAGGATCCTGTTGAAGGCGTGCGGCTTCCAAGCTACGGAGATCTTCACCCTGCACGACTCCCGCAAAGGCGGTTATTTTGACGTGACGTTCAAGCGGGTGGCAGACTGCGTCCGGCTCCTGAGGGTGTTCGAGGAGAAGAGAGACCTGCCGGAGATGAAGATCCTTACGGCGGAGCCGCACTTTTCTCTGCCGTTGCAACGGGAACGTGAGGTGATGGTGCATGTGTACAACCCCTTCGTCCCTGTCGCCGACGTGGTCACCTTCCTCACCAGGTACTTCGATAAGGTGGGGAGCGGCACCGAGATTCGAGACGACTTGGGGATCTGGACAGGCAAACGCCTGTTTAAGGTCACGCTAAAGACCGATGGTAAGGGAGCCATTTTCCACCCTCCCTCCAGTTTCGCTATCGGGGGAAACCGGGGCTACCTGGTCTACGCTGGGCAACCCAAGCATTGTCGCTCATGCGGCAAGGCTGGTCATGTGGCGGCCAACTGCAGCGCCTCCCTCTGCAAGATCTGCAAACAGGAAGGGCACCAGACAAAAGACTGCAAACAGGCCAAGTGCTGCAACCTGTGTGGCGAGGCAAGTCACCTCTACAGGACCTGCCCCAAACGCTGCCGTACTTACGCACAGGCAGCCAAAGCCGACCAGGGGGAAGCAGAAGAAATGTTCCGTGTCACTCCAACCACCAAGGCCCCCAGGGAGCTCAACGGGACAAAGGAGGACACAGAGAGAGACAAGGTGGAGAAAGAGATTGAGGCAACAGAGAGCCAATCAACAGCACTACCCCCTGAACCTCCCAGTCCTCAGGACAGCGAATCAATGGAGGAGGAGGCAGCAGTGGAAAAGCAGCAGGGGGAGTGGCGGACGGTGAAGAACAAGAAAAGTAAGAGGGAGCGAAGAAGAAGCAAAGGCGTTTCCCAGAGAAGCGGCAAGAGGCGTCTCCCATCCGACACGGAGGACAAGGGCAGCAGCTCTTCGGATGATGAAGTGCCAGAGCGGCACCGACAGAAGAGGCGGCAAAGCTCCAGGGCGTTGGAGGACGAGACACCCGAGCTCCAGAAAATTGGAGACAACAAGGAGACCAGCGCACCCCAACTTTGCCTGCAACCTGAGGAGGCCAGTGCACCACAGCCCCTGGAATCTGGGAGCAGTGAGGCAATCATCGCACCCCAGCTCCAGGAAGCCGGGAACAGCAACACCCCAGAGGGGGTGAGTTTTGGAGAAGCTTCTCCAGCAAAGGTCATCTCAAAACCCGCTCTCTACGTGAACCTCCAGATGCCACCGGAGCAGAACACGGCCAAGGAGATCTACCTCAGCCCATCCAAAGTGAAGGAATTTGAGCTCACTACGGGTATGAAGGAGCAGACTAAAGGTCTGGGACTCTCAGAGACAGTGGGTTTGGTAGGAGAATAAATGCTTTAAAATGGGTTTAAAGATTGTATCCATAAATGTGCGTAGCATTAAATCTACTACGCGATGTGTTGCGACCTTGGACTACCTAGCCAAGGTCAAAGCTGACCTGTTGTTTCTGCAGGAGTGTGCGATACCGCACCTCAGCTCCTACAGGCAATGGTCACGATGGTGGTCCCACGGGCCATCGATCTGGTCGGGCGGAAACGACTCTCGTTCCTCCGGCCTGGGTATTCTGCTGCGGGGAGGCAACTTCACCGTCTCCGAGGTCAAGGAGGTGGTGGGCGGGCGACTCCTCGTAGCAGACGTAATGTACAAGAACGCTCCACTCCGGTTAATTAACGTGTATGGCCCGGCACAAGGGGCTGAGCGGCTGGAGGTTTTTCAGCAGCTCCCACTGCTGCTGGCGACCTCCAGGCCGGTCATTCTGGGCGGGGACTTCAACTGCATCATCGATGCGGCTGGACAATCCGGCAGGGCCGGAAGCAGATTGGACGCTACGTCCAGATGCCTGATGGAAACAGTTAAGGATGCCAAGCTGCACGACGTCTTCAGCAACCCTGCAGACGGAGCGCAGCGTAGATACACCTGGTCGCGGCCAGACGGGTCCATTCGTTCCAGGATAGACTTCCTGTTTGTGTCCCGTGCATTCACAGTCAGATCCACCGAGGTCAAGCCGGTGTTCTTCTCTGACCACTGCCTCCTACTGGCGGACTGCCACTTGGAGAAGGACCTGAGGGTGGGCAGGGGGGCATGGAAGCTAAATGTGCAACTGCTGACCCCAGAGAACATTGAGGAGCTCAAGAGGGATTACAAAGGTTGGAGAACCGTGAAACCCCTCTTTGAGTCCCTGACACACTGGTGGGAAGCGATCAAGGGAAGCATCAAGAGGTTTTTCATCCGCAAAGGCACCCAGAAAGCTAGAAAGGAACAGAGGGAAATGTCCCGACTCCAGGAAAAGATGCAGAATCTGCTCCAGCTGCAGTCGATGGGGGTCGATGTCAAGGAGGAGCTCCAAGAGGTGAAGGGCCAGCAAGCCTCGCACTTTGCCTCGGAGGCCTCCAAGATCATCTTCCGTTCCAGGGTCCGCTCCGTGGAGCAGGATGAGACGTGCTCACGTTTCTTCTTCCAAAAGGTACACAGAGAGCGCTCTGTGATCAGCAGCCTGAAGGAAGAAGACGGCTCAGTAAAGTCATCACGGTCCGACATTCTGAGGATCAGCAAATCCTTTTATGCCGGATTGTATGACGTGAAGCCCACGGACAGCACGGCCTCCCAGTCCTTCCTGTCCTCTATCACGGAGGTCTTAGACCACAGTACGCGGGAGAGCCTAGACAAACCGCTAACTCCTGACGAACTGACTAAGGCCCTCGAGTCCTTCGAGAAGAGTAAAACCCCCGGAAGCGACGGCTTGCCGGCGGAGTTGTATTCGGCTCTGTGGGACTTGATCGGCCCAGACCTGCTAGAAGTGTACGAGAGTATGCTCCTGGCCGGCAGCATGTCAGAATCCATGAGGAAAGGCATCATCACCCTCATCTACAAGCAAATGGGGGAAAGGGAGGAAATTAGAAATTGGCGACCCATTTCACTGTTGAATGTGGACTATAAGATTCTGTCCAAGGTCATCGCCAATCGGGTCAAATCCGCTCTGGAATTGGTGATTCACCTGACCAGACCTGCTCTGTGCCGGGCAGGAAGATGTCTGACAGCCTGGCGCTGCTCAGGGATACGATTGCCTATGTACAGGACAGGGGTGTGGATACCTGCCTCATCAGCTTGGATCAGGAGAAGGCCTTTGACAGAATATCGCACACCTACATGGGGGATGTGCTCTCCAAAATGGGCTTTGGGGAGGGAATTCGAAATTGGATCCAACTGCTCTACACTAACATCAGTAGCGCAGTCTCAATCAATGGGTGGGAAACAGATAGCTTTCCGATTAAATCTGGAGTCAGGCAGGGCTGTCCTCTCTCGCCTGTCCTTTTCGTGTGCTGCATAGAACCCTTTGCCGAGTCCATCAGGAAGGATCCGGGCATAAGAGGAGTGACGATCCCAGGCAGTGGAGGCACTCAGGTAAAAGCCTCCCTGTACATGGACGACGTCGCCGTCTTCTGCTCGGATCCGCTGTCGGTGCGCAGACTGATGCACGTCTGCGACCAGTTCGAACTGGCCTCGGGAGCCAAGGTAAATCGTGGGAAGAGCGAGGCCATGTTCTTTGGGAACTGGGCTGACCGATCCTTTGTCCCCTTCACTGTCAGGGCTGACGGCCTGAAGGTGCTGGGGATATGGTTCGGAGGGACCGGGGCATGCGTTAGAAACTGGAAGGAGCGAGTGGCTATGGTGAAAAGGAAACTGGGCATGTGGGAGCGACGCTCCCTCTCCATTGCGGGTAAGAACCTGGTCATCAGGTGTGAGGTACTCTCGCTGTTGCTGTATGTGGCGCAGGTCTGGCCCATTCCACACTCCTGCGCGACGGCGATCACTCGAGCCATCTTCCGCTTTATCTGGAGGTCGAAAATGGATCGTGTCTGCAGGGACGCGATGTACAAGCCTCTAGATAAAGGGGGAAAAAACGTGCCCAACATCGCCCTCATACTGATGGCCACCTTTGTGTGTGGCTGCATCAAGCGGTGCGTACACCCTCAGTACGCAAACACCAAGTGTCACTACGTGCTGAGGTTCTACCTGTCCCCGGTGTTGCGAAGGATGGGTCTGGCCACGCTGCCGCGGAACGCTCCAAGTAGTTGGACCGTGCCCTACCACCTGTCCCTGGTGGAAAAATTTATGCAGAAAAACACCTTTGACCACAAGTCCATCAGGCAGTGGTCAGCACGTAACGTCCTAGAGGCCCTGAGGGAAAAGGAGAGGGTGGACCCTGTGGGATGGTTCCCCGAGCAGACTGTCAAAGTCATTTGGCAGAATGCCTCATCGCCAGAACTTTCCAACAAGCACCAAGACGTAGCTTGGCTGGTGGTGAGAAAGGCCCTCCCCGTCAGATCCTTCCTACACGCCAGGAGTCTCACCCCCTCTGCACGTTGCCCTCGAGGTGGCTGTGGTGGGGAAGAGACCGTTGTTCACCTCCTTGTGGATTGTGCCTTTGCAAAGAAAGTCTGGAGAGAGATGCAGTGGTTGCTGTCGAGGTTCATCCCGAGCAGTTCTGTGACACAGGACTCTGTGCTCTACGGGCTGTTCCCAGGGACACACACCGAGACAAACATCGACTGCAGCTGGAGGATCATCAACTCGGTGAAAGAGGCGCTTTGGTCTGCCCGAAACTTGTTGGTCTTCCAGCACAAAGAGTTGTCCCCGACCGATTGTTGCGGACTGGCACAATCCAAAGTCCAGGACTACGTGCTGAGGGACGCACTAAAGCTTGGGGCAGCTGCCGCAAAGGCGCAATGGGGAAGGGTCGCTGTCTAAGACCTTTCTGCCACAGCGCACCGAGAGACTGGGAACTGTTTAGAGCCCCTCGGGCTGTACAGATCAAAATGAAAGGCTGTAAATGATTGTAATATTGTTTGTACTGATGCACCTGGTGATACATTTTGTAAAAGTTTAACCTGGATTGTACCCTTGTAATGTTGTTTTTGAAATGGTTTTGAATGTGATTGAAGATTTTTTATGAATAAAGTATATTTTTACAAAAAAAAAAAAATCTGGTGTCAGCTGTGGCTCAGTTCATAGCACCCTCGCCTTTGAATCAGAGGGTTGTGGGTTCATGTCCCACTCCTGGAAACCAAGAACTGTGATTGTACTCAAAAGAGTTGCAATCTGTGACTGTTGATAACTCGAAAGAGTTTGAACTGTCCATCATGAAGTAACCATCTGTTCTTATCAGTTTAATATCTGATACGTCCCTTATCTGGGGACCATATATTAAATTGATTTTTGGAGCAGGGAGATGGAATAGGGGCTTGCTCCGTCCACTCCACGCATCGACCCGGTATTGCAGTATCTCTGGGAATGGTGCACCACCCCTTTCCAGGGGATTTTCAATGCTAAAAATAGTTTTCTTACAAACATCTGCTTTCTTTACTTTTCAACATGCACATCTTTCAAAACACAACTTTCTTTCTTTCTCATCGCTTCTCGGCCTTTTGGCTAATATCAAGTGTTGCAGGGGCGACACCATGGTCCTGCCAAGGCAAGGTCGGGATGGAAGGCCGATAACCAATCGCAATCCAAATCCATACCGTGGGCTACCTATCACCGTCCGAGTCACGGTGAACCACAGCGAAGGAGGATCACCTATGGATCGGGGCTTCTTCACCAGGAGGATCCTGTTGAAGGCGTGCGGCTTCCAAGCTACGGAGATCTTCACCCTGCACGACTCCCGCAAAGGCGGTTATTTTGACGTCACGTTCAAGCGGGTGGCAGACTGCGTCCGGCTCCTGAGGGTGTTCGAGGAGAAGAGAGACCTGCCGGAGATGAAGATCCTGACGGCGGAGCCGCACTTTTCTCTGCCGTTGCAACGGGAACGTGAGGTGATGGTGCATGTGTACAACCCCTTCGTCCCTGTCGCCGACGTGGTCACCTTCCTCACCAGGTACTTCGATAAGGTGGGGAGCGGCACCGAGATTCGAGACGACTTGGGGAGCTGGACAGGCAAACGCCTGTTTAAGGTCACGCTAAAGACCGATGGTAAGGGAGCCATTTTCCACCCTCCCTCCAGTTTCGCTATCGGGGGAAACCGGGGCTACCTGGTCTACGCTGGGCAACCCAAGCATTGTCGCTCATGCGGCAAGGCTGGTCATGTGGCGGCCAACTGCAGCGCCTCCCTCTGCAAGATCTGCAAACAGGAAGGGCACCAGACAAAAGACTGCAAACAGGCCAAGTGCTGCAACCTGTGTGGCGAGGCAAGTCACCTCTACAGGACCTGCCCCAAACGCTGCCGTACTTACGCACAGGCAGCCAAAGCCGACCAGGGGGAAGCAGAAGAAATGTTCCGTGTCACTCCAACCACCAAGGCCCCCAGGGAGCTCAACGGGACAAAGGAGGACACAGAGAGAGACAAGGTGGAGAAAGAGATTGAGGCAACAGAGAGCCAATCAACAGCACTACCCCCTGAACCTCCCAGTCCTCAGGACAGCGAATCAATGGAGGAGGAGGCAGCAGTGGAAAAGCAGCAGGGGGAGTGGCGGACGGTGAAGAACAAGAAAAGTAAGAGGGAGCGAAGAAGAAGCAAAGGCGTTTCCCAGAGAAGCGGCAAGAGGCATCTCCCATCCGACACGGAGGACAAGGGCAGCAGCTCTTCGGATGATGAAGTGCCAGAGCGGCACCGACAGAAGAGGCGGCAAAGCTCCAGGGCGTTGGAGGACGAGACACCCGAGCTCCAGAAAATTGGAGACAACAAGGAGACCAGCGCACCCCAACTTTGCCTGCAACCTGAGGAGGCCAGTGCACCACAGCCCCTGGAATCTGGGAGCAGTGAGGCAATCATCGCACCCCAGCTCCAGGAAGCCGGGAACAGCAACACCCCAGAGGGGGTGAGTTTTGGAGAAGCTTCTCCAGCAAAGGTCATCTCAAAACCCGCTCTCTACGTGAACCTCCAGATGCCACCGGAGCAGAACACGGCCAAGGAGATCTACCTCAGCCCATCCAAAGTGAAGGAATTTGAGCTCACTACGGGTATGAAGGATCAGACTAAAGGTCTGGGACTCTCAGAGACAGTGGGTTTGGTAGGAGAATAAATGCTTTAAAATGGGTTTAAAGATTGTATCCATAAATGTGCGTAGCATTAAATCTACTACGCGATGTGTTGCGACCTTGGACTACCTAGCCAAGGTCAAAGCTGACCTGTTGTTTCTGCAGGAGTGTGCGATACCGCACCTCAGCTCCTACAGGCAATGGTCACGATGGTGGTCCCACGGGCCATCGATCTGGTCGGGCGGAAACGACTCTCGTTCCTCCGGCCTGGGTATTCTGCTGCGGGGAGGCAACTTCACCGTCTCCGAGGTCAAGGAGGTGGTGGGCGGGCGACTCCTGGTAGCAGACGTAATGTACAAGAACGCTCCACTCCGGTTAATTAACGTGTACGGCCCGGCACAAGGGGCTGAGCGGCTGGAGGTTTTTCAGCAGCTCCCACTGCTGCTGGCGACCTCCAGGCCGGTCATTCTGGGCGGGGACTTCAACTGCATCATCGATGCGGCTGGACGATCCGGCAGGGCCGGAAGCAGATTGGACGCTACGTCCAGATCCCTGATGGAAACAGTTAAGAATGCCAAGCTGCACGACGTCTTCAGCAAACCTGCAGACGGAGCGCAGCGTAGATACACCTGGTCGCGGCCAGACGGGTCCATTCGTTCCAGGATAGACTTCCTGTTTGTGTCCCGTGCATTCACAGTCAGATCCACCGAGGTCAAGCCGGTGTTCTTCTCTGACCACTGCCTCCTACTGGCGGACTGCCACTTGGAGAAGGACCTGAGGGTGGGCAGGGGGGCATGGAAGCTAAATGTGCAACTGCTGACCCCAGAGAACATTGAGGAGCTCAAGAGGGATTACAAAGGTTGGAGAACCGTGAAACCCCTCTTTGAGTCCCTGACACACTGGTGGGAAGCGATCAAGGGAAGCATCAAGAGGTTTTTCATCCGCAAAGGCACCCAGAAAGCTAGAAAGGAACAGAGGGAAATGTCCCGACTCCAGGAAAAGATGCAGAATCTGCTCCAGCTGCAGTCGATGGGGGTCGATGTCAAGGAGGAGCTCCAAGAGGTGAAGGGCCAGCAAGCCTCGCACTTTGCCTCGGAGGCCTCCAAGATCATCTTCCGTTCCAGGGTCCGCTCCGTGGAGCAGGATGAGACGTGCTCACGTTTCTTCTTCCAAAAGGTACACAGAGAGCGCTCTGTGATCAGCAGCCTGAAGGAAGAAGACGGCTCAGTAAAGTCATCACGGTCCGACATTCTGAGGATCAGCAAATCCTTTTATGCCGGATTGTATGACGTGAAGCCCACGGACAGCACGGCCTCCCAGTCCTTCCTGTCCTCTATCACGGAGGTCTTAGACCACAGTACGCGGGAGAGCCTAGACAAACCGCTAACTCCTGACGAACTGACTAAGGCCCTCGAGTCCTTCGAGAAGAGTAAAACCCCCGGAAGCGACGGCTTGCCGGCGGAGTTGTATTCGGCTCTGTGGGACTTGATCGGCCCAGACCTGCTAGAAGTGTACGAGAGTATGCTCCTGGCCGGCAGCATGTCAGAATCCATGAGGAAAGGAATCATCACCCTCATCTACAAGCACAAGGGGGAAAGGGAGGAAATTAGAAATTGGCGACCCATTTCACTGTTGAATGTGGACTATAAGATTCTGTCCAAGGTCATCGCCAATCGGGTCAAATCCGCTCTGGAATTGGTGATTCACCTGACCAGACCTGCTCTGTGCCGGGCAGGAAGATGTCTGACAGCCTGGCGCTGCTCAGGGATACGATTGCCTATGTACAGGACAGGGGTGTGGATACCTGCCTCATCAGCTTGGATCAGGAGAAGGCCTTTGACAGAATATTGCACACCTACATGGGGGATGTGCTCTCCAAAATGGGCTTTGGGGAGGGAATTCGAAATTGGATCCAACTGCTCTACACTAACATCAGTAGCGCAGTCTCAATCAATGGGTGGGAAACAGATAGCTTCCCGATCAAATCTGGAGTCAGGCAGGGCTGTCCTCTCTCGCCTGTCCTTTTCGTGTGTTGCATAGAACCCTTTGCCGAGTCCATCAGGAAAGATCCGGGCATAAGAGGAGTGACGATCCCAGGCAGTGGAGGCACTCAGGTAAAAGCCTCCCTGTACATGGACGACGTCGCCGTCTTCTGCTCGGATCCGCTGTCGGTGCGCAGACTGATGCACATCTGCGACCAGTTCGAACTGGCCTCGGGAGCCAAGGTAAATCGTGGGAAGAGCGAGGCCATGTTCTTTGGGAACTGGGCTGACCGATCCTTTGTCCCCTTCACTGTCAGGGCTGACGGCCTGAAGGTGCTGGGGATATGGTTCGGAGGGACCGGGGCATGCGTTAGAAACTGGAAGGAGCGAGTGGCTATGGTGAAGAGGAAACTGGGCATGTGGGAGCGACGCTCCCTCTCCATTGCGGGTAAGAACCTGGTCATCAGGTGCGAGGTACTCTCGCTGTTGCTGTACGTGGCGCAGGTCTGGCCCATTCCAGACTCCTGCGCGACGGCGATCACTCGAGCCATCTTCCGCTTTATCTGGAGGTCGAAAATGGATCGTGTCCGCAGGGACGCGATGTACAAGCCTCTAGATAAAGGGGGAAAAAACGTGCCCAACATCGCCCTCATACTGATGGCCACCTTTGTGTGCGGCTGCATCAAGCGGTGCGTAGACCCTCAGTACGCAAACACCAAGTGTCACTACGTGCTGAGGTTCTACCTGTCCCCGGTGTTGCGAAGGATGGGTCTGGCCACGCTGCCGCGGAACGCTCCAAGTAGTTGGACCGTGCCGTACCACCTGTCCCTGGTGGAAAAATTTATGCAGAAAAACACCTTTGACCACAAGTCCATCAGGCAGTGGTCAGCACGTAACGTCCTAGAGGCCCTGAGGGATAAGGAGAGGATGGACCCTGTGGGATGGTTCCCCGAGCAGACTGTCAAAGTCATTTGGCAGAATGCCTCATCGCCAGAACTTTCCAACAAGCACCAAGACGTAGCTTGGCTGGTGGTGAGAAAGGCCCTCCCCGTCAGATCCTTCCTACACGCCAGGAAGCTCACCCCCTCTGCACGTTGCCCTCGAGGTGGCTGTGGTGGGGAAGAGACCGTTGTCCACCTCCTTGTGGATTGTGCCTTTGCAAAGAAAGTCTGGAGAGAGATGCAGTGGTTGCTGTCGAGGTTCATCCCGAGCAGTTCTGTGACACAGGACTCTGTGCTCTACGGGCTGTTCCCAGGGACACACACCGAGACAAACATCGACTGCAGCTGGAGGATCATCAACTCGGTGAAAGAGGCGCTTTGGTCTGCCCGAAACTTGTTGGTCTTCCAGCACAAAGAGTTGTCCCCGACCGATTGTTGCGGACTGGCACAATCCAAAGTCCAGGACTAGGTGCTGAGGGACGCACTAAAGCTTGGGGCAGCTGCCGCAAAGGCGCAATGGGGAAGGGTCGCTGTCTAAGACCTTTCTACCACAGCGCACCGAGAGACTGGGAACTGTTTAGAGCCCCTCGGGCTGTACAGATCAAAATGAAAGGCTGTAAATGATTGTAATATTGTTTGTACTGATGCACCTGGTGATACATTATGTAAAAGTTTAACCTGGATTGTACCCTTGTAATGTTGTTTTTGGAATGGTTTGGAATGTGATTGAAGATATTTTATGAATACAGTATATTTTTACAAAAAAAAAAAAAAAAAATCTGTTCTAATCAGTTTAATATCTGATACGTCCCTTATCTGGGGACCATATATTAAATTGATTTTTGGAGCAGGGAGATGGAATAGGGGCTTGCTCCGTCCACTCCACGCATCGACCCGGTATTGCAGTATCTCTGGGAATGGTGCACCACCCCTTTCCAGGGGATTTTCAATGCTAAAAATAGTTTTCTTACAAACATCTGCTTTCTTTACTTTTCAACATGCACATCTTTCAAAACACAACTTTCTTTCTTTCTCATCGCTTCTCGGCCTTTTGGCTAATATCAAGTGTTGCAGGGGCGACACCATGGTCCTGCCAAGGCAAGGTCGGGATGGAAGGCCGATAACCAATCGCAATCCGAATCCATACCGTGGGCTACCTATCACCGTCCGAGTCACGGTGAACCACAGCGAAGGAGGATCACCTATGGATCGGGGCTTCTTCACCAGGAGGATCCTGTTGAAGGCGTGCGGCTTCCAAGCTACGGAGATCTTCACCCTGCACGACTCCCGCAAAGGCGGTTATTTTGACGTCACGTTCAAGCGGGTGGCAGACTGCGTCCGGCTCCTGAGGGTGTTCGAGGAGAAGAGAGACCTGCCGGAGATGAAGATCCTGACGGCGGAGCCGCACTTTTCTCTGCCGTTGCAACGGGAACGTGAGGTGATGGTGCATGTGTACAACCCCTTCGTCCCTGTCGCCGACGTGGTCACCTTCCTCACCAGGTACTTCGATAAGGTGGGGAGCGGCACCGAGATTCGAGACGACTTGGGGAGCTGGACAGGCAAACGCCTGTTTAAGGTCACGCTAAAGACCGATGGTAAGGGAGCCATTTTCCACCCTCCCTCCAGTTTCGCCATCGGGGGAAACCGGGGCTACCTGGTCTACGCTGGGCAACCCAAGCATTGTCGCTCATGCGGCAAGGCTGGTCATGTGGCGGCCAACTGCAGCGCCTCCCTCTGCAAGATCTGCAAACAGGAAGGGCACCAGACAAAAGACTGCAAACAGGCCAAGTGCTGCAACCTGTGCGGCGAGGCAAGTCACCTCTACAGGACCTGCCCCAAACGCTGCCGTACTTACGCACAGGCAGCCAAAGCCGACCAGGGGGAAGCAGAAGGAATGTTTCGTGTCACTCCAACCACCAAGGCCCCCAGGGAGCTCAACGGGACAAAGGAGGACACAGAGAGAGACAAGGTGGAGAAAGAGATTGAGGCAACAGAGAGCCAATCAACAGCACTACCCCCTGAACCTCCCAGTCCTCAGGACAGCGAATCAATGGAGGAGGAGGCAGCAGTGGAAAAGCAGCAGGGGGAGTGGCGGACGGTGAAGAACAAGAAAAGTAAGAGGGAGCGAAGAAGAAGCAAAGGCGTTTCCCAGAGAAGCGGCAAGAGGCGTCTCCCATCCGACACGGACGACAAGGGCAGCAGCTCTTCGGATGATGAAGTGCCAGGGCGGCACCGACAGAAGAGGCGGCAAAGCTCCAGGGCGTTGGAGGACGAGACACCCGAGCTCCAGAAAATTGGAGACAACAAGGAGACCAGCGCACCCCAACTTTGCCTGCAACCTGAGGAGGCCAGTGCACCACAGCCCCTGGAATCTGGGAGCAGTGAGGCAATCATCGCACCCCAGCTCCAGGAAGCCGGGAACAGCAACACCCCAGAGGGGGTGAGTTTTGGAGAAGCTTCTCCAGCAAAGGTCATCTCAAAACCCGCTCTCTACGTGAACCTCCAGATGCCACCGGAGCAGAACACGGCCAAGGAGATCTACCTCAGCCCATCCAAAGTGAAGGAATTTGAGCTCACTACGGGTATGAAGGGGCAGACTAAAGGTCTGGGACTCTCAGAGACAGTGGGTTTGGTAGGAGAATAAATGCTTTAAAATGGGTTTAAAGATTGTATCCATAAATGTGCGTAGCATTAAATCTACTACGCGATGTGTTGCGACCTTGGACTACCTAGCCAAGGTCAAAGCTGACCTGTTGTTTCTGCAGGAGTGTGCGATACCGCACCTCAGCTCCTACAGGCAATGGTCACGATGGTGGTCCCACGGGCCATCGATCTGGTCGGGCGGAAACGACTCTCGTTCCTCCGGCCTGGGTATTCTGCTGCGGGGAGGCAACTTCACCGTCTCCGAGGTCAAGGAGGTGGTGGGCGGGCGACTCCTGGTAGCAGACGTAATGTACAAGAACGCTCCACTCCGGTTAATTAACGTGTATGGCCCGGCACAAGGGGCTGAGCGGCTGGAGGTTTTTCAGCAGCTCCCACTGCTGCTGGCGACCTCCAGGCCGGTCATTCTGGGCGGGGACTTCAACTGCATCATCGATGCGGCTGGACGATCCGGCAGGGCCGGAAGCAGATTGGACGCTACGTCCAGATCCCTGATGGAAACAGTTAAGGATGCCAAGCTGCACGACGTCTTCAGCAACCCTGCAGACGGAGCGCAGCGTAGATACACCTGGTCGCGGCCAGACGGGTCCATTCGTTCCAGGATAGACTTCCTGTTTGTGTCCCGTGCATTCACAGTCAGATCCACCGAGGTCAAGCCGGTGTTCTTCTCTGACCACTGCCTCCTACTGGCGGACTGCCACTTGGAGGAAGACCTGAGGGTGGGCAGGGGGGCATGGAAGCTAAATGTGCAACTGCTGACCCCAGAGAACATTGAGGAGCTCAAGAGGGATTACAAAGGTTGGAGAACCGTGAAACCCCTCTTTGAGTCCCTGACACACTGGTGGGAAGTGATCAAGGGAAGCATCAAGAGGTTTTTCATCCGCAAAGGCACCCAGAAAGCTAGAAAGGAACAGAGGGAAATGTCCCGACTCCAGGAAAAGATGCAGAATCTGCTCCGGCTGCAGTCGATGGGGGTGGATGTCAAGGAGGAGCTCCAAGAGGTGAAGGGCCAGCAAGCCTCGCACTTTGCCTCGGAGGCCTCCAAGATCATCTTCCGTTCCAGAGTCCGCTCCGTGGAGCAGGATGAGACGTGCTCACGTTTCTTCTTCCAAAAGGTACACAGAGAGCGCTCTGTGATCAGCAGCCTGAAGGAAGAAGACGGCTCAGTAAAGTCATCACGGTCCGACATTCTGAGGATCAGCAAATCCTTTTATGCCGGACTGTATGACGTGAAGCCCACGGACAGCACGGCCTCCCAGTCCTTCCTGTCCTCTATCACGGAGGTCTTAGACCACAGTACGCGGGAGAGCCTAGACAAACCGCTAACTCCTGACGAACTGACTAAGGCCCTCGAGTCCTTCGAGAAGAGTAAAACCCCCGGAAGCGACGGCTTGCCGGCGGAGTTGTATTCGGCTCTGTGGGACTTGATCGGCCCAGACCTGCTAGGAGTGTACGAGAGTATGCTCCTGGCCGGTAGTATGTCAGAATCCATGAGGAAAGGCATCATCACCCTCATCTACAAGCACAAGGGGGAAAGGGAGGAAATTAGAAATTGGCGACCCATTTCACTGTTGAATGTGGACTATAAGATTCTGTCCAAGGTCATCGCCAATCGGGTCAAATCCGCTCTGGAATTGGTGATTCACCCTGACCAGACCTGCTCTGTGCCAGGCAGGAAGACCTCTGACAGCCTGGCGCTGCTCAGGGATACGATTGCCTATGTACAGGACAGGGGTGTGGATACCTGCCTCATCAGCTTGGATCAGGAGAAGGCCTTTGACAGAATATCGCACACCTACATGGGGGATGTGCTCTCCAAAATGGGCTTTGGGGAGGGAATTCGAAATTGGATCCAACTGCTCTACACTAACATCAGTAGCGCAGTCTCAATCAATGGGTGGGAAACAGATAGCTTTCCGATTAAATCTGGAGTCAGGCAGGGCTGTCCTCTCTCGCCTGTCCTTTTCGTGTGCTGCATAGAACCCTTTGCCGAGTCCATCAGGAAGGATCCGGCATAAGAGGAGTGACGATCCCAGGCAGTGGAGGCACTCAGGTAAAAGCCTCCCTGTACATGGACGACGTCGCCGTCTTCTGCTCGGATCCGCTGTCGGTGCGCAGACTGATGCACGTCTGCGACCAGTTCGAACTGGCCTCGGGAGCCAAGGTAAATCGTGGGAAGAGCGAGGCCATGTTCTTTGGGAACTGGGATGACCGATCCTTTGTCCCCTTCACTGTCAGGGCTGACGGCCTGAAGGTGCTGGGGATATGGTTCGGAGGGACCGGGGCATGCGTTAGAAACTGGAAGGAGCGAGTGGCTATGGTGAAAAGGAAACTGGGCATGTGGGAGCGACGCTCCCTCTCCATTGCGGGTAAGAACCTGGTCATCAGGTGTGAGGTACTCTCGCTGTTGCTTTACGTGGCGCAGGTCTGGCCCATTCCACACTCCTGCGCGACGGCGATCACCCGAGCCATCTTCCGCTTTATCTGGAGGTCGAAAATGGATCGTGTCCGCAGGGACGCGATGTACAAGCCTCTAGATAAAGGGGGAAAAAACGTGCCCAACATCGCCCTCATACTGATGGCCACCTTTGTGTGTGGCTGCATCAAGCGGTGCGTAGACCCTCAGTACGCAAACACCAAGTGTCACTACGTGCTGAGGTTCTACCTGTCCCCGGTGTTGCGAAGGATGGGTCTGGCCACGCTGCCGCGGAACGCTCCAAGTAGTTGGACCGTGCCGTACCACCTGTCCCTGGTGGAAAAATTTATGCAGAAAAACACCTTTGACCACAAGTCCATCAGGCAGTGGTCAGCACGTAACGTCCTAGAGGCCCTGAGGGAAAAGGAGAGGGTGGACCCTGTGGGATGGTTCCCCGAGCAGACTGTCAAAGTCATTTGGCAGAATGCCTCATCGCCAGAACTTTCCAACAAGCACCAAGACGTAGCTTGGCTGGTGGTGAGAAAGGCCCTCCCCGTCAGATCCTTCCTACACGCCAGGAGTCTCACCCCCTCTGCACGTTGCCCTCGAGGTGGCTGTGGTGGGGAAGAGACCGTTGTTCACCTCCTTGTGGATTGTGCCTTTGCAAAGAAAGTCTGGAGAGAGATGCAGTGGTTGCTGTCGAGGTTCATCCCGAGCAGTTCTGTGACACAGGACTCTGTGCTCTACGGGCTGTTCCCAGGGACACACACCGAGACAAACATCGACTGCAGCTGGAGGATCATCAACTCGGTGAAAGACGCGCTTTGGTCTGCCCGAAACTTGTTGGTCTTCCAGCACAAAGAGTTGTCCCCGACCGATTGTTGCGGACTGGCACAATCCAAAGTCCAGGACTACGTGCTGAGGGACGCACTAAAGCTTGGGGCAGCTGCCGCAAAGGCGCAATGGGGAAGGGTCGCTGTCTAAGACCTTTCTGCCACAGCGCACCGAGAGACTGGGAACTGTTTAGAGCCCCTCGGGCTGTACAGATCAAAATGAAAGGCTGTAAATGATTGTAATATTGTTTGTACTGATGCACCTGGTGATACATTTTGTAAAAGTTTAACCTGGATTGTACCCTTGTAATGTTGTTTTTGAAATGGTTTTGAATGTGATTGAAGATTTTTTATGAATAAAGTATATTTTTACAAAAAAAAAAAAAAAAAATCTGTTCTTATCAGTTTAATATCTGATACGTCCCTTATCTGGGGACCATATATTAAATTGATTTTTGGAGCAGGGAGATGGAATAGGGGCTTGCTCCGTCCACTCCACGCATCGACCCGGTATTGCAGTATCTCTGGGAATGGTGCACCACCCCTTTCCAGGGGATTTTCAATGCTAAAAATAGTTTTCTTACAAACATCTGCTTTCTTTACTTTTCAACATGCACATCTTTCAAAACACAACTTTCTTTCTTTCTCATCGCTTCTCGGCCTTTTGGCTAACATCAAGTGTTGCAGGGGCGACACCATGGTCCTGCCAAGGCAAGGTCGGGATGGAAGGCCGATAACCAATCGCAATCCAAATCCATACCGTGGGTTACCTATCACCGTCCGAGTCACGGTGAACCACAGCGAAGGAGGATCACCTATGGATCGGGGCTTCTTCACCAGGAGGATCCTGTTGAAGGCGTGCGGCTTCCAAGCTACGGAGATCTTCACCCTGCACGACTCCCGCAAAGGCGGTTATTTTGACGTGACGTTCAAGCGAGTGGCAGACTGCGTCCGGCTCCTGAGGGTGTTCGAGGAGAAGAGAGACCTGCCGGAGATGAAGATCCTGACGGCGGAGCCGCACTTTTCTCTGCCCTTGCAACGGGAACGTGAGGTGATGGTGCATGTGTACAACCCCTTCGTCCCTGTCGCCGACGTGGTCACCTTCCTCACCAGGTACTTCGATAAGGTGGGGAGCGGCACCGAGATTCGAGACGACTTGGGGATCTGGACAGGCAAACGCCTGTTTAAGGTCACGCTAAAGACCGATGGTAAGGGAGCCATTTTCCACCCTCCCTCCAGTTTCGCTATCGGGGGAAATCGGGGCTACCTGGTCTACGCTGGGCAACCCAAGCATTGTCGCTCATGCGGCAAGGCTGGTCATGTGGCGGCCAACTGCAGCGCCTCCCTCTGCAAGATCTGCAAACAGGAAGGGCACCAGACAAAAGACTACAAACAGGCCAAGTGCTGCAACCTGTGTGGCGAGGCAAGTCACCTCTACAGGACCTGCCCCAAACGCTGCCGTACTTACGCACAGGCAGCCAAAGCCGACCAGGGGGAAGCAGAAGAAATGTTCCGTGTCACTCCAACCACCAAGTCCCCCAGGGAGCTCAACGGGACAAAGGAGGACACAGAGAGAGACAAGGTGGAGAAAGAGATTGAGGCAACAGAGAGCCAATCAACAGCACTACCCCCTGAACCTCCCAGTCCTCAGGACAGCGAATCAATGGAGGAGGAGGCAGCAGTGGAAAAGCAGCAGGGGGAGTGGCGGACGGTGAAGAACAAGAAAAGTAAGAGGGAGCGAAGAAGAAGCAAAGGCGTTTCCCAGAGAAGCGGCAAGAGGCGTCTCCCATCCGACACGGATGACAAGGGCAGCAGCTCTTCGGATGATGAAGTGCCAGAGCGGCACCGACAGAAGAGGCGGCAAAGCTCCAGGGCGTTGGAGGACGAGACACCCGAGCTCCAGAAAATTGGAGACAACAAGGAGACCAGCGCACCCCAACTTTGCCTGCAACCTGAGGAGGCCAGTGCACCACAGCCCCTGGAATCTGGGAGCAGTGAGGCAATCATCGCACCCCAGCTCCAGGAAGCCGGGAACAGCAACACCCCAGAGGGGGTGAGTTTTGGAGAAGCTTCTCCAGCAAAGGTCATCTCAAAACCCGCTCTCTACGTGAACCTCCAGATGCCACCGGAGCAGAACACGGCCAAGGAGATCTACCTCAGCCCATCCAAAGTGAAGGAATTTGAGCTCACTACGGGTATGAAGGATCAGACTAAAGGTCTGGGACTCTCAGAGACAGTGGGTTTGGTAGGAGAATAAATGCTTTAAAATGGGTTTAAAGATTGTATCCATAAATGTGCGTAGCATTAAATCTACTACGCGATGTGTTGCGACCTTGGACTACCTAGCCAAGGTCAAAGCTGACCTGTTGTTTCTGCAGGAGTGTGCGATACCGCACCTCAGCTCCTACAGGCAATGGTCACGATGGTGGTCCCACGGGCCATCGATCTGGTCGGGCGGAAACGACTCTCGTCCCTCCGGCCTGGGTATTCTGCTGCGGGGAGGCAACTTCACCGTCTCCGAGGTCAAGGAGGTGGTGGGCGGGCGACTCCTGGTAGCAGACGTAATGTACAAGAACGCTCCACTCCGGTTAATTAACGTGTACGGCCCGGCACAAGGGGCTGAGCGGCTGGAGGTTTTTCAGCAGCTCCCACTGCTGCTGGCGACCTCCAGGCCGGTCATTCTGGGCGGGGACTTCAACTGCATCATCGATGCGGCTGGACGATCCGGCAGGGCCGGAAGCAGATTGGACGCTACGTCCAGATCCCTGATGGAAACAGTTAAGAATGCCAAGCTGCACGACGTCTTCAGCAACCCTGCAGACGGAGCGCAGCGTAGATACACCTGGTCGCGGCCAGACGGGTCCATTCGTTCCAGGATAGACTTCCTGTTTGTGTCCCGTGCATTCACAGTCAGATCCACCGAGGTCAAGCCGGTGTTCTTCTCTGACCACTGCCTCCTACTGGCGGACTGCCACTTGGAGAAGGACCTGAGGGTGGGCAGGGGGGCATGGAAGCTATTCGTGCAACTGCTGACCCCAGAGAACATTGAGGAGCTCAAGAGGGCTTATGAAGGTTGGAGAACCATGAAACCCCTCTTTGAGTCCCTGACACACTGGTGGGAAGCGATCAAGGGAAACACCAAGAGGTTTTTCATCCTCAAAAGCATCCAGAAAGCTAGAAAGGAAGAGAGGGAAATGTCCCGACTCCAGAAAAACATGCAGAATCTGCTCCGGCTGCAGTCGGTGGGGGTCGATGTCAAGGAAGAACTCCAAGAGGTGAAGAGCCAGCAAGCCTCGCACTTTGCCTCGGAGGCCTCCAAGATCATCTTCCGTTCCAGAGTCCGCTCCGTGGAGCAGGATGAGACGTGCTCACGTTTCTTCTTCCAAAAGGAACAGAGAGAGAGCTCTGTGATCAGCAGCCTGAATGAAGAAGACAGATCAGTAAAGTCAGCGCAGTCCGACATTTTGAGGATCAGCAAATCCTTTTATGCCGGATTTTATGACGTGAAGCCGACGGACAGCACGGCCTCCCAGTCCTCCTTGTCCTCTATCACGGAGGTCTTAGGCGACAGTACACGGGAGAGGCTGGACAAACCGCGAACTCCTGACGAACTGACTTAGGCCCTTGAGTCCTTCGAGAAGAGTAAATCTCCCCAGAAGCGACGGCTTGCCGGTGGAGTTATATTCGGCTCTGTGGGACTTAATCGGCCCAGACCTGCTAGGAGTGTACGAGAGTATGCTCCTGGCCGGCAGTATGTCAGAATCCATGAGGAAAGGCATCATCACCCTCATCTACAAGCACAAGGAAGAAAGGGAGGAAATTAGAAATTGGCGACCCATTTCACTGTTGAATGTGGACTATAAGATTCTGTCCAAGGTCATCGCCAAGCGGGTCAAATCCGCTCTGGAATTGGTGATACACCCTGACCAGACCTGCACTGTGCCGGGCAGGAAGATCTCTGACAGCCTGGCGCTGCTCAGTGATACGATTGCCTATGTACAGGACAGGGGTGTGGATACCTGCCTCATCAGCCTGGATTAGGAGAAAGCCTTTGACAGAATATCGCACACCTACATGGTGGATGTGCTCTCAAAATGGGGTTTGGGGAGGGAATTCGCAATTGGATCCAGTTGGATCCTACTCTACACTAACATCAGTAGCGCAGTCTCAATCAATGGGTGGGAATCAGATAGCTTTCCAATTAAATCTGGAGTCAGGCAGGGCTGTCCTCTCTCGCCTGTTCTTTGCTGAGTCCATCAGGAAGGATCCGGGCATTAGAGGAGTTACGATCCCAGGCAGTGGAGGCACTCAGATCAAAGCCTCCCTGTACATGGACGATGTCGCCGTCTTCTGTTCTGATCCGCTGTCGGTGTGCAGACTGATCCACATCTGCGACCAGTTCGAACTGGACTCGGGAGCCAAGGTAAATCGTGGGAAGAGCGAGGCCCTGTTCTTTGGGAACTGGGCTGACCGATCCTTTGTCCCCTTCACCGTCAGTGCTGACGGCCTGAAGGTGCTGGGGATATGGTTCAGAGGGACCGGGGTATGCGTTAGAAACTGGAAGGATCCAGTGTCTATGGTGAAAAGGAAACTGGGAATCTGGGAGCGACGCTTCCTCTCCGTTGCGGGTAAGAACCTGGTCATCAGGTGTGAGGCACTCTCGCTGTTGCTGTACATGGCGCAGGTCTGGCCCATTCCAGACTGCTGCGCGACGGCGATCACCCGAGCCATCTTCCGCTTTATCTGGAGGTCGAAAATGGATCGTGTCCGCAGGGACGCGCTGTATAAGCCTCTAGATAAAGGGGGAATAAACGTGCCCAACATCGCCCTCATACTGATGGCCACCTTTGTGTGCGGCTGCATCAAGCGGTGCATAGACCCTCAGTACGCAAACACCAAGTGTCACTACGTGCTGAGGTTCTACCTGTCCCCGGTGTTGCGAAGGATGGGTGTGGCCACGCTGCCGCGGAACGCTCCAAGTAGTTGGACCGTGCCCTACCACCTGTCCCTGGTGGAAAAATTTATGCAGAAAAACACCTTTGACCACAAGTCCATCAGGCAGTGGTCAGCACGTAACGTCCTAGAGGCCCTGAGGGATAAGGAGAGGGTGGACCCTGTGGGATGGTTCCCCGAGCAGACTGTCAAAGTCATTTGGCAGAATGCCTCATCGCCAGAACTTTCCAACAAGCACCAAGACGTAGCTTGGCTGGTGGTGAGAAAGGCCCTCCCCGTCAGATCCTTCCTACACGCCAGGAAGCTCACCCCCTCTGCACGTTGCCCTCGAGGTGGCTGTGGTGGGGAAGAGACCGTTGTCCACCTCCTTGTGGATTGTGCCTTTGCAAAGAAAGTCTGGAGAGAGATGCAGTGGTTTCTGTCGAGGTTCATCCCGAGCAGTTCTGTGACACAGGACTCTGTGCTCTACGGGCTGTTCCCAGGGACACACACCGAGACAAACATCAACTGCAGCTGGAGGATCATCAACTCGGTGAAAGACGCTCTTTGGTCTGCCCGAAACTTGTTGGTCTTCCAGCACAAAGAGTTGTCCCCGACCGAGTGTTGCGGACTGGCACATTCCAAGGCCGAGGACTACGTGCTGAGGGACGCACTAAAGCTTGGGGCAGCTGCCGCAAAGGCGCAATGGGGAAGGGTCGCTGTCTAAGACCCTTCTGCCACAGTGTACCGAGGGACTGGGAACTGTTTAGAGCCCCTCGGGCTGTACAGCTCACAATAAATGTACGCCCTTTGTTTTGATCATTTCCGATTTCATGATCTATCTCTAAATCACAAAATCTTGATACTGCTTTGTGATGTCACAGAATTTTTTACAGTGTGGAAGGAGGCCATTCGGCCTATCAAGTCTGCACTGGGTCTCTGAAAGAGCCTTCCACCTAGTCCTACTCCCCTGCCTCATCCCCGTAACCTTGCACATTCTGTCTTTTCAGGTAACGATCCAATTCCCTTCTGAATACCTCGATCGAATCTGCCTCCAGCACCCTCTCAGGAATTTTGTTCCAGACTCCAACCACCCTCTGGGTGAATTAATCTTTCCTCACATCACATTTACTCCTTTTGCCAATTATTTTGAATCTGTGCCCTCTAGTCCTTGATGTTCACTTGAGTGGAAACAGTTTCTCACGATTTACCTTGTCCATATCTCTCAGGATCTTGAATACCTCCACCAACTCTCCTCACAGCCTTCTTTTCTCCAAGGAAAACAGTCCCATCCTCTCCAATCTATCCTCATAGCTACAGTTCTTCATCCCGGGAATCATTCTTGTGAATCTCCTCTGTACCCTCTCCAATGTCTTCACATCCTTCCTCAAGTATGGCGCCCAGAACTGGACGCAGTATTCCAGATGAGGCCTAATTAGTGTCTTATACGAGTTCAACATGACCTCCTTACTCTTGTACTCAATGCCCCTATTAATAAAGCCTAAGATACTATCTGCTTTATTAACTGCTCTCAACACGTCCTGCCATCTTCAATGGCCTATGTACGTCTGAGTTCCCTCTGTTTGTGCACCTCTTTTAGAGGCTCTTCCTTTATTTTATGCTGTCTCACCATATTCTTCCTGCCAAAATGGATCACCTCACACTTCTGTACATTGAACTTCATCTGCCACTTGTCTGCTCAATCCACCAACACGTTGAAAGAACCGAGGAATACTCTGGTACAAAAGTTCAACACTCGGAGTCCAGATGCAATATTCAAGTGGTTCCTTTATTACGCATGCGGGGAGCAAACACTGGGCAATCCAGGCACTTCTCCACCGAGGTTCAAATGAGCACAGTTTATATATCTTTTATTATCAGTAACTTAATGGTATTAATTAGACAAAGGCCACAGCACAATGACCCCCTGGTTGACTGAGACCTGATCCCTTTGTTGGACGTACATTATTCACGCGTGTCCGATACTAACTGGGAGCCGGGGTTCCCTTGTATCCTGAGCGGGTGTGATGGTTTCCTCTGTGGGTAATTTCTAATATACAACCCTCCGTTCGGTTGTACCCACATTTGTCCAGCACCACCCCCGTTCCAACTGGTTGGGAGCAAATTGTGAGGCTACCTTTCCTCCTGCACCCACTCAGTGATACCCCGTGTATGCCCTCATTCTTGCGTATGGCATGCATATCTATGGGGTAGTACCGGAGGGAGTCATTGTCTCGGATTAACCCAATGTTCTCCACTTGGTACTGAGGGTGTGGGCCCGTGTCTGCTGTGACTGAGGGGATTGCCCATACCTATCACGTTCATTTGGTTTGAGGTGCACTTCTGAATCACCGCATACACCCTGGTCACTCCTTTCAATGTACATGCGTCGATGACGCCTGGGTTCTTGGCCATCCCCCACTACCGGGCACTGTTGATCCAGCCCAGTACCTCCCCCCTTTGGATCTGGCCCAGATTGTGTCTTAATTGCCCGATCATCCACCGGCCGTAAGCTGGCTTTTTTGGGTGCTGCCCTCTTGTCGTTCCTCCCTTTCTGTTAATTGGCTGGTGGCTTTAGCATGGGTCTCTATAACGTGTACGCTTTCCAATACAGATGCCACACTCTTGCCCCCTACGGCCGCTGCCGTTTCACCACCCCTCGCTACTCTCATGAGCAAGCTGCCTCATGATCCCTTTAAGATTCGTGACCTCGGAGTTGATTCCTTGAATGTCGAGAGAGTTTACCAGGGAAGTCCCTGTGTTCACCCCTGTCAGTACATTGTTAACTAACTCTCTCTCCTGGCGGTGGAAAGCAGGATGTCCCCTGAATCTAGTGGCACCCGTGGCGTCGGCCGGCTGATTAATCACAGCCTTACTCAGTAATTTGTACAGTTTTCGTAGGGGCGCTTGGTTACTGCAATACTCAGGCAGTTGCATACCTGCCAGGTTCACAATTACCTGTACAATTTCATGTTTAACATTATCATACAAGAGTTCACCGTCCATATACAGTACCAGTTCATTCTGTGGCCCAAGGGTCATGTCTGGGCAAGATAGTCTCTTGTCGTGTCCTGTGATAGCGGGGTGGTGTCGGTCCGGGGGTCCGCCGTTGCAGTCAACTCTCCGTGTTTGGCCCTCAAGATCCAATGCCAGGTATCTGTCATTCCCAAGTCCTCCTCCCCGGGACAGTGACCCCAGTTGTTGTTGTCCTGGGGTGTGAAGGTAAATTGTGAAAAATCTCTCACACACTGTATCTGGACCTGTGCCCCCTTCGCACATGTCCAGGGTCCGTCCGAACCATCGCTGATCTGGAAGCATAGTGGGCCCTCATTTTTCCATCGGAGTTCCGTTCCCGAATGCGAGCTCTGCCCGAGGCTCTCACCATCGCTCATTCCAATGGATAGTTGCGTAAGCCCGGTGCCACACTTGAAGAGCATTGACCTTTCCGTTGTGACATTCACACCTCCTTTCACGCAATATCCGTCGCTGACATTCTTGTAGTATAAGCCCATACCGGCCACTGCTTCACGGTTTACATTCTGTATGCCGGTGGCTGCGATAGCCAGGGCCCTGGTAATGATCATGGACACCCAGCTTTTTTCCATCTTGGCGTGGAGGTTACCCGGTTATTGTTATTTCTGTAATGAAGCACACTGCTGGTGATCACCAGGGTTTAGGTTGGATATAAGAGGCAGCTTTCTCCTTTACGTCCCTCCTTGTGCACAGCCCACGGTGACCCTCCCCGTAGTTGAGGATTCCCCCTTTTCTCTTTCAGATGGCCAGTCCTCCAGATCGGGAATGAATCCTAAACCACTTGGCCTACACAGTACGGACTGCTCGTTGCCCGTTTTCCCCCCGCTGCCTGGTAATTTAGTCTCTCTTACTTACATCATACCTTTTCAGTTGCGACCAGTGTTTCCACCTAGCTTTTCCCTTCATACCGACGCAGGCACGTGAATAATTCCGTACGGTCCAGTCCATTTTGGGGCAAAAACTGGTTGGCTAGGGGTGATATGAACAAACACCATGTCTCCGACCTCAGCCGGTGGTGACGGGAGTCCCCCTTTTGTCCTCTCTTCTAAATCCCTGATAGCCTGTTGGTCCTTCACTTCCTGTTGTAATTCCTTTAGCTGTCCATCCAATTGCTTAATATCGTTTTTAATTTTATCTCTGATGGGTCCCATATCCTCACTTCCGGTGGCTCTGCCCTCTGGCAAGCGCATAGCCCTCCCGGTCAGCAACTCATAAGGGGTTAAACCAGTTGTCCTGTTGGGGGTAGCCCTCAGTCGCATCAATATGCGGGGGAGCACATCCACCCATCCCCCACCAGTTGTTGTGTTTGCCATTGCAATAGCATTTTTTAACGTGCGGTTCATACATTCTTCCATTCCTGAGCTTTGTGGACGGTCAGGTACGTGAAATTTCTGTTTTACTCCGAGCAGCTCACACGTCCTTTTCATAATACTGTCCGTAAAATGCGCTCCTTGATCCGAATCTATCTGTAAAGGGATTCCCCATCTTGGTACTACTTCAAAAGCGAGGATCTTTGTGGCCGTGGTGGCGCTGCAGTCCCTGGTGGGGAAAGCTCTAGTGAACCTCCAGTGCACCTACACCCCCATAGTTACAATATGCCTCAAACTTCCAATTGCCATATTCATGGGCACTCTCGCCCTTTTCTTGTTTTACTCCAGTCACTGTATTCCAATTAACTGGGGCTTGCCCTAAGACTTGTGCCATTTCTGCTCTAAAGGCTCGGAAATCAGCTTGCTGCTGTCCCTGGTCTGCAGCGATATCATTACACCAGGTTCCGTCCTGATACGCTTGCTGCAGCCGTCCCCAAAACGCCTCAGGTAGTTTTATCCGGACTAACCCGCGAACGTCCCTGTTATGGAGATCGTGGCATTGCCGTATTTCCCTCAATTTTTGCCAGAACGACTCATTTCCATGTCTAGGTTTTAGTTGGGGTAATTTGTTTCCAATAGCTTCATGGTTGCGCTAGGTGACAGGGACACATACGTGGTTCTCAGTTGCGCCGGGAAGCCCCCGTTATAGCTCTCTGTCCGTGTATTGGCGCCTGGGCCGGCTGCCCATTTTGTGCCGGTACGGCCGCTTGAGCGCAGCGTAGATACACCTGGTCGCGGCCAGACGGGTCCATCCGTTTCAGGATAGACTTCCTGTTTGTGTCCCGCGCGTTCGCAGTCAGATCCACCGACGTCAAGCCGGTGTTCTCTGACCACTGCCTCCTACTGGTTGACTGTCACTTGGAGGAAGACCAGAGGGTGGGCAGGGGGGCATGGAAGCTAAACGTGCAACTGCTGACCCCAGAGCACAGCGAGGAGCTCAAGAGGTCTTACAAAGGCTGGAGAACCGTGAAACCCCTCTTTGAGTCCCTGACACAGTTGTGGGAAGCGATCAAGGGAAACATCAAGACGTTTTTCATCCTCAAAGGCACCCAGAAAGCTAGAAAGGAACAGAGTGAAAGGTCCCGACTCCAGAAAAACCTGCAGAATCTGCTCCTGCTGCAGTCGATGGGGGTCGATGTCAAGGAGGAGCTCCAAGAGGTGAAGGGCCAGCAAGCCTCGCTCTTTGCCTCGGAGGCCTCCAAGATCATCTTCCGTTCCAGAGTCCGCTCCGTGGAGCAGGATGAGACGTGCTCGCATTTCTTCTTCCAAAAGATACACAGAGAGAGCTCTGTGATCAGCAGCCTGAAGGAAGAAGACGGCTCACTAAAGTCATCGCAGTCCGACATTTTGAGGATCAGCAAATCCTTTTATGCCCGATTGTATGACGTGAAGCCCACAGACAGCACGGCCTCCCAGTCCTTCCTGTCCTCCATCACGGAGGTCTTAGACGACAGTACATGGGAGAGCCTGGACAAACCGCTAACTCCTGACGAACAGACTAAGGCCCTTGAGTCCTTCGAGAAGAGTAAAACTCCCGGAAGCGACGGCTTGCCAGCGGAGTTGTATTCGGCTCTGTGGGACTGGATGGGCCCGGACCTGCTAGAAGTGTACGAGAGTATGCTCCTGGCCGGCAGCATGTCAGAATCCATGAGGAAAGGCATCATCACCCTCATCTACAAGCACAAGGGGGGAAGGGAGGAAATTAGAAATTGGCGACCCATTTCGCTGTTGAATGTGGACTATAAGATTCTGTCCAAGGTCATCGCCAACCATATCAAATCCGCTCTGGAATTGGTGATCCACCATGACCAGACCTGCACTGTGCCGGGCAGGAAGATCTCGGACAGCCTCGCGCTGCTCAGGGATACGATTGCCTATGTACAGGACAGGTGTGTGGATACCTGCCTCATCAGCTTGGATCAGGAGAAGGCCTTTGACAGAATATCGCACACCTACATGGTGGATGTGCTCTCCAAATTGGGGTTTGGGGAGGGAATTCGAAATTGGATCCAACTGCTCTACACTAACATCAGTAGCGCAGTCTCGATCAATGGGTGGGAAACAGATAGCTTTCCGATTAAATCTGGAGTCAGGCAGGGCTGTCTTCTCTCGCCTGTTCTTTTCGTGTGTTGC
Organism: Cetorhinus maximus; assembly: GCF_964194155.1. Classification (NCBI taxonomy): domain Eukaryota; kingdom Metazoa; phylum Chordata; class Chondrichthyes; order Lamniformes; family Cetorhinidae; genus Cetorhinus; species Cetorhinus maximus. The sequence continues at coordinate 4,543,106 of NC_135906.1, forward strand.
ATAGAACCCTTTGCCGAGTCCATCAGGAAGGATCCGGGCATAAGAGGAGTGACGATCCCAGGCAGTGGAGGCACTCAGTTCAAAGCCTCCCTGCACATGGATGATGTCGCCGTCTTCTGCTCGGATCCGCTGTCGGTGCGCAGACTGATCCACATCCGCGACCAGTTCGAACTGGCCTCGGGAGCCAAGGTAAATCGTGGGAAGAGCGAGGCCATGTTCTTTGGGAAGTGGGCTGACCGATCCTTTGTCCCCTTCACTGTCAGGGCTGACGGCCTGAAGGTGCTGGGGATATGGTTCGGAGGGACCGGGGCATGCGTTAGAAACTGGAAGGAGCGAGTGTCTATGGTGAAAAGGAAACTGGGCATGTGGGAGCGACGCTCCCTCTCCATTGCGGGTAAGAACCTGGTCATCAGGTGTGAGGCACTCTCGCTGTTGCTGTACGTGGCGCAGGTCTGGCCCATTCCACACTCCTGCGTGGTGGTGATCACACGAGCCATCTTCCGCTTTATCTGGAGGTCAAAAATGGATCGTGTCCGCAGAGACGCGATGTACAAGCCTCTAGATAAAGGGGGAAAAACCGTGCCCAACATCGCCCTCATACTGATGGCCACCTTTGTGTGTGGCTGCGTCAAGCGGTGCATAGACTCTCAGTACGCAAACACCAAGTGTCACTACGTGCTGAGGTTCTACCTGTCCCCGGTGTTGCGAAGGATGGGTCTGGCCACGCTGCCGCGGAACGCTCCAAGTAGTTGGACCGTGCCCTACCACCTGTCCCTCGTGGAAAAATTTATGCAGAAAAACACCTTTGACCACAAGTCCATCAGGCAGTGGTCAGCACGTAACGTCCTAGAGGCCCTGAGGGAAAAGGAGAGGGTGGACCCTGTGGGATGGTTCCCCGAGCAGACTGTCAAAGTCATTTGGCAGAATGCCTCATCGCCAGAACTTTCCAACAAGCACCAAGACGTAGCTTGGCTGGTGGTGAGAAAGGCCCTCCCCGTCAGATCCTTCCTACACGTCAGGAGTCTCACCCCCTCTGCACGTTGCCCTCGAGGTGGCTGTGGTGGGGAAGAGACCGTTGTTCACCTCCTTGTGGATTGTGCCTTTGCAAAGAAAGTCTGGAGAGAGATGCAGTGGTTGCTGTTGAGGTTCATCCCGAGCAGTTCTGTGACACAGGACTCTGTGCTCTACGGGCTGTTCCCAGGGACACACACCGAGACAAACATCAACTGCAGCTGGAGGATCATCAACTCGGTGAAAGAGGCGCTTTGGTCTGCCCGAAACTTGTTGGTCTTCCAGCACAAAGAGTTGTCCCCGACCGATTGTTGCGGACTAGCACAATCCAAAGTCCAGGACTACGTGTTGTGGGATGCACTAAATCTTGGAGCAGCTGCCGCAAAGGCGCAATGGGGAAGGGTCGCTGTCTAAGACCTTTCTACCACAGCGCACCGAGGGACTGGGAACTGTTTAAATCCCCTCGGGCTGTACAGCTCAAAATGAAAGGCTGTAAATGATTGTAATATTGTTTGTACTGATGCACCTGGTGATACATTTTGTAAAAGTTTAACCTGGATTGTACCCTTGTAATGTTGTTATTGAAATGGTTTGGAATGTGATTGATGATATTTTATGAATAAAGTATATTTTTGCAAAAAAAAGAAAAAAAAGGTTCTCCCAGGACGAGGCTAGCCCATTGCACTTCGGGTGTGCTAACGCCTGCGATGTCCCCAAATGCGGGATACTCGACTGCAAAATTTGTGGTAGTGGGGGACTGCGTTCGCGCTCTCCCCTGATTCACAATTCAAAAAATAGATTTCATCATATCTTTCATTTTCTCTTCTATTTCCTGTCAGCAACCTTTTCTGAAAAAAGAAATATATAACCCCCAATGTGTGCTCTTCAAAATCTATACTGGACTGGTTATTTAGTTTTTTCTTTCCTCCTCGCAAATATTATCCAACCCCCATTCTTTTCCTCCCTGTCATTATCAGCCGGCAATTATTCCATCTCTGCATCATTTTCGCCAGACCGTTTGTTTTGTGGCCGCCAAATTACTCGCGCCATTTTTAACCCCGCGTTTGCCCACTCAAAAATCTCTCTCAAACAACCCCCATCTAACACCCAACCCACCATCACAACAGTCCCCACACTCCCAGCACCGCCCCACCCCCTATCTCTCTGGACGTCTGTATAAATACAAACTCATATCAGTCAGCTATTAACTCATATGCATTCACCATTTTAAACATGTAGCAGCGACCCCTCACTATTTCAAACATGAACAAGCACCCTGTCCCCATGTTCATTCAAATTACCCCCCTCCGAAACGAACAGCAGCCTCCCACCTCCTCTGTATAATCTCCCCCTTAATCAGCCCCCTGTGTGACTCCTACCTTCTGAAACTCCTGCCTCCTCTCCCCATGTGTAAAGTCGTTCCCTGCCCCTTCTGCAGCTCACTTCCCCTGCTGTGGGTCCATCAATTCACCTGTGATTATTCCTTGAAGGCTTAAATAGCGCAAAGCGAAGAAATAAACAGAAAGAAAACTGGAGAAAGGCAGATAGAAACCTAAACCCTCAGTAAAATGACCACCGGGAATCCCGTTTAACCGTCAGAATGATCGCGCAGCCCAAATTACACGCATTATCCCTGAATTATAACAAGATTTTAGGCAGCTTCACTTTAGGACTTTTCATTTCCTCTTGTGGGGCTCCTGTTCCTCACACACTGGAGGCTAACATGTAAGTTTTAGATTGCAAGGCTGGGCTACTTTAACCCCAAGATTTTCTTTTTGAAACTCCAGGCCCACAGTCCAACAGGAACTGGTTAACCGGAGCCACCGAAAACCAGGGTCCCGGAGAGGAATTGAAATCTCGGGGTAAGAAACGGACACAAACTCACGTGGGCCCATGGAGCACGGCCTTGGAGAAGGTCTCAGGAAACTCCTGAAGAAGAAGAGTCCTTGTCCCAGTCTGGATCTTCAGATTGCAGGTTTCAAAATAAAAATTCTTTGAGGGGTGGGGGAGAAAATTAATTCCATTAAAACAGAGAGCAAAGAACATTTTCAAACAAAATAACGCAAGAGCCAATGAATCACTCTCAGTTACAACTCAGCAACATCCAAATACAAACAAGTCAAAGAGTTATAAAGCAGATTGAGACAGAGGGAACACACACGCACATTAAGCCAGAGTGGGGACTAGCTCCGCACTCTGGAGGCGGTTTTCGGATTGGGTTCCTAGCCAGGTATATCCTGAATGAGCAGTTTGCAGACTCCACCCCTGGCATGTTGGGATGTCTCTCAATCTGCTCCCCAGGAGGTCTGTCCATTGATTTTTTTTTTTATTGTAAAAATATACTTTATTCATAAAAAATCTTCAATCACATTCAAAACCATTTCAAAAACAACATTACAAGGGTACAATCCAGGTTAAACTTTTACAAAATGTATCACCAGGTGCATCAGTACAAACAATATTACAATCATTTACAGCCTTTCATTTTGAGCTGTACAGCCCGAGGGGATTTAAACAGTTCCCAGCCCCTCGGTGCGCTGTGGTAGAAAGGTCTTAGACAGCGGCCCTTCCCCATTGCGCCTTTGCGGCAACTGCCCCAAGCTTTAGTGCGTCCCTCAGCACGTAGTCCTGGACTTTGGATTGTGCCAGTCCGCAACACTCGGTCGGGGACAACTCTTTGCGCTGGAAGACCAACAAGTTTCGGGCAGACCAAAGCGCGTCTTTCACCGAGTTGATGATCCTCCAGCTGCAGTTGATGTTTGTCTCGGTGTGTGTCCCTGGGAACAGCCCGTAGAGCACAGAGTCCTGTGTCACAGAACTGCTCGGGATGAACCTCGACAGAAACCACTGCATCTCTCTCTAGACCTTCTTTGCAAAGGCACAATCCACAAGGAGGTGAACAATGGTCTCTTCCCCACCACAGCCACCTCGAGGGCAACGTGCAGAGGGGGTGAGACTCCTGACGTGTAGGAAGGATCTGACGGGGAGGGCCTTTCTCACCACCAGCCAAGCTACGTCTTGGTGCTTGTTGGAAAGTTCTGGCGATGAGGCATTCTGCCAAATGACTTTGACAGTCTGCTCGGGGAACCATCCCACAGGATCCACCCTCTCCTTTTCCCTCAGGGCCTCTAAGACGTTACGTGCTGACCACTGCCTGATGGACTTGTGGTCAAAGGTGTTTTTCTGCATAAATTTTTCCACCAGGGACAGGTGGTACGGCACGGTCCAACTACTTGGAGCGTTCAGCGGCAGCGTGGCCAGACCCATCCTTCGCAACACCGGGGACAGGTAGAACCTCAGCACGTAGTGACACTTGGTGTTTGTATACTGAGGGACTACACACCGCTTGATGCAGCCACACAAAGGTGGCCATCGGTATGAGGGCGATGTTGGGCACGTTTTTTCCCCCTTTATCTAGAGGCTTGTACATCGCGTCCATGCGGACACGATCCATTTTTGACCTCCAGATAAAGCGGAAGATGGCTCGAGTGATCGCCACCACGCAGGAGAGTGGAATGGGCTAGACCTGCGCCACGTACAGCAACAGCGAGAGTGCCTCACACCTCATGACCAGGTTCTTACCCGCATTGGAGAGGGAGCTTCGCTCCCACATGCCCAGTTTCCTTTTCACCATAGACACTCGCTCCTTCCAGTTTCTAACGCATGCCCTGGTCCCTCCGAACCATATCCCCAGCACCTTCAGGCCGTCAGCCCTGACAGTGAAGGGGACAAAGGATCGGTCAGCCCAGTTCCCAAAGAACATGGCCTCACTCTTGCCACGATTTACCTTGGTACCCGAGGCCAGTTCGAACTGGTCGCAGATGTGGATCAGTCTGCGCACCGACAGCGGATCCGAGCAGAAGACGGCGACGTCGTCCATGTACAGGGAGGCTTTGACCTGAGTGCCTCCACTGCCTGGGATCGTCACTCCTCTTATGCCCGGATCCTTCCTGATGGACTCAGAAAAGGGTACTATGCAACACACGAACAGGACAGGGGAGAGAGGACAGCCCTGCCTGACTCCAGATTTAATCGGAAAGCTATCAGATTCCCACCCATTGACTGAGAGTGCGCTAGTAATGTTAGTGTAGAGCAGTTGGATCCAATAGCAAATTCCCTCCCCAAACCCCATTTTGGAGAGCACATCCACCATGTAGGTGTGCGATAATCTGTCAAAGGCCTTCTCCTGATCCAAGCTGATGAGGCAGGTGTCCACACCCCTGTCCTGCACATAGGCAATCGTATCCCTGAGCAGCGCGAGGCAGTCAGAGATCTTCCTGCCCGGCACAGTGCAGGTCTGGTCAGGGTGGATCACCAATTCCAGAGCGGATTTGACCCGATTGGCGATGACCTTGGACAGAATCTTATAGTCCACATTCAACAGTGAAATGGGTCGCCAATTTCTAATTTCCTCCCCTTCCCCCCTTGTGCTTGTAGATGAGGGTGATGATGCCTTTCCTCATGGATTCTGACATACTACCGGCCAGGAGCATACTCTCGTACACTCCTAGCAGGTCTGGGCCGATCAAGTCCCACAGAGCCGAATACTACTCCGCCGGCTAGCCGTCGCTTCCGGGAGTTTTACTCTTCTCCAAGGACTCAAGGGCCTTAGTCAGTTCATCAGGAATTAGCGGTTTGTCCAGGCTCTCCCGTGTACTGTCGTCTAAGACCTCCGTGATAGAGGACAGGAAGGACTGGGAGGCCGTGCTGTCCGTGGGCTTCACGTCATACAATCCGGAATAAAAGGATTTGCTGATCCTCAAAATGTCGGAGGGCGATGACTTTACTGAGCCGTCTTCTTCCTTCGGGCTGCTGATCACAGAGTGTACCTTTTGGAAGAAGAAACGTGAGCACGTCTCATCCTGCTCCATGTAACGGACTCTGGACCGGAAGATGATCTTGGAGGCCTCCGAGGCAAAGGGCGAGGCTTGCTGGCTCTTCACCTCTTGGAGTTCCTCCTTGACATCGACCCCCATCGACTGCAGCCGGAGCAGATCCTGCATGTTTTTCTGGAGTCGGGACATTTCCCTCTGTTCCTTTCTAGCTTTCTGGGTGCCTTTGAGGATGAAAAACCTCTTGATGTTTCCCTTGATCGCTTCCCACCAGTGTATCAGGGACTCAAAGAGGGGTTTCACGGTTCTCCAACCTTTGTAATCCCTCTTGAGCTCCTCAATGTTCTCTGGGGTCAGCAGTTGCAGGTTCAGCTTCCATGCCCCTCGGCCAAGCCTCTGGTCTTCTTGAACCACTGCAGTCCATGTAGTGTAGGTACACCCACAGTGTTTTTAGAGTGGGAGTTTCAGGATTTTGACCCAGCGACAGCGAAGGAAAGGTGATATGTTTCCAAATCAGGATGGTGCGTGATTTGGAGGGGGACTTCCAGGCGCTGGTGTTCCCATGTATCTGCTGCCCTTGTCCTTCTAGATGGTAGTGGTCATGGGTTTGGAAGGTGCTGTCTAAGGAGCCTTGGTGAGTTCCCACAGTGTATCTTGTAAATGATACACACTGCTGTTACTGAGCGTTGGTGGTGGAGGGAGCGAATGTTTGTGGATGGGGTGCCAATCAGCGCGCTGCTCTGTCCTGGATGGTGTTGAGCTTTTTGAGTGTTGTGGCAGCTGCACTCATCCAGGCAAGTGGGGAGTATTCCATCACATTCCTGACTTGTGCCTTGTAGGTGGTGGACAGGCTTCGGGGAGTCAGGTGGTGAGTTACTCTCCACAGGATTCCTAGCCTGTGGTCAGCTCTTGTAGCCACAGTATTTATACAGCTAGTCCAGTTCAGTTTCTGGTCAATGGCACCCTCAGGATGTTAATAGTGGGGGATTCAGTGATGGCAATGCCATTGAATGTCAAGGGGCGATGGTTGGATTCTCTCTTGTTGGAGATGGTCATTGCCTGACACTTGTCTGGCACCAATGTTACTTGCCACTTGTCAGCCCAAGCCTGGATATTGTCCAGGTCTTGCTGCATTTGGACATGGACTGCTTCAGTATCTTCAACCATCAGCAAACATCCCCACTTCTGACCTTATGATGGAAGGAAGGTCATTGATGAAGCAGCTGAAGATGGTTGTGCCGAGGACACGACGCTGAGGAACTCCTGCACTGATGTCCTGAACCAAGATGACTGACCTCCAACAACCACAACCATTTTCCTTTGTGCTAGGTACGCCTCCAACCAGTGGAAGGTTTTCTCCCGATTCCCATTAACTCCAGTTTTGCTAGGGCTCCTTGATGCCACACTCAGTCAAAAACAGCCTTGATGTCAAGGGCAGTCAATCTCACCTCACCTCTGGAGTTCAGCTCTTTTATCCGTGTTTGAACCAAGGCTGTAATGAGGTCAGGAGCTGAGTGACCCTGGCGGAGTCCAAACTGGGCATCAGTGAGCAGGTTATTGCTAAGCAAGTGCTGCTTGGCAACACTGTTGATGACCCCTTCCATCACTTTACTGATGACCAAGAGTAGGCTGATGGGGCGGTAATTGGCCAGATGGGATTTTTCCTGCTTTTTGTGTACAGGACAAATCCGGGCAATTTTCCACATAGCCGGGTAGATGTCAGTGTTGTAGCTGTACTGGAACAGCTTGGCTAGGGGCGTGGCAATTACTAAAGCACAAGTCTTCAGTAGCATTGCCGGAATATTGTCAGGGCTGATAAAGACCTGTACTGATATACATAGAAGACAGAGGGTAGCAGTGGAAGGGTGCTTTTCTGAATGGAGAGCTGTGACTAGTGGAGTTCCACAGGGATCAGTGCTGGGACCATTGCTGTTTGTAGTATACATAAATGATTTGGAGGAAAATGTAACTGGACTAATTAGTAAGTTTGCAGACGAGACCAAGGTTGGCGGAGTTGCAGATAGTGAAGAGGATTGTCAAAGGATACAACGGGACATAGATCGGTTGGAGACTTGGGCGGAGAAATGGCAGATGGAGTTTAATCCGGACAAATGCGAGGTAATGCATTTTGGAAGGTCTAATACAGGCAGGAATTACACAGTAAATGGCAGAACCATTAGTGCATCGACGGGCAGAGGGATCTGGGTGTACAGGTCACTGAAAGTGGCAACGCAGGTGGATAAGGTAGTCAGGAAGGCATATGGCATGCTTGCCTTCATCGGCAGGGGTATTGAGTATAAAAGCTGGAAAGTCATGCTGCAGCTGTATAGAACCTTGGTTAGGCCACACTTGGAATATTGCGTGCAATTCTGGTCACCACATTACCAGAAGGATATGGAGGCGTTGGAGAGGGTGCAGAGGAGGTTTACCAGGATGCTGCCTGGTCTGGAGGTTATTAGCTATGAGGAGAGGTTGGAGAAACTCGGATTGTTCTCACTAGAGCGACGGAGATTGAGGGGCGACTTGATCGAAGTTTACAAAATTATGAGTGGCATGGACAGAGGAGATAGTCAGAAGCTTTTTCCCTGGGTGAAAGAGTCAATTACTAGGGGACATAGATTTAAGGTGAGAGGAGGAAACTATAGAGGAGATGTGTGGGGCAAGTTTTCTACGCAGAGGGTAGTGAGTGTCTGGAATTCGCTGCCAGAGGAGGTGGTGGAAGCAGGTACGATAGTGGTGTTTAAGAGGCAGCTTGACAAATACATGAATAGGATGGGAATAGAGGGATACGGACCCCGGAAGTGCAAAATGTTTTAGCTGACGGGCAATATGATTGGCACAGGCTTGGAGGGCCAAAGGGCCTGTTCCTGTGCTGTACTTTTCTTTGTTCTTTGATAAAGACCTGTGTGTGTGTTAATACTCATGTATTCTCTCGATGATTTATCCAGTTCTAATTGTTGGATGGTTGGCTCATATCCACTATTGTATAGGACTTGCCTCCAGCCAGCTTTGCATACAATTGGTCTATCCTTGGAATGGGGCAGTTTTCTGGTTTTGCTGCCTTATTCACTGTCAACTTATACTTCCCACCAATTCCTATGGTTTGGTCAGGCTTAACCACTGGAACTATGAGTGCTGCCCACTCTGAGAATTGGACAGCTTGGGCGATGCCCAGTTTTTCTAACTGGCACAGTTCTGCATCCGCCTTCTCCTTCAATGCATAAGGCACAGGTCCGGTCTTAAAGAAACGTGGTGTCACCTGTGGATCCACATATATCGTGGGCTTTTAACTTCCCTGATTAATCCCAAAATACCATGGCGTATTTCCTTAGCAGTTCAGGAACTCCTGTTTTCAGGTGAAATATCTCAGACCAGTCAAGCTTGATCTTCTGTAACCAGTCTCGGCCTAACAGACTGGGTCCTTCTCCAGTCACTATTATCACAGGCAGCTGGGCTGTCTGTTGCCTGTAAGACACTGGCGCTGTGGCAATCCCCTTTACCTGAATAGATTCTCCAGTGCAATATCTTTAATTTAGCGGTTCTCTGCTCCAGGTTTACTAACTTTCTACCTTTAGTCAGGGATCTGAAAGTGTGCTCTCCCACCACTGTAGTTGAGGCCTCCATATCCACCTCCATTATTAATGGCTTCTCATTAACTTGGATTGTGACAGTGATGGATTCGGTTTTTACAGCTGTTACATTACACAGTGAATAGATGTCGGTGTCAGCAGCTTCAGGTTCTGCTGTATTCTTTAATTCAATCTTCTTGGTTTGATGCTTTGTGGGCTGTTTCGACCCTTCTTATGGCAATAATGACATTCTGCCTCCTTGAATTTACAGCTGTCTGGCACATGGTCACCTCCACATCTATAACAACTTAATCTTGGAGCCGCTGATGAAATTCTTTCTTTTGATAAAGGACTTTTCATGGTTTTAACAGCAGACATTGCATCTCCCCTCGATGCTGTGGGTCTGGTTTCCACGCCACACTCAGCAGCAGGTTCCTGCCCCACATGAAGAACAGCGCCATGTTGTATGTGTACAAAGCCTGCCAGTCTCTCACTGCACTTTCCATGGCGAGGGAGATTCCTTGGGTACGCTTAAAGACGATGTTTACCTCGGTGAGTGAAAGGCGCTCTGTGGCATCGTCTTGAACTCCACAAACTAATCGGTCCTGCAGCAAATCATTTACCGTGTTCCCGATGTCAGTGTTCTGTCAGTGCACCCCATCTCTGGGAAGCAGCAACGCCCCTGAGGGGGAATGGATCAGAGAGATTTCTCCAGCAGAGAACAATCCAAACCTCGCTCCTTGCACGAACCCCCCGTTGTCACCTGAGCGGAACATTTCCAACGGGGCGGTTCTGGGCTGTTTCCTCAGCCCGTCAAAAGCGAGACAATTTGCAAACACTATGGGTTTGTAGGAGCAAACCAAAGGACTGGAACTGACAAAAACAACAGGACTGGTAAGTGAGAAAATGCATTAAAATGGGGATCAAGATTGAGTCCATCAACGTGTGTAGCGTTAAATCTGCTACGCGATGTGTTGCAACCTTGGATTACCTTGCCAAGGTCAAAGCTGACCTGTTGTTTCTGCAGGAGTGTGCAATACTGCACCTCAGCTCCTACAGGCAATGGGCACGATGGTGGTCCCAAGGGGCATCACTCTGGTCGGGAGGAAACGACTCTCGTTCCTCCGGCCTGGGTATTCAGCTGCAGGGAGGCAATGTCACCATGTCCGAGGTTGAGGAGGTGGTGGGCGGGCCCCTCCTCGTAGCGGACATTATTGTACAAGAATGCGCCACTCTAGTTAATTAACATGTATGCCCCGGATCAAAACAGCGAGTGGCTGGTTGTCCTTCAGCAGCTCCCACTTCTGCTGGCGACTTCCAGGCTGGCCATTCTGGGCGGTGACTTCAGCCGCATCATCGATGGAGCTGGACAATCTGGCAGGGCCGACAGCAGACTGGACACCACGTCCAGATCCCTGATGGAAATAGTAAAGGATGGCAAGCTGCACAACATCTTCAGCAACCCTGCAGATGAAGCGCAGCAGAGATACACCTGGTCGCGGCCAGAGTGGTCCACCCACTCAAGGATAGACTTCCTGTTTGTGTCCCGAGCGTTCACAGTCAGGTCCACGGACATCAAGCCAGTGTTCTTCTCTGACCACTGCCTCCTACCGGTCAAATGTCACTTACAGGAAGACCAGAGGCTTGGCCGGGGGACATGGAAGCTGAACGTGAAACTGCTGACCCCAGAGAACTCAAGAAGGATTACAAAGGCTGGGGAACTGTGAAACACTCTTTGATTCCCTGACACACTGGTGGGAAGCGATCAAGGAGGATATCAAGAAGGTACTCATCCAGAAAGCGAGAAAGGAACGGAGGGAAATGTCCTGACTCCAGCGAAACATGCAGAATCTGCTCCGGCTGCAGTCGATGGGGTTGATGTCAAGGAGGAACTCCAAGAGATGAAGCCCACAGACAGCACGGTCTCCCAGTCCTTCCTGTCCTCTATCACAGAGGTATTAGACGACAGTACACGGGAGAGCCTGGACAAACCGCTAACTCATGACGAACTGACTAAGGCCCTTGAGTCCTTCGAGAAGAGTAAAACTCCCGGAAGCGACGCCTTGCCGTTGGAGTTGTATTCGGCTCTGTGGGACTGGATGGGCCCAGACCTGCTGGAAGTGTACGAGAGTATGCTCCTGGCCGGCAGCATGTCAGAATCCATGAGGAAAGGCAACACCCTCATCTACAAGTGGAAGTGGAAAGGGGAGGAAATTAGAAATTGGCGACCCATCTCACTGTTGAATATGGATTATAAGATTCTGTCCAACGTCAATGACAATTGGGTGAAGTCTGCTCTAGCGTTGGTGATCCACCCTGACCAGACCTGCACTGTGCCGGGCAGGAAGATCTCTGACAGCCTCGCGCTGCTCAGGGATACGATTGCCTATGTGCAGGACAGGGGTGTGGACACCTCCCTCATCAGCCTGGATCAGGAGAAGGCCTTTGACAGAATATCGCACACCTACATGGTGGATGTGATCTCCAAAATGGGGTTTGGGGAGGGAATCTGCAATTGGATCCAACTGCTCAACACTAACATCAGTAGCGCAGTTTCAATCAATGGGTGGGAATCAGATAGCTTTCCCATTAAATCTGGAGCCAGGCAGGGCTGCTCTCTCTCCCCTGTCCTGTTCGGATGTTACACTGAACCCTTTGCTGAGTCCATCAGGAAGAATTAGGGCATAAGAGGAGTGACGATCCCAGGCAGTGGAGGCACTCAGGTCAAAGCCTCCCTGTAGATGGACGATGTCGCCATCTTCTGCTCGGATCCGCTGTCGGTGCGCAGACTAATCAGCATCTGCGATCAGTTCAAACTGGCCTCGGGAGCCAAGGTAAATCATGACAAGTGCGAGGCCATGTTCTTTGGGAACTAGGCTGACCGATCCTTTGTCCCGTTCGTCACCAGGTGAGACTGCCTGAAGGTGTTGGGGATATGGTTTGGAGGGACCAGGGCATGCGTTAGAAACTGGAAGGAGCGAGTGGCTATGGTGGAAAGAAAACTGGGCATGTGGGAGCGACGCTCCCTCTCCATTGCGGGTAAGAACCTGGTCATCAGGTGTGAGGCACTCTCGCTGTTGCTGTACGTGGCGCAGGTCTGGCCCATTCCTCACTCCTGCGTGGTGGCGATCACTCGAGCCATCTTCCGCTTTATCTGGAGGTCAAAAATGGATTGTGTTCGCAGGGACGCGATGTACAAGCCTCTAGAAGAAATGTGCTTAACATCACCCTCATCCTGATGGCCACCTTTGTGTGTGGCTGCATCAAGCTGTCTGTAGACCCTCGGTACGCAAACACCAAGTGTCACTATGTGCTGAGGTTCTACCTGTGCCCGGTGTTGCGAAGGATGGGTCTGGCCACGCTGCCGCAGAACGTTCCAGGTAGTTGGACCGTGCCGTACCACCTGTCCCTCGTGGAAAGATTTATGCAGAGAAACAACTTTGACCACAAGTCCACCAGGCAGTAACGTCCAAGAGGCCCTGAGGGAAAAGGAGAGGGTGGATCCTGTGGGATGGTTCCCCGAGCAGACTGTCAAAGTCATTTGGCAGAATACCTCATCACCAGAACTTTCCAACAAGCACAAAGACATAGCTTAACGGGTGGTGAGAAAGGTCCTCCCCGTCAGTTCCTTCCTACACACCAGGAGTCTCACCCTCTCTGCACGTTGCCCTCGAGGTGGCTGTGGTAGGGAAGAGACCGTTGTTCACCTCCTTGTAGATTGTGCCTTTGCAAAGAAGGTCTGGAGAGAGATGCAGTGGTTTATGCCGTGGTTCATCCCGAGCAGTTCTGTGACACAGGACTCTGTGCTCTACGGGCTGATCCCAGGGACAGGGACGCACATCGAGACAAACATCAGCTGCAGCTGGAGGATCATCTACTCAGTGAAAGACGCTCTTTGGTCTGCCCGAAACTTGTTGGTCTTCCAGCGCAAAGAGTTGTCCCTGACCAAGTGTTGCAGACTGGCACATTCCAACGCCCAGGACTATGTGCTGAGGGACGCACTAAAGCTTGGGGCAGCCGCTGCACAGGGGAAAGGTCGCTGTCTAAGACCTTTCAGCCGTAGTGCACCGAGGTGCTGGGAATCGTATTGACCCTTCAGGCTGTGTGACTCACATTGAATGTATGCAGTGAATATTACATGTATCACAATTGTACTGAAGCACCTCAGAGTGCAACATGATCTGCAAGGAAAAGCTGAATATTATTACTCTTTTTGTGAAGGCCATTTTGAAATGTCTTGTCATCTTCTATGTTCATAAAATATCTGAAAGTACAGTTTTGCACAAAAAAATCATTTTTCACTCCTCACTGGATACAGGCGAGGTACCAGAGCACTGGAGGTCTGTGAATGTTGTGCCATTGTACAGATAGGCCAAATAATTATAGACCAGTCAGTCTTACTTAGGTAGTATTCAGATTATTAGAATCAATTCTCAGACACAGAGAAAACTGTCAATTAGAAAGGCACAGATTAATCGGGGACAGTCAGCATGGTTTTCTTAAGGGAAAGCTGTGCCTTATTAACTTAACTGAATTTTTTGAGTAAATAACGAGGATTGATGAGGGTAGTGCAGTGAATGTTGTCTACATGGATTTTAGTAAGGTATCTGACAAAGTTCCATATGGCAGACTGGTCAGAAAAGTCAAAGCCACAGGGGACACAGGGGAATGTGGTGGGTTGGATCCAAAATTGGCTCAATGACAAGAAACGAATGGTAATGGTCGACAAATGTTTTAGCGAAAGGAAAGCTCTTTCCAGCGGTGTTCCACAGGGCTCAGTATTGGGCCCCTTGCTGTTTGTGGTGTGTATTAATGATTTGGACTTAAATGTGGGAGGCATAGTTGGGAAATTTGCCCATGTCACAAAAATTGTCCATGTCATGAATTGTGAAGATATCAATGGTTTGGCCGAGTGCGCAGAAAAGTAGCAAATGGGGTTCGATCGGAAATGTCTGAGGTAATGCATTTGGGGAGAGCAAACAAAGCAAGGGAATACTCAATAAATGGGAGGATATTGAGAGGGGTTGAGGAATTGAGAGTCCTTGGAATGCATGTCCAGAGGTCCCTGAAGGTGGCAGGACAGGTGGATAAGGTGCTCAAGAAAGCATATGGAATGCTGTCTTTTATTTGACAAGGTATTGAATATAAAAGCAGGGATGTAATGAGGGAACTGTATATAGCGCTGGTTAGGCCACAGCTGGAATTTTGTGCACAGTTCTGGTCACCAGATTACAGGAAGGACATAATTGCTCTGGAGAAAGTGCAGAGGTGATTTACAAGAATGCTGCCCGGGCATGAAAATTGCAGCTATGAGGAGAGACCGGGTAGGCTGGGGTTGTTTTCCTTAGAACAGAGGAGGCTAAGGGGTGACCTAATTGAGGTGTACAAAATTATGAGGGGCCGAGATAGAGAGGACAAGATGCCCTGTTTACCCCAGTGGAGAGGTCAATTAGCAGGAGGCACAGATTTAAGATGCTTGGAAGAAGGGTTCGAAGGGATATTAGGAATAACTGTGTCACCCAGAGGGTGGTGGGCATTTGGAATTTGTAGCCCAGATTGGTATCGAAGCAGGAACCCTAAAACCATCGGTTGCACACCGCGATTTTACGTGGGCGGGCCAATTACAGCCCGCCCAGCGTAATTCGTGCCTCCTGATATCTGCAGCAAGGGGCGGGCAGCGGCAGGAGGCCAATGACTGCCGGGTCCAATGGCGACCCGGCGGCCTATTCAAAAACGGTGCAGGCAGCCACTGAGTTCGGTCATCTGCTATGTATTGATTTCAGCCTCCAACATGGGATTCCCATTGATAATGGAAAGACGAGCGCATCCTGATCCGGGTGCCAGGCATGCACATTAACAGTGTAACTACTTCAACTAATCAAATGTCCTGGTTTTCCCTTTCAGCCTCACCAGAGCACGCCCGGTCTCAGGAGCCTGAGGGACCGCCGCTGACCCCTGAGACACAGATGATATGAACGTACCAGCGCCACACCCTCTCAGCCAGGCAGGCACCAGCGCCACACCCTCTCAGCCAGGCAGGCACCAGCGCCACACCCTCTCAGCCAGGCAGGCACCAGTGCCACACCCTCTCAGCCAGGCAGGCACCAGCGCCACACCCTCTCAGCCAGGCAGGCACCAGTGCCACACCCTCTCAGCCAGGCAGGCACCAGCGCCACACCCTCTCAGCCAGGCAGGCACCAGTGCCACACCCTCTCAGCCAGGCAGGCACCAGCGCCACACCCTCTCAGCCAGGCAGGCACCAGTGCCACACCCTCTCAGCCAGGCAGGCACCAGCGCAGATACCAGCACCTCAGTGAGAATAAGATTGTCAGCTAGAAACTCGGTGCACAGCGGTGAGGGCACTTCATACTCGCTTGAGGTGTAGGCGGAGGCAGAGCACGTCCAGGGCGCTGGCAGTTGGAGGACGGCTGGGGACCAGAAACATGCTCAGTCAGTGGCTGCTGATGAGCCTCTGGTGTCGTCCCTGAGACAGCAGATGCTGGAAGTCCAGCAGGTTGTGTGGGAGGATCTGACGGAGATACATGAGGGAATGCGTGCCATGGTCTACGTTGTGGAGGAGTCCATACGGAGCATGAGCAATGCAACGACCCTCATGGCCGAGTGCGCTGCCTCCTCCATAGAGAGAGTGGCAGCTCTCATGGAGAGGCTCCTCCAGGAGAACAACCAGGGCTTCCTGGGGATGCGCTCAGACCTGCAAGCCCTCAATGACCGGCAATGACCTCAGGTGGTCACCGTCAGTGTGGGAGATGGATTGGTACCCAGTATCCCAGCTAGGCGACTATCCATCAGTGGTGAGCAGGGAGGTCCAAAGTGACCTGACGGTGGCGCACCAACTGCCTGTCGTCTCTGCGAGCTCCTCTCAGGCCGCTCTGGGAGGCTCCGTGAGCAGCAGCTCCTCTACCCCTCTGCCAGTGACCGTGGCGTCTGGTGAGGCTACGGCAACTGGGGAGATGCCAGCCATGGCACTGGCCACTCCCTCCCAGGCAGGGACAGCATAGGCTCCATGGCCAGAGGATGCCCACCAAGGTCATCAAGGCCAACAGGACAGCAGAGTGAGCAGGCTGTCTGCAATGCCAGTGTCAACGAGGGGGGAGCACCAAGACGTAGCACCCGCCAGTGTAAATGTAAAGCACTTTATGCACAACACGGGCTTAACACTAGTCGTTTTCTTTTGTCCCGCTTTTAAGTTCCTGTTAAGTTGGTGCTGGTGTTGAACACATTTTCATTTAGTTTAATTTCTGTATGCCAAGCTGTAAAGCATTAAATGGGTTGGTTCTCAACAAGCCTCTGGGTGCTTCATTAGTTCTGCAGGTGAAGGGGAATCCATGATGTTATGAGTGACTGTTTGTCACTGAGCTTTATTGAAATGGCACATAGTGCATGTTGCTGACCAAGCAACTATTGCTCTCAGGTATTGAGTATGGAGCCTCCAGCCCTGCCATGTGGTGGTGGTTCATGTGTGGTAGGCGAGCTGAAGGAACAGTAGATCAAAGCCTCCCGAGTGTCCCTGCTTCCCTGGAGGTTGCCCAGGTCGGCATCTATCTCTTCAGCGTTCTCCTGACCGTGTTCGTCCTCGGACTCACGACTGGACTCATTGTCTGCTGCCAGAGCAGCTGTGGCAACATCATCCTCCACTGATTCCCCCCTTTCCGATGCCAGGTTGTGGAGAGTCCAGCATGCAACCACTATCAGTGACACACGATCTGGGGGGTACTGGAGTGTGCCCCCTGGACGGTCCAGGCATCGGAAGTGCATCTTGAGAAGACCGATGGTTGTCTCTATCACCGCCCTTGTGGTGCCATGACTCCTATTGTACTGCTGCTCAGCCTCTCTTCCTGGATGGCGGAGAGGCGTCATGAGCCACCTTCTGAGGGGATAGCCCTTGTCACCCAGCAGCCATCCATCCAGCCGGGCTGGAGCACTGAAGAGCTGCGGCGCCTGGGAGAGTCTCGGGGTGTACGGGTCATGGGAGCCTCCTGGGTACCTTGCACAGACTTGCAGAATCTGCATCCTATGGTCACACACTATCTGCACGTTCATGGAGTGGAATCCCTTCCTGTTGACGAAGGCTCCCGGCTCACCCGCTGGTGCCTTGATGGCCACTCGTGTGCAGTCGATTGCACCCTGGACGTGGGGGAACTCAACAATCACTGCAAAGCCTCTGGCTCGCTCTGCCTGACTGGCCTCGTCCGTACGGTAGTGAATAAAGTACAGTACCCGCCTGAACAGAGCATCCACCAGCTTGACACAACTGTGGACAGCTGACTGGGGGACTCCACATAGATCACCCACTGACCCCTTCTATACCGGAGGGCATAGAAGTTGAGGGCCACAGTGACCTTCAGTGCCACTGGCATGGGGTGTCCACCCACACAGTTGGAACGGATCTCAGGGCCGATCATCTGACAGGTGGAGGTCACTGTCTCCCTTGAGACACGGAGCCTCCTTTGGCATTGCACCTCAGGCATATTGAGTAGCTGCATCGCCGCCTTTAAACCCTGGCAGCAGGTTAGTGGCATCTTCTGCGGTCCCTTCTGCCTCGGACGTCCTGTTGGCCCCGCACCCATGTGCCTGTGCCTCTCCTCCCACAGGTCAGCCTGGAGGCTGAATAGGGACACTTGGTCTCCTCCCTCTTCTACCCCTCTCTTCCTCTTCAGAATAGGGGCCTCCAGCGGAGATCACAATCCCTTTTCGCAGGGTAAGCCAAGGCTGTCTGATACCTGGAAGGCCTCAAATGTTATGAATCCTCCGGGAGCCTGGAAAACAAAACTGAGTCCTGAACTGAAGCCTCTTATTTCTGTCAAAGCACTTCTGAAGCGAAATGAAGATGCCTTATTCACACAAGCAACCAGCAGCAAGTTATATCCTAAACTACAAACTACTCACATTTACAAGCTCTCTGACCCCTCTTACCCCACTCGTGGATGAGGTTTTTGTCAATGTGGCCTGCACGCCAGCACATTTAGCCCATGCGGTAGCCTGAAAATCGCACGGGCTACGTAAAGTCCGGGACACTCAGTGTCTCAAGGGCCTTAACTGGCCAGTTAATTAATGGACGGTGCGCCTCCAACCCCATCGTGCACCCACCTAGCGAAATATGCTGAGAGTGCGCTCGGCTGAGGTCAACTCGCTTTATATCACAGTCGGGCATGTCGGGCGGGCGCCTGCACACCGAGCTCAAAATTCTGGCCTGGGAGTTTTGCTCACCTTATACCTGGGCCTGTTGGAGACAAATTGATAAGAGTTTGATCGCTGTGATTAGTGAACAACTCCATCAACATCCTATCATGCAACTACCACAGGTGGTGAACTGGATGAACCTTAAGGGCAGAATTTTGCCCACGTTGGGCAGGATTTGCAGGGTGAGCGGGAGCGGCTGGGAAATGGACCACTGCCCACGAGTGGGCTGTGACCACGATTTCACACTGTGCGGACCAATTAAGGCCTTAACTGTCCCCCCAGCGTGAACGCCAGCTGCAGAAATGTTTGAGAAGGGGCAGGCGGGGGCCTGTTGGCCGCTGGGTCCAATGGCGACCCGGCAGCCAGTTCAAGAACGACGCAGGCAGCGCCAGGGAGGCTGCCCGGGTCAGAGTTGCTGCAAGGACATGGCTGCAAACGAGGATGCAGAGACCAGGCGGGAGAGGAGGTCGGCTGGTCACTCGGTACCCTGTTTTTCGGACGAGTGCCTCGTCGTCCTCCTGGAGGGGGTGGCTGCCAGGAGGGACACCCTTATCCCCAGAGATAGGAGGAGGAGGCCACTGCACCTCAGCAAGAGGGCATGGGAGGAGGTGGCAGCCCGGGTGAGCAGCCACGATGTGGTTTAATGACCTGCTGCGCTCAGGAAGGGCGAGTACCATGTTGGCATGGGTCAGTGTGGTGAAATGTTAAGGGCTGGCCGTCTCCTCGTGGAGCTCAGGGGTTTTACAGTGTGACTGCCAACTGTCTACGACACCGGAGCTGTCCCAGGGGCTGAGTCCTGGCTGCTTGGACTGAGTGCCTTGCGGCATGAGGCCCCCAACTCGGATGAGCCCTGTGAGGTGCTCCTCAGGTGGGGTTGGCCAGGCTGCAATGGTGCTGCAGGGAGAGAGTGGACCAATCAATGCTCCTCTGTCCTTTCAGGAAAAGATATCCTATAACAATATTGAGAGGTCACGGACAGGCGGAGGACCCTCACACCTTCTCAGCCTCTCCCACAATGAGCAGGAGGACTTGGAGCTTGAGAGGTGCCACGCATCTCAATTAACCAGCCATGGAGAGGCTGGGAGTGCCAGGTGAAGGTAAGAGTGCAGTGCACTGAGGTGAGAGTGTCGGATGGTGCAAACATGTAGTCTCATTATTCATGGTAGCCTCCAGACTGGAGTCTCCATAGGCCACTGAATGATGATGGCACCATGATGCACATCGCCATTGTCTCACCAGGGTGCCTGGCATGCATTAAACTAATGACTTGTCCTCATTCTCCCCTAGGTCTGCCACCAAGCAGCGAAGCACACAACCCCCAGGAGCTATACCTGACCCCAGAGGACCACCATGCTCCCCAAGCACATCCGCCACACCCACTCTCTGAACCAGACACCAGCGCAGATACCAGCACCTCGGTGGGCATCAGTTCGGCAGATAGTATCTCAGTGCACATTGGTGAAGGCACTTCACACTCGCTTGAGGTGTAGGCAGAGGCAGAGAGTGCTCAGGGCTGATGATGAGTCTCTGGAGTTGTCCATTAGGCGACAGATGCTGGATGTCCAACGGGATGTGCGGGAGGATCTGGCGGAGATACACGAGGGTATTCGTGCCATGGTCTCCAGTATGGAGGAGTCCCTGTGGAGCATCAGCACTGTGTTGACCCTCATGGCCGAACGCACTTCCTCCTCCATTGAGAGAGTGGCGACTCTCATGGAGAGGCTGCTCCAGGGACAGAATCAGGGGTTCCTGGGGTTGTGCTCAGGCCTGCAAGCCCTCACACAGACGCTAACCTCAAGTGGTCAGTGTCAGTGTGGGAAGTGGATGAGGCACCCAGTATCCCAGCTAGCTGCCCATCCATCAGCAGCAAGCAGGGAGGTGCACAGCAACCTCACGTTGGATCACGACCTTCTTGTTGTCTCTGCGGGCTCCTCTCAGGGCGCTCTGGATGATGGCAGCAGCTCCTCCATCCCTCTGCCAGTGACTGTCACATTTGATGAGGCTGCGATGACTGGGACGATGCCAGCCGTGGCACTGGCCGCTCCCTCCCAGGCGGGGCCAGCACAGGCTCCACTGGCCAGAGGATGACACCAAGATCATCAAGGCCAACAGGACAGCAGAGTCAGCAGGCTGTCTCCAATGTCGGTGCCAGCGAGTGGGGAGCACCTAGGCATAGCAGCTGTAAACATTAGTTTAAAGCACCTTAAGCACAAGAGGGACTGGTCACGGGTGATCTTTTGTTTCTCTTTTTGTTTTTCTTTACTTAATGGTGTGACCACCAACAGCGGATATTGTTCCCTTCAAAGCCATGTGAGTTCCAACATCAGACTAGATTTGCTTTTGTGTTATTGGCGTGAGTCTGTTTCATTTATTTTGTAGGTGCAGGGTACGCCGGTATGTAATGCTGGATGTGGGTGGCTCGAAACTTTATTGCACAGGCACTGAGTGTATCTTGGGGACCAGGGAAAGGGTGATTTCTGTGATCCAGGATGGAGGTGGCAGCCCTGGCATGTGGTGGTAGTTCTTATTTGGCAGCCTAGCTGAAGGAGCGTTGGATCAAGGCATCCCTGGTGTGCCTGCCACACCGGAGATTAGAGAGGTCTCCCTCCACACCCTCAGCGTTCTCCTCACTGCGCTCCTATTCTGACTCACTACGGGATTCATCATATGTGGCCTGTGGAGCTCCCTCAAGATCCTCTTCCTCCAGTGGGTCCCGCCTTGCCATTGCCAGATTGTGGAGGGTGCAGCGTGCAAGCACTATCAGTGACACCCGCTCTAGTGGGGTTATTGTGGTACTCCCCCTGAACAGTCCAGGCATCGGAAGCGCATCTTCTGAAGATATGGTCTTCTCTATCCCCTCCACCCTTGTGGAAGTGTGGCTCCTGTTGTAATGCTGTTCGGCCTCTGTTCTTGGGTGACGGAGAGGAGTCATGAGCCACCTTTTCAACGGATAGCCCTTGTCACCCAGCAGCCATCTATCCAGCCGGGCTGGAGCACTGAAAAGCCGCGGCGCCTGGGAGAGTCTCAGGGTGTACGGGTCACGGGAGCTGCCTGGGTACCTTGCACAGACTTGCAGAATCTGCATCTTATGGTCACACACTATCTGCACGTTCATGGAGTGAGATCCCTTCCTGTTGACGAAGGCTCCCGGCTTACCCACTGGCACCTTGATGGCCACATGTGTGTCAGGGGATGGCACCCTGGACATGGGGGCATCCACCAATCACTGCGAAGCCTCTGCCTCACTCAGCCTGGCTACCCTCATCCATACAGAAATGAATGACAGTCAATACCCGCCTGAACAGAGCTTCTGTCACTAGCTTGACACAACTGTGGACAGCTGATTGGGAGGCTCCACATAGATCTCCCACTGAGCCCTGGAAAGAGCCAATGGATAGAAGTTGAGGGCCACAGTGACCTTCAGAGACACTGGCATGGGGTGTCCACCCACAGTCAGATCTGCAGGTCCTTCAGCATTGCACCTTGGATATATTGAGGTAGCTGCATCGCAGCCTGTAAACCCTGGCAGCAGGATAGTGGCGGCACCTGCAGCCCCTTCTGCCTTGGACTACCTGCTGGCCCTGCGCCCCTTGTGCCTGCAACTCTCCTCCCGCAGGTCACTCCCCTGGAAGCTGCATTGGGACACCTGGCCTCCTCCCCCTTCTGCCCCTCTCTTCCTCCTCAGAGGAGATGCTGCCCAGCGGAGACCACAATCCCCATGACCAAGGTAACAGGAGGCTGTCTGATACCTAGAAGGGGCCACACGATCAAAATCGTCAGGGGGCCTGGGAGACACCAGTGAGTCCTGAAATGAAGCCCTGAACAGAGATGAAGCTGCCAAGTACCGATAAGCAACCAGCAACAAACTATTGCCAAAACCCCTCATTACTCACACTGGAAATGCTGCTGACCCTTATTATCCCGCCCGTGGATGAGGTTTGCGAATGGTCGGCTGCCCGAGCGATGAGCGCAAACTTGCACTGGCAACGTTAAATCGGTGTCACTTGGCTTAAGGGCCTTAACTGGCCTCTTAATTAATGGCGGGAGCGGCTCTGACTCCCATGCGTGCCCGCTGACTGAACTATCCGTGAGTGTGCGATGACGTTGGGACGCTCGCCCAAGGTCTTCGCGCGTCACCTTACGCTCGAGCGTGTTGGGCATGCGCCCGAACGCCGGTGCAAAAAATTCTGCCCCAAGTCTTCTTTCCATCCAGTAATTCCAATGTTCGTTTCTCACCAGTGATTGGAAAGATCATGGTGATTCTTTTGGTAAAAGGCAAATATCTTTACTTTTTATCTCCAAAATTATTATTAGTGTTGTTAGAAACAAGATTTGAGGTGATATTCAAAACACAGTGAACAGTGATGTGAAATAAACAACATGCATTTTAATTTCCAAATCTATGATTGTCCACCAGTGGGAACAGACTTTGGCCTTTTGTTAACTTTAACTGGTTTGAATTGGAATATAAAAGATATTGTTTGGTTTAATAAAGTTTCAGTCTAACAGGAGCCCCAGAGTCAACCCCGAGCAACACCCACCCACCACCTCCTGTTACTGGGCAGCGCGATGTAACCTCCCCTTCACCCACTGTCCTTATCACTTTAATATGTCACATTCAAGCCCAGATGGGCAGCCGATCATAAAATGATTGGGAGTAAAAAATGAAAATGCTGGAGAAACTGAGCAAGTCCTTCGGGCTGATACCTGGCAGGGAGAGACCATGATCATGTTGCTTCTGCATATGTGCAAATGTAGTTTTTGTGGGTATCATTTCTTTTCAGCAAAGCTTTTGGCCTTTTTGCCCTTTGGTATTGGAGGCTCTTCTGTGGTTGTTTGTCCTCCTTTGAAGAGGCTTCAGTGCCGAACAGGAGTGATGGCTGCAACCAGTCAAGCCCCAAACCAGCGTTAGGGAGGCAGTGAAGGACAGCGAAGGAGGGACACCCATTGGCTGAGCCTTCTTCATTAAAAGAGTCCTTTTGGAATCCTGTGGAATTGAAGCTGCTGAGACCTACTGTCTGCAGGACTTGCCCAGCGCTGGATACTTCAATGTGACCTTCAAGAATGTTGCTGCCTGTGCCCAGTTCCTGAAGGTGTTTGAGGAGAAGGGAGACCAGCCACAGTTGAGAATCCTCACGGTGGAGCCACTCTTTACTCGGACTCCGCAATGGGACCATGTGGTGACTGTGCTTCACACTCGCTTGAGGTGCAGGCAGAGGCAGAGAGTGGGATATGCGGAAGGATCTGGCGGGGATAAATGAGGGAATGTGTGCCGTGGTCTCCATTGTGGAAGAGTTCCGGTGCAGCAGCGGCACTGCGTTGACCCTCATGGTTGAGCGCACTGCCGCCTCCATGAGGAGAGTGGTGAGTCTCATGGAGAGGCTGCTCCAGGGACAGAATCAGGGGTTCCTGGGGTTGCGCTCAGGCCTGCAAGCCCTCACACAGACGCTAACCTCAAGTGGGAAGTGGATGGGGCACCCAGTATCCCAGCTAGCTGCCCATCCATCAGCAGCAAGCAGGGAGGTGCACAGCGACCTCACGTTGGATCACGACCTTCTTGTTGTCTCTGCGGGCTCCTCTCAGGGCGCTCTGGATGATGGCAGCAGCTCCTCCATCCCTCTGCCAGTGACTGTCACATTTGATGAGGCTGCGATGACTGGGACGATGCCAGCCGTGGCACTGGCCGCTCCCTCCCAGGCGGGGCCAGCACAGGCTCCACTGGCCAGAGGATGACACCAAGATCATCAAGGCCAACAGGACAGCAGAGTCAGCAGGCTGTCTCCAATGTCGGTGCCAGTGAGGGGAGAGCACCCGTAAACGCAAGTTTAAAGCACCTTAAGAACAAGAGGGACTGGTCACCGGTCATCTATTGTTCCCTGTTTTGTTTATCTTGTTTTAATGGTGTGACCACCAACAGCGGATATTGTTCCCTTCAATACTATGTGACTTCCAACATTAAATTATATTTGCTTTTGTGTTATTGGCGTGTGTCTGTTTCATTTATTTTGTAGGTGCAGGGTACGCCGGTATGTAATGCTGGATGTGGGTGGCTCAAAACTTTATTGCACAGGCACTGAGTGTATCTTGGGGACCAAGGAAAGGGTGATTTCTGTGATCCAGGATGGAGGTGGCAGCCCTGGCATGAGGTGGTAGTTCTTATTTGGCAGCCTAGCTGAAGGAGCGTTGGATCAAGGCATCCCTGCCTCCATAGACGTTACTGAGTCTCCCTCCACACCCTCAGCGTTTTCCTCACTGTGCTCCTCTTCGGACTCACTCCGGGATTCATCATCTGTGGCCTATGGAGCTGTGTCAAGATCCTCTTCCTCCAGTGGGTCCCCCTTTGCCATTGCCAGATTGTGGAGAGCGTAGCATGCAAGCACTATCAGTGACACCCGCTCTGGGGGGTTATTGTAGTGCTCCCCCGAACGGTCCAGGCATCGGAAGCGCATCTTCTGAAGTCTTTTGGTCCTCTCTTACCACCCCCCTTTGGAGGCTTGGCTCCTGTTGTATTGCTGCTCTTGGATGATGGAGAGGCATCATGAGCCACCTTTTCAGGGGATAGCACTAGTCTCCCAGGAGCCATCAATCCAGATGGGCTGTAGCACTGAATAGCCTTGACGCCTGGGAGTGTCTCAGGATGTAAGTGACATGGGGTCTGCCTGGGTACCTTGCATAGACTTGCAGAATCTGCATCCTATGGTCACACACTATCTGCACGTTCATGGAGGGGAATCCCTTCCTGTTGACGAAGGCATCCGGCTTACCCACTTGCACCCAGGATGGGAGGGCATCCCAGTAATCGCTGCAAAGCCTCTGGCTCGCTCAGCCTGGCTGGCCTCGTCTTACGGAAATGAGTGAAGTCAATACCCGCCTGAACAGAGCTTCTGTCACCAGCTTGACACAACTGTGGACAGCTGATTGGGAGGCTCCACACAGATGCTCCACTGAGCCCTGGAAAGAGCCAGAGGCATAGACATTGAAGGCCACAGTGACCTTCAGAGCCACTGGCATGAAGTGTCCATCCACGCAGTCGGAGGTCATCTCAGGCCCGATCATCTGACAAATGGAGGTCACAGTCTCGCTGGAACGATGGAGCCACCTTCAGCATTGCACCTCAGACATATTGAAGTAGCTACATCACTGCCTGTAAACCCTGGCAGCAGGATAGTGGCATCTTCTGCGGCCCCTTGTGCCTTGGACTACCTGCTGGCCCTGCGCCCCTTGTGCCTGCAACTCTCCTCCCGCAGGTCACTCCCCTGGACCTGCATTGGGACACTTGGCCTCCTCCCCCTTCTGCCCCTCCCTCCTCAGAGGAGGTGCCTCCAGCAGAGACCACAAGGCTGTCTGATACCTGGAAGGGTCCACACGATCCGAATCCTCAGGGGGCCTGGAAGACACCAACGAGTCCTGGAATGACGTGTGGAAATGCTCTGAATGAAGCCCCGATCAGAGATTCAGCTGACAAGTACCAATAAGCCACCAGCAGCAAGTTATCTCCAAAACTCCTCACTACTCACATCGACAATGCTGCTGACCCTTCTTACGCCGCACGTGGATGAGGTTTAGCGAATTGTGGGCTGCCCACCTGCCTGTGCAAGGACTGACAAGTCGCACGGGGAACATTCAATCAGCATCAGCTGAGTTGCTAAGGGCCTTAACTGGCCTCTTTATCAATGGCAGGCGCGGCTCCGACTTCTGCGTGGGTCCGCCGAGCGAAATATCGCACGAGTGCGCGATGACACCAGGACACTCGCCCGCCGCCATCGCCCGTCATTTTACACTTGTTCAAGTCGGGCGCACGCCCGCCCAGGTGAAAAGTCTGGCCTATATGTATTTCTGTAGACTGTATGTACCTTCTGTAACTTTGTAATTTCTGTAAGGCAACGTGTCACTCTGTACTTTCACCATTTTTTAAAATTAACTTGTACCAAGCACAGGCAGATAAGAATTCTAGAAGACATCTAGACATCAATTAAACAGTTAAGTTAGTGAGCCTCATACCGCTACCTGCACGTTGGTAGAGGAGAATATTGGCATCTTGAAGATGCGATTCTGAAGCCTCGACAGATCTGGCAGAACGCTCCAGTCCAATCCCCAGAGGGTCTCACAGATCATCGTAGCTCAGTGAATGCGGCCTAACCTGGCACTACAAAGGGGTGAAGACTTATTCGTGGGTGTGGACATCACTGCCTAGACCAGCATCTATTGCCCATCCCTAGTTACCCTTGAGAAGGTGATGGTGAGCTGCCTTCTTGAACTGCTTCAGTCTATGTGGTGTAGGTGCATCCATAGCACTGTTAGGGAGGGAGTTCCAGGGTTTTGACCCAGTGACAGTGAAGGAAAGGTGATATATTTCCCAGTCAGGATGGTGAGGGGCTTGAATGGGAGCTTCCAGGTGGTGGTGATTCCATGTGTCTGCTACCCTTCTCCTTCTAGGTGGTAGCGGTGGTGGGTTTGGAAGGTGCAGTACAAGGAGCCTTGGTGAATTTTTGCAGTGCATCTTGGGGATGGTACACACTGCTGCTACTGTGCATCGGTGGTGGAGGGAGTGAAGGTTTGTGAAAAGTCCAGCTAAACGCGATTAGGGATGGGCAATAAATGTTGGCCGAGCCAGCGACACCCACATCCCATCAATCAAAAAAACAAACACCTCACCCGGAGACTTCAGAGAGGCACAACTGATTTGAGCTGGGCTGCTCCAAAAAGCAGGGACAGAATTGTTATGTGAGCCATCAAATGCTGAAGCCTTTTATCCTCAGGGTGGGGATTTGTAGAAAGTTTAGCTTTAATAATTAGCTTGTAGTTCAGTTATGTTTAGTGATCAACCAATCGAAGTATGTTCATCAATTAACCCAACATGACTTTGCTGAATTGTAGTCAATACAGGACATTAGTGCATCACATGACTAGGCCCTTGTTAAAAGTCAGATCCACACTTGATCGAGTGGACACACCACACGGCCCCAAGCCAGTGCTCTGAAGTCAGTCAATGTTGATTCGATTAGAATGTAGCGTCATTGTGCTTCCTAGCAATTGAAATTCAGATTGCATTTCAAAATTTAAATGAAGAAATTTAAAAGGTTTATTGTGTGAAGTAAAACAACTGCAAGGTTCTAAACAATTAATCAGAACCAGCTTAGTCTTTTTAAACTGGGAGTGTTGTAAATATATAACCATCCTCGTCTCTGTAAATTTAGTGAAGTTCTGTAATCGGTTTTTGTAGCTGTGTAGTTCCTGTGACTTTTATTCTTTATGAACCTGTGATATATTAGTCTATATCTTGTACCTGTACCTTGTTACCTTAAGATAAAAGCAAAAAATTGCAGATGCTGGAAATCCAAAACAAAAACAAAAATACCTGGAGGAACTCAGCAGGTCTGACAGCATCTGCGGAGAGGAGCACAGTTAACGTTTCAAGTCTGTATGACTCTTCACCAGAACTAAGAAAAAATAGAAAAGAAGTGAAATATAAGCTGGTTTAAGGGGAGGTGGGACAGGTAGAGCTGGATAAAGGACCAGTGATAGGTGGAGATTGCCAAAAGATGTCATAGACAAAAGGCCAAAGAGGTGTTCACGGTGGTGATATTAGCTAAGAAATGTGCTAATGGTGACATTAAGGGTAGAAAGCAGGACGAGCAAGGTACAGATAGCCCTAGTGGGGGTGGGGTGGGGGGAAGGGATCGAAATAGGCTAAAAGGTAGAGATAAAACAATGGATGGAAATACATTGAAAAATAATAGAAATAGGTGGGAAAAGAAAAATACATATAAATTACTGGAAAAAGGGGAATCGGAAAGGGGGTGGGGACGGAGGAGAGAGTTCATGATCTAAAGTTGTTGAACTCAATATTCAGTCCGGAAGGCTGTAAAGTACCTGGTCGGAAGATGAGGTGCTGTTCCTCCAGTTTGCGTTGAGCTTCACTGGAACAATGCAGCAAGCCAAGGACGGGCATGAGAGCAGGGTGGAGTGTTGAAATGGCAAGCGACAGGGAGGTCTGGGTCATACTTGCAGACAGGCCGGAGATGTTCCTCCAAGCTGTCACCCAGTCTGCGTTTGGTCTCTCCCATTGGGAGAAGTGAATGCAGTAGACTAAATTGAGGGAAGTGCAAGTGAAATGCTGCTTCACTTGAAAGGAGTGTATGGGCCCTTGGACGGTGAGGAGAGGGGAAGTAAAGGGACAGGTGTTGCACCTTCTGCGGATGCATGGGAAGGTGCTGTGGGAGGGGGTTGAGGTGTTGGGGCTGATGGAGGAGTGGATCAGGGTGTCTCGGAGGGAACGATCCCTGCGGAATGCCACCGGGGGGGTGAAGGGAAGATGTGTTTGGTGGTGGCATCATGCTGGAGTTGGCGGAAATGGCGCAGGATGATCCTTCGAATGCAGAGGCTGGTGGGGTGACCTCAAGGTAACCTTGTTACCTTAAGTTTAATACAGCAGTAATCTCTATGCACTGATATATGCATTTGTGTAGACTGTTTGTACTTTCTGTAACTTTGTAATTTCTATGACGCTATGTACCAATTTGCACTTTCACTATTTTAAAAATTAATTTGTAACATTTAGGTGAATGAGTCTAAATGTTAATCAGTAGTGTTGGGCACCACACTCTCCTAACATAATCCAAAAATAGAACTCATCATGCACATGGGTTGTACTTTGGAAAGAGTTAAAAGCACCAGCTTTAAGCTGTCAGGCACTATGAATTTGAAGATTGAACTGGGAGCAGAAGACCGCAGAACTGATAGAGAAAAGGTGGGGGGAGGGGGAGAGAGAGAGAGGGGGGGAGGGGGAGTGAGAGAGAGGGGTGGAGGGGGAGAGAGAGAGAGAGGGAGAGAGGGGGGAGGGGGAGAGAGACGGGAGAGAGAGAGAGAGAGGGGGGAGGGGGAGAGAGAGGGAGAGGGGGAAGGAGGGGGAGAGAGAGGGAGAGAGAGAGGGGGGAGGGGGAGAGAGAGGGAGAAAGAGAGAGAGAGAGGGGGGGGAGGGGGAGAGAGAGGGAAAGGGGGAAGGAGGGGGAGAGAGAGAGAGAGGGGGGAGGGGGAGAGAGAGGGAGAAAGAGAGGGGGGAGGGGGAGAGAGACGGGAGAGAGAGAGAGCAAGTGAGCCTAGCTTGAATGGAGAAGTAAAAACTGTATTAAGTCAGTAAATTCACTGCCTAATTGGTTAATTCTTATTTTTGGTGCTTAATAAACGTTCCTGAGTTACATTACTAGATTGTGTTCTGTTGCCTGAATGGTTAAAGTCTCAAAAGAACAAACTAATATTGGGTGAGTGGATTTGGAGGTTAAAACCCTGAAAAAACTTAGTGGCCATGTACTGAACAACTCCACACAGACACACACAACAGGAAGAGACCAGCTGAGCTGCTACTTGGATACAAAGCAACAGCAAGATGCCAGAGCTGAGGGAGATCAGTGTAGATCAGGAGGTCTGAGATCATGATGCTGAAAAAATGCAGAGGCTGCTGCAAAGCTTTATGGAGACCACTGAAGGCGGGCGGTGGGGGGGCACGAGACAGTCTGATCAAATACTGCTGAGACAAAAGAATCTGAGGGAGAACGGATACACCATTTTACCCCAAGCTGTACACTGTCATTGCCGAGAAGGGAAACCGTGCGAATCTCCAGCTGCCAGAAGCAGTACTGTGTGGCACAAATTCTCCATGTGTCGAAAAGAATTCTGGTGACAAAAGCATAAGCAGCAGATGAACCAGATGTAGGAGCTGAGGCAAAGCTGACATCCAGTAATCCACAAGCCCAGGTCAGCAATGCTGACGGCAGGCACACAGCTAGCTATCCAGAGGGGAAAGCACCAGTTCCAGAGGGGAACCTAACCCTGACATGATGGCCAGAGTTCCCAAAACAGCAGGCAGGGCCACGATGCGACAGGTTTGGCTCAAAGAAGGGCAGGACTGGGCATTAAATATTCTCGGTGTTTGGGAGAGACAGGAAAGGGGGGAAACGGCCGGGGGTGGATGGGAGCGGCGATATTGGTTAAAGGTGGCTTTACAGTACTGGAAAGAGAGGATGTCCCAGAGGGGTCAAGGACAGGATCTCTCTGGCTAGAGCTAAGGAATGAAAAAGTTGCAATGACATTGATCAGTGTAGTATATAGATCGCCAACTAGTGGAAGGGATGTGGAGAGATAAATTTGCAAAGTAATTTCATAGAGGTGCAAGAATTATAGAGTAATCGTAATGGGGGACTTCAACTATTCAAATTCACACTGGGATAGGAATAGTGCAAAGGGACAAGAGGGGCCAGAGTTCCTGGAATGTGCTTAAGATCATTTTCGGCGGCAGCATCTTTCCAATCCAACCAGAGGGCAGGCACTGCTGGACCTGCTTCTGGGCAATGAGTTGGCCCAAGTGGTCAAATATCACTGGGAGAGCCTCGAGGGGACGGTGATCATTGTATCATAAGGTTTAGATTGCCCATGGAAAAGGACAGAGAACAATCCAGAGCAGGGATAATTAATTGGGGGAAAGACAACTTCGATGAGATGACAATGCACCTGAGTCAAGTGAGTTGGAATCGAATGTTGGCGGAAAAGACAGTGGCTGAACAATGGACCATGTTCAGAGAGAAAGTATTGTAGACAATGTCAAGGTATATTCCCTTGCAGGGAAAGGTCGGACAAATAAATCCAGAACGCCCCTGGATGATGAGAGATGGAGGTGAGGTTGAAATGGAAGGAGTGCACATATGTCAGGTGGAAACTACAATCGACAATCAGGCTAAATATAGAAAGACCAAAAGGGAAGTGAAGAAACTAATAAGAAAAGCAAGGAGAGAGCCTGAAAAGAAGCTTCCAGCGAACATAAAAGGGAATTTCAAGGTCTTCTATCAACATGTATATAAAAAGAAAGGTTGGTAAAAGAAAGGGTAGGGCGGATTAGGGACAACAAACGGGACTTGCACATGGAGGCTGGAGAAATAGTGGAGGTATTGAACAAGTAACGTCTGTCTTTACAAAGGAAGACGATGCTACCCAGGCCGAGGTGAGAGAGGAGGTAACTGGTACAGTAGAAGAATTTACAATTGATAGGAAGGTGGTGTTGGAAAGGCTATCTTTACTTAAAACAGATAAGGTACCAGGACCGGATGAGATGCATCCGAGTCTTCCAGTCTTCCTTAGACACCGGCGAGGTGCCATAGGACTGGAGAATTGTGAATGTTACACCCTTGTTCAAAAAGGGTTGCAAGGATAAAGCTGGCAACTACAGACCAGTCAGTTTGACCTCAGTGGTAGGGAAACTTCTGGAAACTATAGTACCGGATAAAATCAATAATCACCTAGACAAGTGCAGGATAATTAAGGAAAGTCAGCATGGCTTCATCAAGGGAAAATCATGTTGAACTAACTTGGAGTTTTGCGGAGGTAACAGAGAAGGCTGATGAAGGAAATGCTGTTGATGTGGTGTATATGGATTTTCAAAAGGCATTTGAGACAGTGCCACACAACAGACTTGTGAGCAAAATTCTAGCTCCTGGAATAAAAGGGAAAGTAGGCACTTGGATAAGAAATTGGTTGAGTGACAGGAAACAGTAGTGATAAATGGTTGTTTTCCAGATTGGAGGAAGGTTTGTAGTGGGGTTCCTCAGGGGTCAGTTGTGGGGCCCTTGCTCTTTCTGATATATATTAATGCTCTAGACTGTGGTTTGCAGGGCACGACTTCAACATTTGCAGTTGATACAAAGATTCAAAATGTTGTCAACTGTGATGAGCATAGTCTTGAACTTCAAAAGGACATCGACGTTGAAGATGCAGAAAATTTGGATTTATTTTAAAGTACTAGCCAGGACCAGCAGCTAAGGCACCAAAGCATACACAAACAGTCGCAGCCTTACATGAAAGCTATAAACTTGTACAAAGGGCTCAGCTGTAAATTTGCAGTTAGGAAATGGGAGACACACGGGCGGGGACACGGGATAACTCAATCAAGAGATGGGGAAGCCCATTTCGCACCGTCTGATAGCAATCTTCAAAAGGACAATGCCCAGTCCCTGCACTGCAATTACTGTACAAGAACACAATTATCAGCCCACCGGGGGGGGGGTCATTGTGCTGTGGCCTTTGTCTAACGAATACCATTAAGTTGTAACTAATAGTAAAAGATATATAAACTGTGCTCATTTCATCCTCGGTGGAGAAGCGCCCGAATTTCCCAGCATTTTCTCCCTGCATGTGTAATAAAGGAACCACTTGAATATTGCATCTGGACTCCGAGTGTTGAAATTTTGTCCCAGAGTATTCCTCGGACCTTTCAATTGGTGCTGCGAGCAGGGCCCGAAGGATGCAGGACACCGACGGGGAAATGGGATGAGTCAGTGTGAATTCATTTTTATTCATACTAAATCCGACTCCGTCCCGATCCAGGAACCGTCAGGCGCCCCACGTATCAGAAACCTGGGCTCCAGGCAATAGTTCAAGGGGTGGTAAGGGTGGGGTAGTTCGCTTGTCTTATAGATTGTTATAATTACATCCGGTATTAGCCGCAAGTAACGAGTTCGGTCAGAAAGGACCCAGGGTAAGAACCGTACCGCTGACAACAACTATACCCCGACCGTCTTACCCAGAGATGGCCAGTGGTGACAAACTCGAGTGGGGACCAGAGGGATCCTTGACACAGCATTGAGCTGACAAAAATAAGAAATCGATAGGCAAAATGAGAAAGAACAATTGGAACCCATTTGACTCACCCGCTGATCAGAGAAAATGGTGGGATAATCAGAAAAAAGACAAAGATGATGAAGCCTGGATCCTAATGTTAAGACAACACGTAGAGTTAAGTAAGAAAGTAAATCGAATGTTGGCCAACAAATCCCAAAATGAAGAGCTGGTCCAGGCAAAAAATCTCATGTCAGTTTCGGCAGCTTTACCACAGCCACCAGGAGCTGCACAATACGCAGATAATGTAGATTGGAACGGGCTGGTGGAACAGGCAGCAGGATATGAGGAACAACGGGAAGCGGGTTGGGAATCACCACCCCCGTAACCCGTGGCCCCAATTAAGATAGAGCATGTGCCCCTGGTGCCCGGACAACCAGGCAGACCAGGCACAGCAGCAAGCTGATTTCCGAGCCTTTAGAGCAGAAATGGCACAAGACTTAGGGCAAGCCCCAGTTAATTGGAATACAGTGACTGGAGTAAAACAAGAAAAGGGCGAGAGTGCCCATGAATATGGCAATCGGAGGTTTGAGGCATATTGTAACTACAGGGTTGTAGGTGCTGCGCTGAACCGAGACGATGTACAGATTATGCAATTGTACAAGGATGGCCTTAGCCTGGCCCACCAGGCAATCCTAAACACCAGGCCTGGGCCCACCAGGCGATCCTAAACACCGGGCCCACCAGGCGATCCTAGACACCGGGCCCACCAGGCGATCCTAGACACCGGGCCCGGGCTAGTAGACAAGAACACATATGATCGAGGAAGATGGGCCACCGGGGTAGATAACCACATAGGGAAAACTAAGATAAAGGTGTCGGCAGTGAGGTTACAGACCCCACTGAAATGGTGGCCACTGCAGCAGCCGTTCCTAAACCCGAGGTGTGCTTTAATTGTAAAAACCCGAACATAAAATATTTACAGTGTTAGATGTAGCCAATGGATTTTGGTCGATACCACTGGACCAGGAATCCCAAGATAAATTCGCTTTCACAGTGGGAGGGAGACGGTGAACATGGGCGAGGCTCCCACAGGGATTCCACAACAGCCCCAACATCTTCCATCGGGTCACGAGTGAGAAGCTGAGTCCGTGCGACGTAGAGTCTAACAACAGTACAATCTTATAATATGCAGATGATATCCTAATAGCGTCAGAATCGGAAAGGGGCCACATCGGAGCTCTCCTCTGATAGTCATAAGGACACTGAAAAATGCTGGATTTAAGATAAACCCCTTTATGAGTTGCTGACCGGGAGGGCGATGCGCTTGCCAGAGGGCAGAGCCACCGGAAGTGAGGATATGGGACCCATCAGAGATAAAATTAAAAACGATATTAAGCAATTGGATGGACAGCTAAAGGAATTACAACAGGAAGTGAAGGACCAACAGGCTATCAGGGATTTAGAAGAGAGGACAAAAGGGGGACCCCCGTCACCACCGGCTGAGGTCGGAGACATGGTGTTTGTTCAAATCACCCCTAGCCAACCAGGTTTTGCCCCAAAATGGACTGGACCGTACGGAATTATTCACGTGCCTGCGCCGATATGAAGGGAAAAGCTAGGTGGAAACACTGGTCGCAACTGAAAAGGTATGATGTAAGTAAGAAAGACTAAATTACCAGGCAGCGGGGGGAAAACGGGCAACGAGCAGTCCGTACTGTGTAGGCCAAGTGGTTTAGGATTCATTCCCGATCTGGAGGACCGGCCATCTGAAAGACAAAAGGGGGAATCCTCAACTACGGGGAGGGTCACCGTGGGCTGTGCACAAGGAGGGACGTAAAGGAGAAAGCTACAGTGTGTGAGAGATTTTTCGCAATTTACCTTCACACCCCAGGAGAACAACAACTGGGGTCACTGTCCCGGGGAGGAAGACTTGGGAATGACAGATACCTGGCATTGGATCTTGAGGGCCAAACACGGAGAGTTGACTGCAACGGCGGACCCCCGGACCGACACCACCCTGCTATCACAGGACACGACGACACCACAGAGACTATCTTGCCCAGACATGACCCCTGGGCCACAGAATGGACTGGTACTGTATACGGACGGTGAACTCTTGTATGATAATGTTAAACATGAAATTGTACAGGTAATTGTGAACCTGGCAGGTATGCGACTGCCAGAGTATTGCAGAAACCAAGCGCCCCTACGAAAACTGTACAAATTACTGAGTAAGGCTGTGATTAATCAGGCGGCCGACGCCACGGGAGCCACTAGATTCAGGGCACCACCAGAAGAGAGAGTTAGTTAACAATGTACTGACAAGGGTGAACACAGGGACTTCCCTGGTAAACTCTCTCGACATTCAAGGAATCAACTCCGAGGTCACGAATCTTAAAGGGATCATGAGGCAGCTTGCTCATAAGAGTAGCGAGGGGTGGTGAAACGGCAGCGGCCCTAGGGGGCAAGAGTGTGGCATCTGTATTGGAAAGCGTACACGTTATAGAGACCCATGCTAAAGCCACCAGCCAATTAACAGAAAGGGAGGAACGACAAGAGGACAGCACCCAAAAAAGCCAGCTTACGGCCGGTGGATGATCGGGCAATTAAGACACAATCTGGGCCAGATCCAAAGTGGGGAGGTACCGGGCTGGATCAACAGTGCCCGGTTGTGGGGGATGGACAAGAACCCAGGCGTCATCGACGCATGTACATTGAAAGGAGTGACCAGGGTGTATGCGGTGATTCAGAAGTGCACCTCAAACCAAATGAACGTGATAGGTATGGGCAATCCCCTCAGTCACAGCAGACACGGGCCCACACCCTCAGTACCAAGTGGAGAACATTGGGTTAATCTGAGACAATGACTCCCTCCGGTACTACCCCATAGATATGCATGCCATATGCAAGAATGAGGGCATACACGGGGAATCACTGAGCGGGT
The DNA here is from genome assembly GCF_964194155.1 of Cetorhinus maximus. Classification (NCBI taxonomy): domain Eukaryota; kingdom Metazoa; phylum Chordata; class Chondrichthyes; order Lamniformes; family Cetorhinidae; genus Cetorhinus; species Cetorhinus maximus. The sequence continues at coordinate 4,579,270 of NC_135906.1, forward strand.
GCAGGAGGAAAGGTAGCCTCACAATTAGCTCCCATCCAGTTGGAACGGGGGGGGGTGCTGGACAAATGCGGGTACAACCGAACGGAGGGTTGTATATTAGAAATTACCCACAGAGAAAACCATCACACCCGCTCAGGATACAAGGGAACCCCGGCTCCCAGTTACTATCAGACACGCGTGAATGATGTACGTCCAACAAAGGGGTCAGGTCTCAGTCAACCCCTCCGACACACTCCACCATGCCCTGGAACACTATGACGAACCTAAGCAGGCCCCAATTCCCAACCTTCCCGAAAGTCTGACAAAGTTGAAAGGTGTCTTACGAAAGGTGAGGAATCAGCATTACGTGTTACAGGCGGTGTTTAAAAGGCTAATCAATGATATGGAAGAGCACTTGAGAGATCCGACATGGTGGGAGCAAGTGTGGGAATGGGGGCTGAATGCGGACATACACCCCTGGATAAGAATAAGCTCTCATATACTCGTCGCAGTGCAGCTAGTGTTAGCATTGTTTAACTCTAATTCTTTCAATGTCTTCTCCAGACAATCCAAAAAGTACCAGGGGACCATGAGTGGCGTACTGAGAGGCTGCGAGGAGACATTTGCGTTACATTATGGGACCAGCAACACTCACACACACACAGATTACACAATCCACACTGACATCACTAAAAATCACAGACGGAATCTCAGTAACAATCCACATGCTTTGCACAGTCTTGTGTTGGGGGTTTAGTGTTTGATATTTCGAACTGCAGTGACATTCCCGACAAGATGAGTTAAAGTTTTAACCTTAACCAGAAAATGGCTGAAACATTGTTTTCCTGGGATGAACACGTCAAAGGACAGGAAGAATCAGAAAGTTGTCCTGCCCTGGGATTAACATATCAATGGACAGGCCTCCTGGGGAGCAGATTGAGAGACATCCCAACATGCCAGGGGTGGAGTCTGCAAACTGCTCATTCAGGATATACCTGGCTAGGAACCCAATCCGAAAACCGCCTCCAGAGTGCGGAGCTAGTCCCCACTCTGGTTTAATGTGCGTGTGTGTTCCCTCTGTCTCAATCTGCTTTATAACTCTTTGACTTGTTTGTATTTGGATGTTGCTGAGTTGTAACTGAGAGTGAATCATTGGCTCTTGCGTTATTTTGTTTGAAAATGTTCTTTGCTCTCTGTTTTAATGGAATTAATTTTCTCCCCCACCCCTCAAAGAATTTTTATTTTGAAACCTGCAATCTGAAGATCCAGACTGGGACAAGGACTCTTCTTCTTCAGGAGTTTCCTGAGACCTTCTCCAAGGCCGTGCCCCATGGGCCCACGTGAGTTTGTGTCCGTTTCTTACCCTGAGATTTAATTTCCTCTCCGGGACCCTGGTTTTCGGTGGCTCCGGTTAACCAGTTCCTGTTGGACTGCGGGCCTGGAGTTTCAAAAAGAAAATCCTGGGGTTAAAGTAGCCCAGCCTTGCAATCCAAAACTTACATGTTAGCCTCCAGTGTGTGAGGAACAGGAGCCCCACAAGAGGAAATGAAAAGTCCTAAAGTGAAGCTGCCTAAAATCTTGTTATAATTCAGGGACAATGCGTGTATTTTGGGCTGTGCGATCATTCTGACGGTTAAACGGGATTCCCGGTGGTCATTTTACTGAGGGTTTAGACTTCTATCTGCCTTTCTCCAGTTTTCTTTCTGTTTATTTCTTCGCTTTGCGCTATTTAAGCCTTCAAGGAATAATCACAGGTGAATTGATGGGCCTACAGCAGGGCAAGTGAGCTGCAGAAGGGGCAGGGAAAGACTTTTACACATGAGGAGAGGGGGCAGGAGTTTCAGAAGGTAGGAGTCACACAGAGGGGGTGGGAGGCTGCTGTTCGTTTCGGAGGGGGATAATTAGAATGAACATGGGGACAGGGTGCTTGTTCATGTTTGAAATAGTGAGGGGTCGCTGCTACATGTTTAAAATGGTGACTGCATATGAGTTAATAGCTGATATGAGTTTGTATTTATACAGACGTCCAGATAGATAGGGGGTGGGGCGGTGCTGGGAGTGCGGGGACTGTTGTGATGGTGGGTTGGGTGTTAGATGGGGGTTGTTTGAGAGAGATTTTTGAGTGGGCAAACGCGGGGTTAAAAATGGCGCGAGTAATTTGGCGGCCACGAAACAAACGGTCTGGCGAAAATGATGCATAGATGGAATAATTGTCGGCTGATAATGACAGGGAGGAAAAGAATGGGGGTTGGATAATATTTGCGAGGAGGAAAGAAAAAGCTAAATAACCAGTCCAGTATAGATTTTGAAGAGCACACATTGGGGGTTATATATTTCTTTTTTCAGAAAAGGTTGCTGACAGGAAATAGAAGAGAAAATGAAAGATATGATGAAATCTATTTTTTGAATTGTGAATCGGGGAGAGCGCAAACGCAGTCCCCCACTACCACAAATTTTACAGTCGAGTATCCCGCATTTGGGGACATCGCAGGCGTCAGCACACCCGAAGTGCAATGGGCTAGCATCGTCCTGGGAGAACCTTTTTTTTTTGCAAAAATATACTTTATTCATAAAATATCTTCAACCACATTCCAAACCATTTCAAAAACACCATTACAAGGGTACAATCCGGTTCAACTTTAACAAAATGTATCACCAGGTGCATCAGTACAAACAATATTACAATCATTTACAGGCTTTCACTTTGAGCTGTACAGCCCGAGGGGCTCTAAACAGTTCCCAGTCTCTCGGTGCGCTGTGGCAGAAAGGTCTTAGACAGCGGCCCTTCCCCATTGCGCTTTTGCAGCAGCTGCCCCAAGCTTTAGTGCGTCCCTCAGCACGTAGTCCTCGGCCTTGGAATGTGCCAGTCCGCAACACTCGGTCGGGGACAACTCTTTGCGCTGGAAGACCAACAAGTTTCGGGCAGACCAAAGAGCGTCTTTCACCGAGTTGATGATCCTCCAGCTGCAGTTGATGTTTGTCTCGGTGTGTGTCCCTGGGAACAGCCCGTAAAGCACAGAGTCCTGTGTCACAGAACTGCTCGGGATGAACCTCGACAGAAACCACTGCATCTCTCTCCAGATCTTCTTTGCAAAGGCACCAACTACAAGGATGTGAACAACGGTCTCATACCGACCACAGCCACCTCGAGGGCAACATGCCAAGGGGGTGAGACTCCTGACTTTGACAGTCTGCTCGGGGAACCATCCCACAGGGTCCACCCTCTCCTTTTCCCTCAGGGCCTCTAGGACGTTACGTGCTGACCACTGCCTGATGGACTTGTGGTCAAAGGTGTTTTTCTGCATAAATTTTTCCACCAGGGACAGGTGGTACGGCACGGTCCAACTACTTGGAGCGTTCCGCGGCAGCGTGGCCAGACCCATCCTTCGCAACACCGGGGACAGGTAGAACCTCAGCACGTAGTGACACTTGGTGTTTGCGTACTGAGGGTCTACGCACCGCTTGATGCAGCCACACACAAAGGTGGCCATCAGTATGAGGGCGATGTTGGGCACGTTTTTTTCCCCTTTATCTAGAGGCTTGTACATCGCGTCTCTGCGGACACGATCCATTTTTGACCTCCAGATAAAGCGGAAGATGGCTCGAGTGATCGCCACCACGCAGGAGTGTGGAATGGGCCAGACCTGCGCCACGTACAGCAACAGCGAGAGTGCCTCACACCTGATGACCAGGTTCTTACCCGCAATGGAGAGGGAGCGTCGCTCCCACATGCCCAGTTTCCTTTTCACCATAGCCACTCGCTCCTTCCAGTTTCTAACGCATGCCCCGGTCCCTCCGAACCATATCCCCAGCACCTTCAGGCCGTCAGCCCTGACAGTGAAGGGGACAAAGGATCGGTCAGCCCAGTTCCCAAAGAACATGGCCTCGCTCTTCCCACGATTTACCTTGGCTCCCGAGGCCAGTTCGAACTGGTCGCAAATGTGGATCAGTCTGCGCACCGACAGCGGATCCGAGCAGAAGACGACGACATCGTCCATGTACAGGGAGGCTTTTACCTGAGTGCCTCCACTGCCTGGGATCGTCACTCCTCTTATGCCCGGATCCTTCCTGATGGACTCGGCCAAGGGTTCTATGCAACACACGAAAAGAACAGGCGAGAGAGGTCAGCCCTGCCTGACTCCAGATTTAATCGGAAAGCTATCTGTTTCCCACCCATTGATTGAGACTGCGCTACTGATGTTAGTGTAGAGCAGTTGGATCCAATATCGAATTCCCTCCCCAAACCCCATTTTGGAAAGCACATCCACCACGTAGGTGTGCGATATTCTGTCAAAGGCCTTCTCCTGATCCAGGCTGATGAGGCAAATGTCCACACCCCTATCCTGCACATAGGCAATCGTATCCCTGAGCAGCGCCAGGCTGTCAGAGATCTTCCTGCCCGGCACAGTGCAGGTCTGGTCATGGTGTATCACCAATTCCAGAGCGGATTCGACCCGATTGGCGATGACCTTGGACAGAATCTTATAGTCCACATTCAACAGTGAAATGGGTCGCCAAATTCTAATTTCCTCCCTTTCTTCCTTGTGCTTGTAGATGAGGGTGATGATGCCTTTCCTCATGGATTCTGACATGCTGCCGGCCAGGAGCATACTCTCGTACACTTCTAGTAGGTCTGGGCCCTTCCAGTCCCACAGAGCCCAATACAACTCCACCGGCAAGCCGTCGCTTCTGGGGAGATTTACTCTTCTCGAAGGACTCAAGGGCCTAAGTCAGTTCGTCAGGAGTTCGCGGTTTGTCAAGCCTCTCCCGTGTACTGTCGACTAAGACCTCCGTGATAGAGGACAAGAAGGACTGGGAGGCCGTGCTGCCCGTGGGCTTCACGTCATACAATCCGGCATAAAACGATTTGCTGATCCTCAAAATGTCGGACTGCGCTGACTTTACTGAGCCGTCTTCTTCCTTCAGGCTGCTGATCACAGAGCTCTCTCTCTGTACCTTTTCGAAGAAGAAACGTGAGCACGTCTCATCCTGCTCCACGGAGCGCGCTCCGGAATGGAAGATGTTCTTGGAGGCAAAGGGCTAGGCTTGCTGGCTCTTCACCTCTTAGAGTTCCTCCTTGACATCGACCCCCACCGACTGCAGCCGGAGCAGATTCTGCATGTATTTCAGGAGTCGGGACATTTCCCTCTGTTCCTTTCTAGCTTTCTGGGTGCCTTTGACGATGAAAAACCTCTTGATGTTTCCCTTGATCGCTTCCCACCAATGTGTCAGGGACTCAAAGAGGGGTTTCATGGTTCTCCAACCTTTGTAATCCCTCTTGAGCTCCTCAATGTTCTCTGGGGTCAGCAGTTGCACGTTTAGCTTCCATGCCCCCCTGCCCACCCTCTGGTCTTCCTCTAAGTGACAGTCAACCAGTAGGAGGCAGTGGTCAGAGAACACCGGCTTGACATCGGTGGATCTGACTGCGAATGCGCGGGACACAAACAGTTAGTCTATCCTGAAACGGATGGACCCGTCTGGTCGCGACCGGGTGTATCTATGCTGTGCTCAGTCTGCAGGGTTGCTGAAGACGTCGTGCAGCTTGGCATCCTTAACTGTTTCCATCGGGGATCTGGACGTAGCGTCCAACCTTCTGTCGGCCCTGCCGGATCGTCCAGCCGCATCGATGTTGCAGTTGAAGTCACCGCCCACAATGACCGGCCTGGACGTCACCAACAGCAGTGGGAGCTGCTGAAAAACCGCCAGCCGGGCGGTCTTTTGTGCCGGGGCATACACGTTAATTAACCGGAGTGGAGCATTCTTGTACATTACTTTTGCTACGAGGAGGCACCCACCCATGACCTCCTTAACCTCGGAGACAGTGAAGTTGCCTCCCCGCAGCAGAATACCAAGGCCGGAGGAACGAGAGTCGTATCCGTCCGATCAGATCGATGGCCCGTATGACCACCACCGTGACCATTGTCTGTAGTAGCTGAGGTGCGGTATCGCACACTCCTGCAGAAACAACAGGTCAGCTTTGACCTTGGCAAGGTAATCCAAGGTCGCTACACATCGCGTAGTTGATTTAGTGCTATGCACATTTATGGATACCATCTTTACACCCATTTTAAAGCATTTAGTCTCTTACCAAACCTGTTGCCTCTGAGAGTCCCAGGCCTTTGGTCTGCTCCTGCATACCCATAGTGTTTACAAATTGCCTCACTTTGGATGGGCTGAGGAAACTGTCCTGAACATCCCCATTGGCAATGTTCTGCTCAGGTGGCATCTGGGGTTCGTGCAGAGAATGGGATTTGAAATGTCCTCTGTTGGAGAAGCTTCTCCAATCCTCTCCCTCTCTGGGGCGTTGCTACTCCCGGCTTCCCGGAGCTGGGGTGCGCTGAGCGCCTCACTGCTCCCAGATTCCTGGGGCTGGGATGCGCTGGCCTCTTCGGGTTGTGGGCAAAGTTGGGGTGCGCTGGTCTCCTCATTGTCTCCAATGTTCTGGAGCTCAGGTGTCTCGTCCTCCAACTCCCTAGAGCTTTGCCGCTTCTTCTGCAGGTGTCGCCCAGGCACTTCTTCGTCCGAAGAGCAGCTGCCCTTGTTATCCGTGTCGGATGGGAGACGCCTCTTGCCTCTTGTCTGGGAAGTGGCTTGGTCCCTTCTTCCTTTTGGCTCTCTTCACCAGCTGCCACTCCCCCTGCTGATTTTCCGCTGCTTCCTCCTCCTCCATTGATTCGCTCTCCTGAGGAGTGGGAGGTTCAGGGGGCAGTGCTGTTGATCGGTTGTCTGCTGCCTCAATCTTTTCCTCCACCTTGTCTCTCCCTGTGTCCTCCTTTGTCCCCTTGTTTTCACTGGGGGCCATGGTGGTTGGAGTGTTGCAAGTGTCCTTGGTAGTGGTGACTCGAAGCATTTCTGCTGCTTCCCCCTCTTTGGCTTTGGCTGCCTGTGCATAATTGAGGCAGCGTTTGGGGCAGGTCCTGTAGAGGTGAGCTGCCTCGCCACACAGGTTGCAGCTCTTAGTCTGTTTGCAATCCTTTGTCTGGTGCCCTTCCTGTTTGCAGTTCTTGCAGAGGGCGCCGATGCAGTTGGCCGCCACATGACCAGACTTGCCGCATGAGCAACAAAGTTTGGGTTGCCCAGCGTAAACAAAGTAGCCATGGCTTCTCCCGATAGCGAAGCTGGAAGGAGGGTGGAAGATGGTTCCCTTACCGTCGGGGTCTTGAGCGTGACCTTAACCTGGCGTTTGCATGTCCAAATCCTGAAGGCGTCTCTATCCTCGCTGGAGCTCCCAACTTTGTTGACGTACCTGGCGAGGAAGGTGAACACGTCGGCGACAGGGTCGTAGGGGTTACAGAGACGCACCGTCACCACATGGTCCCGTTGCAACGGCGGAGCAAAGAGCGGCTCCACCGTCAGGATCTTCATCTCCGGCTGGTCTCTGTTCTCCTCGAACACCTTCAGGAACGTGACGCAAGCTGCCACTCGCTTGAAAGTCACATCGAAATGTCCAGCGCTTGGGAAGTCTTGCAGGGAGTAGATCTCCTCCGCTTCAAATCCACATGCCTTCAACAGGATCCGCTTGATGAAGAAGGCCCGATCCATGGGTGCTCCTCCTTCGCTGCCCTTCACCGTCACCCGAACAGTGTTACGTACCCCATCATATGGGGCTCGACTGGTTATAGCCATCGCTTCACGACTACACTTTATCTTAGCCAAAAGGCCGAGTCAATCGAATGTTGGCCAACAAATCCCAAAATGAAGAGCTGGTACCGGCAAAAAATCTCATGTCAGTTTCGGCAGCTTTACCACAGCCACCAGTAGCTGCACAATACGCAGATAATATAGATTGGAACGGGCTGGTGCAACAGGCAGCAGGATATGAGGAACAACGGGAAGCAGGTTGGGAATCACCACCCCCATAACCCGTGGTCCCAATTAAGATAGAGCATGTGCCCCCGGTGTCCGGACAACCAGGCAGACCAGCTCAAGCGGCCGTACCGGCACAAAATGGGCAGCCGGCCCAGGCGCCAATACACGGACAGAGAGCTATAACGGGGGGTTCCTGGCGCAACTGAGAACCACGTATGTGTCCCTGTCACCTAGCGACACTATGAAGCTATTGGAAATAAATTACCCCAACTAAAACCTAGACACGGAATGAGTCGTTTTGGCAAAAATTGAGGGAAATAAGGCAATGCCACCGTCTCCATAACAGGGACGTTCGCGGGTTAGTCCGGATAAAACTACCTGAGGCGTTTTGGGGACGGCTGCGGCGAGCGTATCAGGACGGAACCTGGTGTAATGATATCGCTGCAGACCAGGCACAGCAGCAAGCTGATTTCCGAGCCTTTAGAGCAGAAATGGCACAAGTCTTAGGGCAAGCCCCAGTTAATTGGAATACAGTGACTGGAGTAAAACAAGAAAAGGGCGAGAGTGCCCATGAATATGGCAATTGGAAGTTTGAGGCATATTGTAACTACGGGGGTGTAGGTGCACTGGAGGTTCACTAGAGCTTTCCCCACCAGGGACTGCAACGCCACCACGGCCACAAAGATCCACGCTTTTGAAGTAGTACCAAGGTGGGGAATCCCTTTACAGATAGATTCGGATCAAGGAGCGCATTTTACGGACAGTATTATGAAAAGGACGTGTGAGCTGCTCGGAGTAAAACAGAAATTTCACGTACCTTACCATCCACAAAGCTCAGGAATGGAAGAATGTATGAACCGCACGTTAAAAAATGCTATTGCAATGGCAAACACAGCAACTAGTAGGGGATGGGTGGATGTGCTCCCCCGCATATTGATGCGACTGAGGGCTACCCCCAACAGGACAACTGGTTTAACCCCTTATGAGTGGATGACCGGGAGGGCAATGCGCTTGCCAGAGGGCAGAGCCACCGGAAGTGAGGATATGGGACCCATCAGAGATAAAATTAAAAACGATATTAAGCAATTGGATGGACAGCTAAAGGAATTACAACAGGAAGTGAAGGACCAACAGGCTATCAGGGATTTAGAAGAGAGGACAAAAGGGGGACCCCCGTCACCACCGGCTGAGGTCGGAGACATGGTGTTTGTTCAAATCACCCCTAGCCAACCAGGTTTTGCCCCAAAATGGACTGGACCGTACGGAATTATTCACGTGCCTGCGTCGATATGAAGGGAAAAGCTAGGTGGAAACACTGGTCGCAACTGAAAAGGTATGATGTAAGTAAGAAAGACTAAATTACCAGGCAGCGGGGGGAAAACGGGCAACGAGCAGTCCGTACTGTGTTAGCCAAGTGGTTTAGGATTCATTCCCGATCTGGAGGACTGGCCATCTGAAAGACAAAAGGGGGAATCCTCAACTACGGGCAGGGTCACCGTGGGCTGTGCACAAGGAGGCACGTAAAGGAGAAAGCTGCCTCTTATATCCAACCTAAACCCTGGTGATCACCAGCAGTGTGCTTCATTACAGAAATAACAATAACCGGGTAACCTCCACGCCAAGATGGAAAAAAGCTGGGTGTCCATGATCATTACCAGGGCCCTGGCTATCGCAGCCACCGGCATACAGAATGTAAACCGTGAAGCAGTGGCCGGTATGGGCTTATACTACAAGAATGTCAGCGACGGATATTGCGTGAAAGGTGTGAATGTCACAACGGAAAGGTCAATGCTCTTCAAGTGTGGCACCGGGCTTACGCAACTATCCATTGGAACGAGCGATGGTGAGAGCCTAGGGCAGAGCTCGCATTCGGGAACGGAACTCCGATGGAAAAATGAGGGTCCATTATGCTTCCAGATCAGCGATGGTTCGGACGGACCCTGGACATGTGCGAAGGGGGCACAGGTCCAGATACAGTGTGTGAGAGATTTTTCGCAATTTACCTTCACAAGGAGGACTTGGGAATGACAGATACCTGGCATTGGATCTTGAGGGCCAAACACGGAGAGTTGACTGCAACGGCGGATCCCCGGACCGACACCACCCCGCTATCACAGGACGCGACGACACCAAAGAGACTATCTTGCCCAGACATGACCCCTGGGCCACAGAATGGACTGCTACTGTATACGGACGGTGAACTCTTGTATGATAATTTTAAACATGAAATTGTACAAGTAATTGTGAACCTGGCAGGTATGCGACTGCCTGAGTATTGCAGTAACCAAGCACCTCTACGAAAACTATACAAATTACTGAGTAAGGCTGTGATTAATCAGGCGGCCGACGCCACGGGTGCCACTAGATTCAGGGGACATCCTGCTTTCCACCGCCAGAAGAGAGAGTTAGTGTGGAAGAATAAAATACATCTACAGGTCAACTAAGGGTTAAACAGTTAGCACCATCGTGGAATACTACAGCACTGTTCCCTCTCTCGTTAGCACCATCGTGGAATACTACAGCACTGTTCCCTCTCTCGTTAGCACCATCGTGGAATACTACAGCACTGTTCCCTCTCTCGTTAGCACCATCGTGGAATACTACAGCACTGTTCCCTCTTTTGTTCTAGCAGGTACACCTGCAGCTGCCAGCTAATTGAGCAGGAGGGGAGAAAGGGAGTGTCATGGGCAGGCTTCCTGGAGTCATTAAGACGGGGCTGGGATGTCTGCCCCCAACACAAGGAGACAGGATCAAGCAATGGTCATCTGTTCTCTAGAGTGTACACCGCCTAGCACTAAAGATAAGGTCAAGCATGGTTATCTATTCTCTGTCTCACTTTTTATTAGTACGTGAGCTTCCCCTAATATCCTGTATAGTCATAAACTTAGAATAGACTAATTGTGTGACAATGATTCTCAATGTAATTGATCATTGAAAGTTAGACAGTCTTATCACCTTCAAGCTCTTTGATATGTACAACCTCTACTATAAATATGTGTGTGCTCTGATGCTTCCTCAGAGTGTGCTTGTATGCTACTGGGCTCTCCGTGATATCACGATTAATAAAGGCTTCCGAGACAAACCTCCTGGGTCTGAGTGTTCACTCCGATTTCCGCGACAGTTAGTTAACAATGTACTGACAAGGGTGAACACAGGGACTTCCCTGGTAAACTCTCTCGACATTCAAGGAATCAACTCCGAGGTCACGAATCTTAAAGGGATCATGAGGCAGCTTGCTCATAAGAGTAGCGAGGGGTGGTGAAACGGCAGCGGCCCTAGGGGGCAAGAGTGTGGCATCTGTATTGGAAAGCGTACACGTTATAGAGACCCATGCTAAAGCCACCAGCCAATTAACAGAAAGGGAGGAACGACAAGAGGGCAGCACCTAAAAAAGCCAGCTTACGGCCGGTGGCTGATCGGGCAATTAAGACACAATCTGGGCCAGATCCAAAGGGGGGAGGTACCGGGCTGGATCAACAGTGCCCGGTTGTGGGGGATGGCCAAGAACCCAGGCATCATCGACGCATGTACATTGAAAGGAGTGACCAGGGTGTATGCGGTGATTCAGAAGTGCACCTCAAACCAAATGAACGTGATAGGTATGGGCAATCCCCTCAGTCACAGCAGACACGGGCCCACACCCTCAGTACCAAGTGGAGAACATTGGGTTAATCCGAGACAATGACTCCCTCCGGTACTACCCCATAGATATGCATGCCATACGCAAGAATGAGGGCATACACGGGGAATCACTGAGCGGGTGCAGGAGGAAAGGTAGCCTCAATTTGCTCCCATCCAGTTGGAACGGGGGGGGGTGGTGCTGGACAAATGCGGGTACAACCGAACGGAGGGTTGTATATTAGAAATTACCCACAGAGGAAACCATCACACCCGCTCAGGATACAAGGGAACCCCGGCCCCCAGTTAGTATCGGACACGTGTGAATAATGTACGTCCAACAAAGGGGTCAGGTCTCAGTCAACGCCTCCGACACACTCCACCATGCCCTGGAACACTATGAGGAACCTAAGCAGGCCCCAATTCCCCACCTTCCCAAAAGTCTGACAAAGTTTAAAGGTGACTTACGAAAGGTGAGGAATCAGCATTACGTGTTACAGGCGGTGTTTAAAAGGCTAATCAATGATACGGAAGAGCACTTGAGAGATCAAGGGGAATGTCCCCCCACCCACTCAGGGAATGGCTCAGGGAATCCCCCCCCCCACCACACAGGTAGCTCTCAGCGATTGCGAGCGAGCATCACGCTGCCCGGGCCTTAATTGGCCCACCCACATAAAATGGCAACTCGCCCTCGATTGGGGCGTCAATTGGGTTCACGCCGGCCCCTGCACAACTCCCCCCCACCCCCGACGGGGGGGAAGATTCAGCCCATGAATATATTTCAATCTGCGTCACTCGGCAGTGAGAGAAAAGCTGAAAGGATCAATGATATCCTCAGGCTCGGTGTTCATACTTGAATTGTTGGCCTTTGTGTCATCGCATATCACATTTAGACAAAATGCTTTATAGTAAGGTTGATATAAATTGGAACTATTTCTTCCCTTCTATCACTTTACAGATAAACTGCTTTATGCAATGTGCTGCTGACAGTGGAGAATGGCCTTGGCTGACCTCTTTCTCCGGACATGCTTATTCGTACCGTCCACTTTAACAGGCTTCTCGTGGAACCCGCTCAACAGCTACCACCCAGCAAAATAGATGTGGCTGACTTCTTACCTTCCCACTAACTTCCTCATTTTTAAATTAATCCACTGGCCGTCGACATTTTGTTCAAATCGATGGGATTTTACTTTGTCCGAAAGCCTTGCAGATCCGACTAATAATAATGGATCTTTCTGATGGTGATCAGAGAAACAATGAGCGGGACATCCATCGATGTTTGTCCCCCTGTTGGAGCCACTGTCCTGGGTCATGGGAGAAACTCCGTTTCCTGACCACTGTTTCCATCCCTGGCATCTGTCGAAATCTGAGCTCCTTTATTGACAAGAAATCTTGACCCCAAGATGAGCTTCTGAACACTGAGCTGGACCCGGATTTTCCTCCACTCGTTTCTTTCCGCCCACCCAGCCTTTTTCCAGCTCCCACAAACTCTAATTTTCCTAATGACGGTTTTCCTTTCATTCCCCAATAGCTTGTGACTCCAGCCCCCTCCCCGCCGCCGCCGCCCACCAACTTGCTCCCCCCCCTCCCCCACCCCCCAGTCTCCCGCCCCGGAGTTCTCTCTCCCCCCCCACCACACCCCCGTCTTCCCCTCCGAGCTCTCTTCCCCCAACCCCGAGCTCCCCTTCCCAGCCCCCTGCGCTCCCTCTCTCCCTCCACCCCCCAGAGTTCTCCTCCCCCCCCGCGCCGAGCTCTCTCTCCCCCCCGCCAACCACACCCCCCCCGAGCTCCCCTTCCCCCCGCCCCACCCAAGATCCCCTCCCCTCCACCCGAGCTCCCCTCCTCCCACACCCCCCAACAAGCTCCCCTCTTCCCACAACCCCCCGAGCTCTCCACCCCCCCGCCCCCTTCCCCCCGAGCTCACTCTCTCTCCTCCCCCCGCAGAGCTCTCTCTCCCCCTCCGAGCTCCCCTTCCCCCCCCAGCTCTCCTCCTCCCCCTACCCCCTGAGCTCCCCCTCCTCCCCTCCCCTCCTCCTCTCCCCCGAGCTCTCCCCTCCCCCGCTCCCTCCTCCCCCCCAGCACTTCGCCACGCCCCCCCGAGCTCCCCTCCTCCCTCCCAGCTCCCCTCCTCCCCCTCCAGCTGTACCCCCCACCCGAGCTCCCCTTCTCCCCCACCAGCTCTCCCCACCCCCAGCTCCCCTCCTCTCCAGCTTTCTCCCTCCCCCCCAGCTCTCTCTCCCTCCCAGCTCTCTCTCTCTCCGCTCCCCCCAGCCCTCTCTCACCCCCCCAGCTCTCTTCCCCCCCCCCAGCTCTCTTCCCCCCCCACCCCGAGTTCTCTCTCTCCCCCCACCCCCACCCCGAGTTCTCTCTCTCTTCCCCCCCTCCCCGAGTTCTTTCTCTCTTCCCCCCCTCCCCGAGTTCTCTCTCTCTTCCCCCCCTCCCCGAGTTCTCTCTCTCTTCCCCCCCTCCCCCCGAGTTCTCTCACTCTTCCCCCCCCTCCCCCCCGAGTTCTCTCACTCTTCCCCCCCCTCCCCCCGAGTTCTCTCTCTCTTCCCCCCCCCTCCCCGAGTTCTCTCTCTCTCCCCCCCAACCCCCGAGTTCTCTCTCTCCACCACCCATCCCGAGTTCTCTCTCCCCCCCCCCGCCGAGTTCTATCTCCCCCCCCCGCCGAGTTCTATCTCTCTCCCCCACCCCTCCCCCCAGTTCTTTCTCACTCCCCCTCCACCACCACCCCCCGAGTTCTCTCCCCTCCCCCCCCACCCCCCCGAGTTCTCTCCCCTCCCCCCCCACTCCCCCGAGTTCTCTCCCCTCCCCCCCCACCCCCCCGAGTTCTCTCCCCTCCCCCCCCACCCCCCCGAGTTCTCTCCCCTCCCCCCCCACCCCCCCGAGTTCTCTCCCCTCCCCCCCCTCCCCCCCGAGTTCTCTCTCTCTTCCCCCCCCTCCCCCCGAGTTCTCTCTCTCTTCCCCCCCCCTCCCCGAGTTCTCTCTCTCTCCCCCCCAACCCCCGAGTTCTCTCTCTCTTCCCCCCCCTCCCCCCGAGTTCTCTCTCTCTCCCCCCCAACCCCCGAGTTCTCTCTCTCTTCCCCCCCCTCCCCCCGAGTTCTCTCTCTCTCCCCCCCAACCCCCGAGTTCTCTCTCTCTTCCCCCCCCCCCCCGAGTTCTCTCTCTCTCCCCCCCAACCCCCGAGTTCTCTCTCTCTTCCCCCCCCCCCCCGAGTTCTCTCTCTCTCCCCCCCAACCCCCGAGTTCTCTCTCTCTTCCCCCCCCTCCCCCCGAGTTCTCTCTCTCTTCCCCCCCCCTCCCCGAGTTCTCTCTCTCTCCCCCCCAACCCCCGAGTTCTCTCTCTCTTCCCCCCCCCCCCCCGAGTTCTCTCTCTCTTCCCCCCCCCTCCCCGAGTTCTCTCTCTCTCCCCCCCAACCCCCGAGTTCTCTCTCTCCACCACCCATCCCGAGTTCTCTCTCCCCCCCCCGCCGAGTTCTATCTCCCCCCCCCGCCGAGTTCTATCTCTCTCCCCCACCCCTCCCCCAAGTTCTCTCTCTCTCCCCCTCCCCCCGAATTCTCTCTCCACCCCCCCAGTTCTCTCTCACTCCCCCTCCACCACCACCCCCCGAGTTCTCTCCCCTCCCCCCCCCACCCCCACCGAGTTCTCTCCCCTCCCCCCCGAGTTCTCTCCGCCCCCCCCCACCCCCCCGAGTTCTCTCCCCTCCCCCCCCACCCCCCCGAGTTCTCTCCCCTCCCCCCCCACTCCCCCGAGTTCTCTCCCCTCCCCCCCCACCCCCCCGAGTTCTCTCCCCTCCCCCCCCACTCCCCCGAGTTCTCTCCCCTCCCCCCCCACTCCCCCGAGTTCTCTCCCCTCCCCCCCCACTCCCCCGAGTTCACTCCCCTCCCCCCCCACTCCCCCGAGTTCTCTCCCCTCCCCCCCCACCCCCCCGAGTTCTCTCCCCTCCCCCCCCCCACCCCCCCGAGTTCTCTCCGCCCCCCCCCACCCCCCCGAGTTCTCTCCGCCCCCCCCCCCACCCCCGCCGCTATTTCTATATTTTGCCCTCGGTCCTTTTCTCTCCCGTTTGATTCTCGATCGCCGCGCGCGCCATTCAGTTTACCGCCAAAACCAACCGCCGCCTCCCGATCCCCGGCAACGGCCGCGTGACCCGGCTCAAACCTCGCGAGAGGGCCCCGGAGCGGCATCACGTGACAATGGGTATTTAAGGCGCCGCCGGAGCCCCTGTCTCTCCAGCGGGCAGGGTTTGGGAATTTATGTCTTTGGGAACTCTCATTGGGGGGAAACTCTCAGGGAGGGAAAAACGGGCCGAATGGGCTTTAGTCCGATGAGGCTGTGTGGAGAGCTCGGGCTCGGCCACTGACATTAACACTCGATGTCCGGCTCTCTCCGCTCTTTCCAAAGCTTCTTGTGACATTCAGGCTTTTTCTTCTCTTTCCATCCGGATGAAGCAAATGTGGCTGCAACAAAACAAGGCCAATGCGGTCAGACATTGTGGAGAATGTACTGCCTGGAAAGATGCTGGAAGCCCATGCAATGATTTCCCTAAAGGAATTGGACATCAGCTTGAATAGGAACAATGGCTGGGGTTGGGGGGAGAGCAGAGGAATGGGATCAATTGGATCTTTTAAAGAGCCAGCACAGCCTCAATGGTCGAATAGCTGCCTTTTTTAATGTATGATTTTAGACACTGAAGAATCAATGGGAATCTGCATTGGTGCAAGAATTCATCACATTAATCCTCATTAATTTAGCATTTAATTAGTTCCCTGATTCAAGAAGCTGCTGATCATTTCCAGAGAGTATTTATATTTTCCTGATGCTCTGGACATTGGTGAGAAGTTGTGTAAACATCAACAGCTTGTGTTTTTGTGCAGGCTCTCCCCATAAAAGGATGCCCCAAACTGCTGAATTGTTTAAGTGCTGTCACTTATTGTAAAGAGTCAACACTAAAATGGAGGCCCTTTGGCAAAACTGTTCAC
Source organism: Cetorhinus maximus (assembly GCF_964194155.1). NCBI lineage: Eukaryota > Metazoa > Chordata > Chondrichthyes > Lamniformes > Cetorhinidae > Cetorhinus > Cetorhinus maximus. The sequence goes on from NC_135906.1 coordinate 4,595,655, forward strand.
TGATTTTAAACTCCTCAGGAGTTCCCTCCCACTCTGAACTGTTTCCACCTGCCTGTATTTCTCTATTCCCCTCAGGCTCCCCTTAAATGTTTGCAATCTGTTCTACTACTCTGTGGTAGTAAGTTTCATCAGAGTATGCAAGTATTTTCTCTTTAAAATCTTGATTTGATTTTAGTGGTTCTTGTATTCATTTAAGCAAATGTGGGACCCCTTTCCCTCAGCAGACTGTCACTGACAGCAATGAGTGTTCATCTGTCCTTGTCGTGTAATTGATCTCCCTATATTTTCTGAACATCAACTTGAATAGGCAAACAAAGCACCCCTCTCAACATCTTTTGCTTTTGGGGGATTTCTGATAGTACGGTGGACACGTGTTGGGGAGTAAGAAGCTGGGGGAAGTCTGGAGGGTATTAAATAATAAAAAGGTACATGTCTTTATTACATCATCTGATTTCTGGATTGTTTAAAAGAATGCAGTCTATTGCATTGAGCTAAAATGAATTGGTGCCAATATTCTACTCTTATTAGGAAGTGAAAACAATTTGGGTACAGTTTCCAGAGATGCTCAACTTGATTTCCAAACCATTAGTATTTTGGCTGTCAACACTGGCAGGGCACCTACAATCATGGCCCTTAAGGGTGTCAAAAATCAATTTCCAGACTTTGTAAACAAACATCCAGCTCTTGGTGCATGAATGGTTTCTTCAGAAGAGCCATTGCAAATCGTTGTAAAGCCTTTTTTATGGTGAAGGAGGGGCAACAAAAGAGAAGGGGCAGCATAGGACGTGAACATGTCCCAACACCGTGCCCTACCCTGCATAGAATGCAATGTACAGGTAACAAAATCACAAGGGCCTTGGTGAGATGTGCATTAGAATTGTATACCTCAACATAGGGGGTATATGTCATCTCTGCCACCTACTGCATGAAGACCAGCAGCTTATCACCTGTCCAGTTTGAAGGTGTTGACCAAAGTACGTTTATAGCACAGACTCTGAAATGGGGGGGCCTCTGGGACATCTCTGTAATGCCTGAGTCTGTGGGACAGGAGAGCAGGGAAACTGGTCACATTTGTCACCTCAGCAAAGTGGTAGCAAGATGTGGCCATTCAGTCTCACGAGGTCACTGGCTTACTTATGGTCCAGGCTACGTAACTAATGCCATCAATGTTGTGTTTCATTCTCAAAGAGAAAAGCACCTCCAAAGGACTTTTACACCCAGAATATACATTGTGCGTGACAACACATGAGGTTTCGGTCAATGTGAAGGATGCTGGAAATTATGATGTGTTCCTTCCAAATTTCTCTTGATCTCATCTTCAAAACAAAATCATTTCAATGGATGGCTTGTGGTTGACCTAAGTTTAGCTCCTCTGCCATGGCTCTGACCTCCAGATGAGTGCTCCAAATGTTACCTGAGGTGTGCCAGTGACAAATTGTGTGTGTGCCTCTACAACAGGATTGGTCATTTACAGATTCTTTGGGATTTTAAAGGGGCCACTTTTGCTGCCTACACTAACCTGTAGAGGCTCTGCAGTATCTTTAGTTTGTGAATATGGGGATATTTGAAACCTACCGCATGCAGTACAAATTCATCATGCCAAAAAAAGGCCTGAGCTGCTTCATTTGAAGTGCTCGGTAGAACGCAGTTTACCTTGTTGTAGAAGGTGTTGAGCTTCTTGTGTTGTTGGAGCTGCACTCGTCCAGCCAAGTGGAGAGCATTTCATCACACTCCTGACTGGTGTCACAGAATTCCCTACACCCATTAGCAATAATGCCGGTAGTTGCAAACGTGTTACAAGAAATTAACAGCGAGTTGTCAACCCCCTGATCTTTCCTTCTAGTAGTTGACCCAGGCTGCTTGGCTAAGCACTTTTATTTTTATTTATTTATTTTTTTGCAACAATTTTTATACCATTGGATGGGCAGGATATTCCATTGACAAGGTCATTTTTTAAAAAATTCATTTATGGGATGTGGGCTTCGCTGGCTGGGCCAGCATTTATTGCCCATCCCTGAAGGAGGAGGAGGAGGAGGTGGTGGTGGTGGTGAGCTACCTTCTTGAACCACTGCAGTCCATGTGGTGAAGGTGTACCCATAGTGCTGTTAGGAAGGGAGTTCCAGGATTTTGACCCAGCTATGGTGAAGGAATAGCAATATATTTCCAAGCCAGGATAGTGAGTGGTTTGGAAGGGAACTTCTACGTGGTGGTTTTCTCATGTATCTGCTGCCCTTGTCCTTCAAGATGGTAGTAGTCGTGGGTTTGGAAGGTGCTGTCGAAGGAGCCTTGGCGAATTCCTGCAATGCATCTTGTAGATGGTACACGTTGCTACTGTGTGTTGATGGTTGAGGGAATGAATGTTTGTGGACAAGTGTAGCTTAAGCTCGATAGGACAACGTGCTCCTTCAGAGATCCAGCACTGATCTGATGGGTAGAATGTCCTCCAGTGCTGTAACCAATGATATTAGATACTCTGTCCATATCCTAGGCTTTCCCTGTCTATCATCCCAGCTGTGTATGATCTGATGGTGTTCCCTTCACAAGCCCCTGTCGAGGTGCTATGTGTTTGCCTTATTTCAATATTAACTGTGTGCAGTCTCTTTGACCTTATACTGTGACTGAGTGCTTGAGAAAGCAGTTCATACATCACCTTCCTCCCTCTTGAGACTTTGGCCTGCTCTGCAGAGCTCTTTCCATATCCAGAGTATTGATCTCAGTCAGACCTCCCACTCATACCATGCTAACTGGCACTAAGTCTCACTTTCTTATGCTGTGCTCAGCACTAAATTTCTTGGCGTTGTGGGTGTGTTTTCCATAGCCTGGCTCTTTCTTTTCCCAGGAAGCCTTCGTAAACGGCCTCAGCATACAATCTGGCAACGTGCTCTCTTTTCCCCAGCTGCTCTACAAAGGTGACAACTTTACACCCCTGGTGGCAGAAATGTTATTCTTGAATCTGCAGCCTTAGCTGAATGCAGCAATTTCTCAGTTGCAGGATCAACCTTGTGTACCTTTTTTTTTCCTGAGTGAGCTTGAGAATGAATGAAAATTTTTCAGAGCAAATGGATTTGCCATCCTCCTTCAAATTCCTCAGGAAGCGCACCCTTTTGTGAGCAGGGCTAGAAGGGGTGGAATGTACAGAAGAATGGGGAGAGAGCAGTCCCCTCGCGTGACTCAAGGGGTTCACACAGACTCGAGGGTCAAATGGCCTCCCTTTGCATTGTTACATTCCATGATGACTCCAAAGCAGGATGGTGTGTTACTCAGCAAGGCTTGCAGGCAATGCTATTGTGAACTGGGACAATCAAGATTGTCTGTCTGTACAATTTGTTGCAGCATCAACTACAGTTGTCATCTGAAGCTTCATATGGCAATGTTCATTTAGTGAAATGCTTCCTTAGAGTAGATCAGGCAGGCATCAATTTGCCCTAAAATCCTGGAGCTGTGTAAAGTCTGAACAAGTGCATGACCTAGATGTTAAGTGTTCTGAATGGGTGCATCACATTTACAACACTTGCATTTGGCAGGGCAGTGATGAGTTCATTTTTGTTTTAAAGAAAGGAAACATGGGCTAGGGCGAGTCCTGAGCTCTGGTAATTAGGACACAAGTGATGTGGTGGGCAGATGCTGATACTGGTCAGATGGAATATTGGAAGTGGAGATGGAGGTGAAATGGGTGCTGTGCCACCACCAATTTTAACATCATTTTAACTTCCCAGTGTTTAATGCAGTTTGTTCGTGTAATACAGGATTAAGTTTAAAAACAAACACTGGAATATGACCTTGGAAACTCAAAAAAAGCCCAAATTTTTAAAGAGCACTACTCTGGTTTGGTTTTCCCTTTTCTTTAACAGTAAGATATGGAGCTGTAACATGGGCCTTCTAAGCAGTGACTCTTGGCAGAATGTTTAGTGGCCAGTTTCTGCTGTGTGATTTCTAGCATTTCCAGCGACTTTCTGCCCTGGGGTTTCACCTCAGCATACGTATTGTGCACCTCTTGTGCACACTTCACAAGCTTGCTACTGCCAGGATTACTACTTTTGCTTTACTTTGCAAAGTAAGCTACACTTGACTGATCCTCTGCTCAGTGCTAATTTTGCTGTTTGGATGGCGCTGAATATGCTAAAGTTCATCCAGAGGCATCCAAGTCCATGATATTACCCTCGCTGCTTAAGCAACACTTGGCCATAGGCACATACCTGCTGCATAATCCATTTGGTCAGCATCAGCCCTGATAATTTTTGTGTGTTAAATAAACCAATATCATTAGAGGATGATGGTAATACTCAAAAGTATAGCACGCGTGCAATTTCCCTTGTTCTCCAGTCTGAAGTCGCTGGCCATTAGTGACTGATACTGATAAACATTTTGATTATTATCAATGACTCAGAATCCTTGCATTTGAAGAACACTCTTTTTTTCAATTTGTGTGATTACGTCTAATAATGACCCTGGAACAAATTCCAGGCAGATTCTGTGAATCTGCTTTTACAAGCTCCGCTCCTTCTTCCAATCACAGCACCTCTTGCAGATGGAGAGCTTCAAATGCAAAGGGGAATGAGCTGGTTGAGTGGGTGAACCTGCTGAAAGTAATGTCTGGGAAGAGTGGAATCAGATTAAAGCTTAACTGTTTTTATTGTTAATTCAACAATTTACAGACTTTATTATATCCTTTGGGAGGAAGGGACTTGCCTGAAGGTGGCAGCTCCAAGTTTTACTTCGCAGACTTTTTTTGTACAATTATCACATGAGAGATCTGGATTTTGCTCATCGTGTCCAGAGGTGAAATGAGAACTACCAGAATGTTGACTGAAGCTTTGCACTTTCACACCGATTTTAATTTGGCGGGGAGGTTTTCTTTCCGGGACAGAGATGAGCATTTTAGAAGATGCAGGCAGCAAATCAACTTGCAGATTCACACTGTCGGCATGAAGCTTAAATGACCAAATAGTGTCTATGGGGGAGAATTGTTGATACACGTACCTATAGGTCCTATAGGGTGTAATAGACAGAGATACCTTGATGTCAACTGACCCACAAGTTTCAGTTCCCAGCATGTGCACCTTTTGTATGGAAGCTCAGAGCTGGCAATGTGAATTCATAACTTGCACCTTTTATGGAGCCTGCTATTACATACTGACTCAGCTACAATTAACAATTAATGTTTTCAAAAGCACTTGAAGTTATTAAGCAATTAATTAATTAAGACATTAATTGCGTAAAAAGACAGACAATTAAGCACAGCTTGCTTTTGTGTCTGTCTGGGGGTTGAGTAACTGGAATTTTGATGTTGCTGAAATTGTCTGGAGTTGGATTCCAGACTTTGATTTTTCTTGCATCCCCTCCAAAACTTTCAAGAAAAGGATCATTAAAGGAAATTGCACGATGGTTCAAACCACAATGCAGGTGCTGTAGTGTCCGGACTGTCACATGACCGGCTGCGAGAGAAACACAGCTGGGAAGATGCTGGGTTAACAGCAGTGCAGTAATATTTTAACAGGAGCAATTACAGCACGAAGATATCGGGATTGGGAGGGTCCAAAATAACAGGCAACACTGAATTAACGCAAGAGTTATTTGAATTCATCTCTGAAAACAATACTGTTGTGACTTTCTTAATTCATTGGAGCACTTCTAATGCAGTAACTTTAAACTGGTGCTGAAAACTGACAGGTATGTTGGCTGTATATTTCTGCTCTGTTTCTCTGCAGCATCCTTCCTGCTGCACTAATACTGGTTTCAGGCTAGCTGAGCACTGATCAAACAATCAAACCATTACCAACTGAGGCAGGAGGGGATCTCCTAGAAAAGTTTCAGGTTCTCTTGACATATGAATGATTTCATATTTTGCAATTTACATTAACTAATGACGTGAATGTGTTCAATCCCAAGTACCAATACTTGATAGTAATGCAAAAGGGTTTCACCCTTACAGTAAACAGCTCTTAAACTGCTGTTGGAATTGATTTTTAGTTTCACCCTAGATGAAAGCCAATCCAGTAGATTCCAGATAAATTTTTCCATAAGCCCATTTTCATACTCATAGGTTGCTATATTATTCGATACGTAAACATTGCAAAGAATATGATCGAACCTCTCCAAAATATAGGATTGTGGGAGTGAACAAAGCATTTTGAGAAGCTCTTTGTCAGTATAAAAACTCGTGGTCTTAGATTGACAGGTGGCAATTAAACGGTGGAGTTATAATAGGCCCTGATATCTTGGAATGATTTAATAGTAAAAGACAGCCAAGAGTATAAACCGGTACCCAACACTTTCCCTTTCCATCCTCCTTTTTCACTGTCAGTGGTAAAGTAAGAGCTTTCAGCCCAGAGAGCAATTAGTGCAGCGGGATTACTGTACATTGAAAGACACGGCATGTCTAACCCAAGCAAACACTTTCAATGTTTCCTGTCATCCAGCCAGCAGTGATCTGCAGCTGGATATTATCATCTCCACACAGAATAGAATCATAGAAAGTTTATGGCACAAAGCGGCCACTTGGCCCATTGTGTCTGCTCGGGCTGAAAAACGAGCCACCCAGCCTAATCCCACTTTCCAGCATTTAGTCTGTAACCCTGCAGGTTCCGGCATTTTAAGGTGCATATCCAGACACGCTTTTAAATGAGTGTTTCTGCTTCTACTAATCTTCAAACTTCTTGATCATTCCCCCTACATTTACATCCAAATTATTAGATATACCTCAAAAAGCAGGGGATCTAATACACGTCAACCCACAAATGCAACTATTTATATGGAAGTATTTCTTCTAGAGCGGCTGAGGTGGGATGTGGTCGTGTTTTATGGAGAAGGTGATGGTTGGGACTGAGCACAAAAAGATCAGTTCTATTGATTTGAAATTTTCACTTGAACGGCATTGCAAAATAATAAAGTAATAACGAGCATCACTGCGGTCCTGCAGCTGAACCTTGTAGAGTTTAAAGACTTTCCATTCTGGAACTACCTCACTCATTAAAAATTGGTTCCAGTGTCATTATTAGACCTGCATGTTAAGGACTAGCTGACTACACCTTTTGTAGCCTTCATGTGTACTGTGTATGGAAAAGCCTCAAACCATCCTTGTTCCTGTGAAAGGTCTTTGCATTTTGGTGATGTTTCTTTAACAGGATGTGCACAGCAGCTTGACCAGCTCCAGCTCAAAGGATTTTCCCAGCAGTGGCTGCTCTCACTCCAGGCCTTTATCTGTACCTCAGATCAGCAGGAGCTGAATACAAGATTTGTGCCAGCAGGTACAGGCTAGGTTGGGAGTGGACAAAACTGCAGCATTTCAGGTTCTACTTGGAATTTACTCAGATATAAAGAGTCAAATGTTTCTCCTTTAGCAGCCACTACAAAAAGAGTACAGAGCACTGATCTATTACAGAGCATTGTAAACTGTGAGGAGGACAGTATAGAACTTCAAAAGAACATAGACAAGTTGGTAGAGTGGGCAGATAGGTGGCAGATGAAGCTCAATGCGGAGAAGCGTGAGGGGATGCACTTTGGTACAAAGAACATGGAGAGACAATATAAAATAAGGGGTACAATTCTTAAGGACGTGGCGGAGCAGAGGGATCGGGGTGTTTATGTGCATAGGTCATTGAAGGTGGCAGGACAGTGGTGCGAGCAGTTAGTAAAGCATGCAGTATCCTGGGCTTTATTAAGAGGAGCATAGAGTACAAGAGTGGAGAGGTTATGCTGAGCTCATATAAGATGCTATTTAGCCCTCAGCTGGAGTATTGTGTCCAGCTCTGGGCACCACACTATAGAACGGATGTGAACACATTGGAGAGAGTGCAGAAGAGGTTTACAAATATGTCTCCGGGGTAAGAAACTTCAGTTACGAAGATAGATTGGAAACGTTGGGACTGTTCTCCTTGGAGAAGAGAAGGCTAAGAGGAGATTTGATAGAGGTGTTCAAAATCATGAGGGGGCTGGATAGAGTAGATAGGAAGAATCTGTTCCCGCTCTGAAAAGGATCGAGACCGAGAGAGCACAGGTTTAAAGTGATTTACAAAAGAAGCAAACGTGATGTGAGAAAAATCTTTTTCACACAGCGAGTGGTTCGAGTATGGAATGCACTGCCTGGAAGTGTGGTGGAGGCAGGTTCAATCGAGGCATTCAAGAGGATTATCACTAGATGATTATTTGAATAGAAACAATGTGCAAGGGTAAGGGGAAAAGGGAGGAGAATGGTGCTAAGTCATAATGCTCATTCGGAGAGCTGGTGTAAATATGATGGGCCAAATGGTCTCCTTCTGAACCCTAACAATTCTGTGATTCTGTGACATTATCTGATTGGTTTTCCTTGTGGGAACTTTTATGTTTTTCATTCTAATGGTTCAGTTTCTGCTGTGTTTCTCAACCAAGAGGCAATCATTTCTATTCCTGCTCGCTACTGGATGGTGCAAAATACTTCAATCAATTAAATATTTTTGAAGTGCTGATATCTGTTGTGATGCTGGAAATGTGTCAGTTAATTTACTCACAGCAAAGTCCCACATACAGAAATGACATCATGACAAATAATGTTTTCAGTAATGTTGGTTGAAGGAGAAATATTGGCCAGGAGACCAGGGAGAATTCGGCCACTCTTTCTTGAATAGTGCCATGGAATATTTTGCATCCAGTTATGATGTTAGCTGGAATATCTGCTCAATTCTCTGGGGTGATACTAGATCTCACACAACCCTCTTCCCACAGAAAAACAGCAGTTTAGAGGTCTACTAATGGAAGTCAAATTACTTTTGGTTATTTTAATGGACTATCTCTTTAAATCTATGAGCAGTGGGCAGCCCAGCTCCACAAGCTTTTCACACACAATCTGGAAACAGGCTTTTTATTGGGGTGTGGGGAGCTGTGTAGCTGTTGGGATGAGGCTCTTTGTCAGAACACAGTACTCTCCAAACAAAGGGTCAAAGGGACTCGAAATGTTAGCTGTGTTTCTCTCTCCACAGATGCTGCTGGACCTGCTGAGCTTTTCCAGCATTTTTTGTTCTTGTTTCAGATTTCTATCTGCATCCAGCATCCATCAGCAGTATTTTGCATTTACTCTCTGATCAAATCATGAGTTGTCTGCAATTTTCCGTTTGAATGTCAGACCTGATCTGCAGGGTGTCTTTGTTTTCAATGTGTCTCACTTCTCACTTCCTTGCATGTCTGACCTATCCACATGTTCTTTGTTTTGCTAATGTCTTTAATTTCTTCAATGCTTCTTTCCATTGTTTCCATCTCACTCAACAATGCAGCAGTTTACATCACAGAAACGAGCTGAGATAATTTCACTTTGGGTACAATCGGGAAATTGCACGGGAAGAACACTTGAAATTGTGCAGGTTAGGTTAGGCTTCTGGCCACCAATTCATTTGGAAAATCATGAATGCAAAATCTCCCTGAACCAACGCAACAAGGCAGAATAATAAAAAGTAACTTTATTTTCTCTGTATTCCTTGATGCATTTGAATGGTAGGTGACAGATAATGTTTCAGTGATATATCTGAAACTGGTTTATTGTAATAAAATGAGAATTTGTAATCTGGGTGACCAGTTGTCCCTGAGTAAGCTGATTTAAAATGGCAGAAAAAAAATTATACTGAACCACTTAATTGTTTCATTGGGACACATCAGTAAGTTTCTTATTAAATTAAACAATTCTGATGCGACAAAAACTTTTAAAACATGCCGATGTCCACTACATGCTTTAACCTGGTCTTGCAGGGTATAGCAGAATGGTGCAACTCCCCTGTTTACGATGAGCAGATGTAACAGTCAACAGAACAATGTTTTTACAGCTGCCTGACCATGCTTTACATTTCTTCTGAAACTGCTCCTCATTAAGAGTTGCTTTTCTCACCTTCAATGTGCCATTTACATGTGGGTATTTGCGCTGAAGTTCAGCTCAGGGCCTTGCAATTTTTCTCCTGTGCAGCTAGGCCAGACACTGCCCCCTGTTGGATTTCTGTGCAACTGCAGGCACAACCACACTAAGGCAGTTGTCCACGTTAGAAAATAGGGTGACAGCACCTGTACCCCGCTTCACCCTGTTGGCTGCAGTTTCTTTTGCCTGTGCCAGCCTTCCTATCCTTTGTGCTGTACTCGCCTTCCCTCCACTTTCCTCAGCACAGCCTTAGCGAACCCAAGACCACGGCTCATTCTTCTAAACTCCAGAAAATATTGGCCACTCCATTCAATCTTTACTGAACCATTGTTGCATCCCTACTATGGAAAATATATCCTTCATTTGGTGAGGAGACCAAAACAATGGTACACAATACTCTGGGTATGATCTCGCCAAAGCTCCGTTTGTTGCAGCAAGAATTCATGTAAACACAAATAAGGATCCTCGGCTTTATAAATTGAGGCGTGGAGTCCAAAGGGAAGGAAGTTATGCCAAACCGTTATGATACACTGGTTAGGCTACAGCTGAAGGAACAGGAAGTGACGGAAGGTAAGAAATGCTTTATCTGATTGTGCTGTGCAGCAACACAAAGGTTGACAATTCTTCAGGTGTGAACCCTGGTGAGCACCACTGATCTTTTCCAACTATTAAACCACTGTCCAATAGCACAGAGTGAAATGTGCTCCTGTTACATTTTCCTGAAACTGAAGTCGGTTAAACACAGCAGCCCATGTTGAGCAATGTACATTGAGTTTGGCTGCTGGGTAGTGATGCAGCAATGATGTCATTAGCACAGTGACCTAAGACGCCCCAATGCTCAGGCCCAAGAATCCAGGCCCAAGTGTCACTCCGTGCTGAGATTCTACCTCTTCCCGGTGTTGGGAAGAATGGATATGGCT